>NW_015169364.1:9707-19922 GCF_001447785.1 Gekko japonicus
CCTCCGAATGGGCAGGCTCCCTTTAGTCACCATGATAGACTGGTCCTCCATGAATCCGTTTAATCCCCTTTTAAAGCCATCTGTGCCCGTGGCCATCACTACATCCTCTGGCAGCGAATCCCACATTTTAATCACTCACCCATATAAAGAAGCTTTTCCTTTTGTCTGTCCTGAATCTATTGCCCATCCCTCCATTTGGTGAGCCCATTTCTATAAGTAGTACACAGTATTTTCCACACACCTGGCACAAATATAAGGTAATACCCTAGTCCCAAGAGTTGCAGTGGCCTGATTAGATTCCATTTTTGCCAAAAAGCATCTGTGATATGAAACTGACAGGAAATACATCTAACCGTCCTGAAGGGACAATCGCTGACACGGCTCTGTGATAAAAAGAAACCTCTGAATCAGACTTCAGTATTCAGACACTGACCCCCTTTGAATTAATTGGGGCCTAAAGTTAAATGGTTTGGTGCGACTGGATTGTGGACTGGTGACTTCGAAACCTATAATAATACCTGGGAGTAACGCCTTTCAAGTGTATTCAGAATGGAACATATTCAAGCAGCTTTAAGGCTTTTCTAGAGAGAGAGGTTGTAAATAGTTATTTGGCTTTTGGAGTATATGATTGCTTCTTACAAATATGCAGCCAACCGGAGGGTACATTGTGTTACCGTGCGGCAAGAACGTTGAATGTATTTCTGGTTATGTTCCTGGTATGGAAATAAATGCAATACTATAAATGCTGTGATCGTCATTCTTGGTCTAACAAAATACAAAGGAAGCTAACGGGTATTTGTTCTATCTGGAAAGTCTGAAATAAACTTTTGGTTCTTAGGAGCAGGATTCCCCAGTGTGCTTACTTAGAAAAAGGAACTTTCGACTGAGAACCCTTTGCCTTCATTTCTAGTGAGAAAGCTGGAATATAATCCCTTCAGTGTGGATTCTAACGCCTGTTATGAACATTGTCCCGACCTCCCGTGAGCACGACCACAAAACAAATGTAAATGTATTTGTTTGGTGGTTTGATTCATTTCCAATTTGTTTTTCTTGCGGATTACAAACAGATTAAAAAACAACGATGTAATAAAGGGGCTTGTTGCCAGTGCTGGAGGAAACCCTGTTCTAGGCGTAGCCTGTTAGTTTGTTGCTGCAAAACTAAATGAGAGTCTTGTGACGGCTTCAAGGCAAGCAAGATTTGATGCTGGAATAAAATCATGTTAGTCTTTAAGGTGCCACAAGACTGCTGCTTGTTTCTATGACCCGAGTGAAGAGATGCCTGGGAGTGGGACCCGAGAGTCTAGAATATGCTCTTCCTACATTTCATGGCCCTTTGAGTCTGCTTTTTACAACTTTGTCACACGCTCCCATCCCATGACTGCCTAGGGAGAACCCACTACATGCATCTGATGCAGTGGGCAACAGACCACAAAGAGTTAAGCTAGAATAAAAACTGGATCGTCTTTCAGGTGCCGCCAGATTGCTGTTTATTTTTATAAGCATAGAGTGTGGTGCTAACATTACAGATACAGACATCTGTAATTGGCTTTTTGAATGCAAATCAACATATAAGAAGAGTTGCTGGATCAGACCAGTGGGCCATCTAGTCCAGCATCCTGTCCCACACAGTGGCCAACCAGTTATTCTGGAGGGCCAACAACAGGGCACAGAGGCTGAGGCCTTCCCCTGATCTTGCCTCCTGGCACTGCTATTCAGAGCTTTGCTGCCTCTGAATGTGGAGGCTCCCTTGAGTCTCCCATGTCCAGTGTTCCCTCCAAGCTGAGTTAGTGTGAGCTAGCTCACAGTTTTTTAGCCTCCAGCTCACACATTTTTGTCTTCGCTCGGGAAGGACGGCTCCAGAGCAAACTAATTTATGCGGTAGCTCACAACTTCAATGCCAGTAACTCACAAAGTAGAATTTTTGCTCACAAGACTCCATAGCTTAGAGGGAGCATTGTCCATGTCTAGTAGCCACTGACAGAGCTGTCCTCCATGAGAAAGCTGCCTATGCCTGTGGCCATCACCACATCCTCTGGCAGCAAATTCCACATTTCAATCACTTATGTAAAGAAGAATTTCGTTCTTCTAAACAAGTTTAAAAACAATTAGCGGTAGGGTTGCCAGTTCCCTTGGAGCAGCGGGCAGGGGATGGGGGTACGCTTACCAGGAGCAGGGAGGAATGCTGGAAATTAACATGATGTGCCTGTGGAACCCGGAAGTGACATGGGCATGTCAGGGGTAACGCTCTGGTTTTGGGGCAAAACTTTATGGCAGAATTAACTTCTACCATAGAGTTTTAACCAGAGTGTCTTCCCCCCCCCCATACACACAAGGGCTGTTTTGCCCTTGTTCTCCTCCTTAGGGAGTCCCCAACCAGTGTTCCCTCTAAGCTGAGTTAGTGTGAGCTAGCTCACAGTTTTTTAGCCTCTGGCTCACACATTTTTTGTCTTAGCTCAGGAAGGAGGGCTCCAGAGCAAACTATTTTATGGAGCAGCCAAATGGCTCACTCACAACTTTAATGCCAGCAGCTCACAAGGTAGAATTTTTGCTCACAAGACTCCACAGCTTAGAGGGAACATTGTGACCCCAACCCACTCCTAGCGTGTCCAAGCGGCTGGGGGAACTTTGCAGGACGGAGGGACTTCTCGGTGTCAACAGTAAAAGGATTTAGTTTGAAACCACTCAACGATATACAGGCATAGTGACAGTGAACGGAAGAATCAAAATAAAGGTGGATAATAAATCGCTCCCTCTCTCCCTTCACTACACATACCCTGTCTAGATGGTCTGCAGGGCAGGCACACGACTTGCTTTCCCTGGAGGAAGTTAGGTTAGCCCAACTCCCAACATGGCCTCTGCCTCCTGCAGTCTCCAGCCGACAGCCTGACTGGCTCCAGACTTCAGGCGGACTGACCTCAATTCTCACAGACTGGCTTCCCGCCCAAAAGCTCCACTATATCAAACAGCCCTCCCCGCCCAGGAAGTGCCTCTCCCTCCTGCAGCATTCTGGGGCAGATCTCCTCACAGCCTTGATGGACTTCCTGTCCTCTCTAGGGAGCTGCCCTCTGACTGCTGGTTGGAACAAGGAGGGGGGGGGATGAGGAGGAGGCTAGGCCAAGGCCTACCTCAGGTTTGATAGTCCCCTCCTATCTGGCCCACACCAACTTAAACATAGGCATAAGATGGCGTTTCTCCACAGCTCCTGTGCCGTGTTTGTTAGCCTTCCAGGGCAACTGATTGGCTGCAGGGAGAAATACGATGCTGGACTAGATGGACCACTGGTCTGGTCTAACAGGGCTCATCTTATGTTCTTTCTACACCACTGTCATGGGAATGGGGAGCACCGCAGGGTTCTCAACTCCAGGCTTGGAAATACTTGGTGATTTGATAGGTGGAGCCTGGGAGGTCACGGTTTAGGGAGGGGAGGTACCTCCGTAGGGTATGTAATGACATGCCGCCCACCTTCCAAAGCAGCCATTTTCTTCAGGAGACGTGGAGTACTTTTCAAAAAATAAACAATAAATAAATAAGCAATTTATGCAGTCTGGAAATCAGCTGTAATTCCAGGAGATCTGCAGCCTCCACCTGGAGGTGGGCAACCCGAAGTGATACAGGTCCAGGAGGTGCCTGTATCCACTGGCTGGAAGTGAGCCAAGCCCCTGCAGTACACAGGCACCATGCTCATTTTGAGACCCTTCGGTGGCTGCATCAGAGAACAACCTTACCTTGGACCAAATAGCTGTGCTCATTCTAGAAATGCATCTTTATAATGCAGTAGTTCTCCAAACTGAGGATCAGGGGCCAATGTCCCCTCTAAGCTGTAGAGTCTTATGAGCAAAAATTCCACTTTGTGAGCTACTGGCATTAAAGCTGTGAGCAGTAATTTGGCTACTGCATAAATTTATTTATTTATTTTAAATAAATCAGTTTGCTCTGGAGCCATCATTCCTGAGCTAAGAAAAATGTGTGAGCCGGAGGCTAAAAAACTGTGAGCTAGCTCACTCCAACTCAGCTTAGAGGGAACACTGATCAGGGCCCAGAAGTGGACCTCAGCTGCCTTGCAAGGCCTGGAGAGAAGAAAGGGAACAGAGCAGACCTGAGCTCTGAGAAGCTTGATGGCAAATGTGGGTGGGTTTGTGCAAAATGACCATGACTACAGCTGGTGGCTCAATAAAGTTATATGTTTATGAATATTAAAACAGGAAAAATATAAGCTGGTTCAATGTTCACCAACATGAGATGCGTGCATACGAAGGGAACTTCGACATTCAGAGTCAGTAAATCTCCCAATATCAGCACCAGGAGGCAACATCAGGGGAAGGCCTGGGCCTCTGTGCCTTGTTGGACCGCCACAGGAACAGGCTGGCCACTGTGCGAGACAGGATGCTGGACTAGATGGACCTCTGGTTTGATCTGGCAGGCATATCTCGTGGTCTTATGGTGCGACAGGAGAAACAGCATGGAATTAAATTTCAAATGCATCCAGGAAAATACCGTTAAGTTTAGAAATGGTTCCCACTTCGAAAAGTTTTGAGAACCAGTTGTTTAATGTGTTGATTAAAGAGAATAAGTTGTAAGGAAGGGCCTGATTCAAATTTTACTCCAGCCATGAACTCTCTAGCTGCCCCTAACCAAAATTCACCCTCCGTTGCATCCTAGGTTCACTCTCAATTCCCACTTTCCAGCCAGTAATATATAGGTAACATTATTATGAAGGCATCTATTCTCAATGGTGAAAAGAGCTCCTCGTGGCCAGAGTGAAACTGGAGAGAGGTCCCTCTTTTTCTTTATCGTTCCTGCAATGCCTCTGAGGGAAAGGACTTTTGCACTTTAAAACATGCCAGAGAAACATCTTGGGAGTGTTTTACCTCATAAATATCCTGGTTTTCTAGCACCTTTCAGAGCAGTCGCTCCCAGAGTGAAGGGTACCACCCTCTGGGAGACAAGGGGGATTACCAAGGGGGGTGCTAAGTAGCAGGGGGCACTGGAGTTGGGCCTCTTTTACTGTGGTGTTCACATTTATAACGGATCTAACCCATAAATTTTGTGGAATTAAACTAAAAGGTTTTGATTGGTTTTTGAAAACAATGCGCAATTGTTACTGTTTTGATTGATTGATTGATTGATTGATTGATTGATTTGTTGCTATTATCTTCCTTAGTAGGTCATGCAAACCTAGGGTGACCAAATGTCTGCTTTTTGTGTGTCCTCTTTTGGGCTCTTTTTTAAAAAAACTGATGAAAATGCCCTCTTTGGGGGTTGGAAGGTTAGGAATATTCCTAGTTAGTAGCAATTATCACAGCTTCAACAGGAGAGGTTTTTAAAATGAGATTTGTCATAGTGGTCAGTTTGACGTAGTCACTTGGGAAATATGTCCTCTTTTTTTCTTTTCAAGATACAGTAACCCTATGCAAACTGCTTTTCTGAATAATGCTTTTTATAGGGTAAGGTAGAGGGCACTGAGGATGAGTTTATGGAACCGTGGGAGCAGTGGACCAAAATAATTCGGGAACCACTGTTTTAGGGGTTTCCTTAAGTCTTGCAAACTGATACTGCCGCCACCTTCTAACTCCCCCCTCCCCTGCTAATATTCTATTAGCCAGCAGGGGTCATTTAGTAGAAAAAGAGGTGCAGGAGCTCATTAGCTTAACTCATTTGCATATGCCACACCCCCTGGCATCACCAGAAGTGTGACAGAAGGCAACACCCACCACTCAGGTGCCACGGGACTGTTTTGGATTGCTAGCTATGGGGGGGGGGGGGGTTCCAGTTTTGCTATTTTCCTCAGTAGGTCATGCAAACCTAGGGTGACGAAATATCTGCTTTTTTGTGTGTCCTCTTTTGGGCTCTTTAAAAAAAACTGATGAAAATGCCCTCTTTGGGGGTTGGAAGGTTAGGAATATTCCTAGTTAGTAGCAATTATCACAGCTTCAATAGGAGAGGTTTTTAAAATGAGATTTGTCATAGTGCTCACTTTGACGTAGTCACTTGGGAAATATGTCCTCTTTTTTGCTATTCAAGATATGGTAACCCTATGCAAACCGCTTTTCTGAATAATGCTTCTTATAGGGTGAGGGCACTGAGGATGAGTTTATGGAACCGTGGGAGCAGTGGACCCAAAAAATTCGGGAACCACTGTTTTAGGGGTTTCCTTATGTCTTGCAAACTGATACTGCCACCACCTTCTCACTTTCCCCCCCTCTCTGCTAATATTCTATTAGCCTAAGGGTTAGTTCAATGTATGCAAAATGGAGAGAAGGCCATATTAATATTATTTATTTATTTATTTATTTAAAAATATTAATATAACAGAGGCATTTAGGACTCCAGGTGGGGAGAGGGCCCCATTTTTAACTTTCCTCTGTCTCCTCAGCTAATCCAATTTTCCCTTTCGAGATGGAGGCTGAGGCCCTCCCTTTTCCACAGAACTCCTTCCCCAGCTTTCTCTCTGCTCTCCTCAGTGAGTGGGATCCCAGTGCATTCTGGGACTTGTAGTCCTTGCTCCTAGCCTGACTACAAGCCTGGTTGTGTGTACCACCATAGGAAAGGAGAAGAATGTCCCTGAGGCAGCTTAATGTGCGGAAATGGGCAGCTAAAACTTTTACATGGCATGGTGGTAAGTAGGGGGATGGAGCCTGGGGAGAGGAAGGGAGGGACCTCAGCATGGTACAATCTAATGGGATGGTATCTATTCAGTCCCCTATGCTAATATTTTAACCACTATGCTTAGGGCTGCTACGCCCAGCCTGGCGACCAGCCAGAGACCAGCCAGTGGGGACATGGAGGGGCAGCGGTCAGCAACAGTGTGACATCAGTTCCAGTGAAACCCGGAAATGACATCACACCATGACTGGCTGGGTTTTTAAAAACTTTTCTTTCTACCACCGGCCACGGGAGTGCCAGAGGGCATGTGGCAACTCTGACTAGATTACAGCGGCTCTCAATAGACTCCTTCACTGGTGGGGTCGCCAACCTCCAGGTGGGGCCTGGAGATCCCCTGGTATTTCAACTGATTTCCAGATGACAAGAGATCAGTTCCCCTCCCCTAAGCAGACACTCCCCAGACTCTACTCACAACATTTCCAAGTATTCCAACACAGAGCTGGCACAGAGCTGATGTAAGAATTGTGCGATCCAGGTTGCCAACGTTAGGGAACATGTAGAACAGAGTTCGAGTCCAGCGGCCCCTTTAAGTCCAACAGAGTTTTATTCAAGGTTTGAGCTTTCATGGGCAAGGCACACTTCCTCAGATCAATGCAAAAATTTAACTAAACGTCCTCTGGCAACAGGGGATATGTTTTGTTCCAGTTTTGTAGCTGCCTTTTAAGAGGGGTCGCAGTCTTCAGACAATTCTGTAGCAGTGCTGATGAAGGCAATTTGAACTCAATTTTCAGAACCAGAGCTTCCAACGTCACCATTTTCCACACTGAAGCAGCCTGTCGTTTTCTCAAACAGTGCCATCTTGTGGCAATGGCAAACATGACAAGCCTGTAGTCCAATGGCATCATACTCTTTCGACCTCCAGGGCTGTAGTTTGGAACTGTATAGTGGACCTAGGAGTCCCATGTGCATTGCTAAGTGGCAATCAGTTAGTTCAGACAACTGACACCAGTGCATTTAAAATGCTGTTTTCAATTCAGCCGAAACCTGATACCCCCATTCTGTTTCTCACGCATGCACACCAACAGAGGGAGAGAAGGTTTCAAAAAGTGGCATCGATGTTTATTAAAACTATCATTTATTTAAAATATTTATACACTGCCCTTCTGTCCTCTTTCTGTGTGTAAAGTGCCGGCAAGTCACAGCCGACTTCTGGCGACCTCAGCAAGGGGCTTTCAAGGCAAGTGGGAAGCAGAGGTGTTGGGCCGTTGCCTTCCTCTGCACAGTCTTCCTTGCTGGTCTCTTCCAAGTACCAACCCTGCTTAGCTTTCGAGATCTGACGGGATCGGGCTGTACCACGCTGCCTTCCCTCCCGTTTTCTGTCCTAACCAGGGCTCTTTTTGTAGAAAAAGCCCAGCAGGAACTCATTAGCATAATAGGCCACACCCATCAGCAGAGACTCATTAGCATATTAGGCCACACCCCTGACAGCACAGCTCATTACCACATTAGGCCGCACCCCCATGTTACCAGAAATGTGGTCATCCAGCCACACCCACCTTTTGCTTGTTGTTCTGTTTACCTTGTTTGTTGTCAAAACCCAGGGCTTTTTTTGTAGCAGGAACTCCTTTGCATGTTAGGCCACACACCCCTAATGTAGCCAATCCTAATGAGTTTCTGCTGTTGGGTGTGGCCTATTATGCTAATGAGTTCCTGCGGGCCGTGGCCAGCTTGGGAGCCAGCCGGAACTCCGTTCCTGTGCGTTCCTGCCCAAAAATAGCCCTGGTCCTAACACACTCCAAACGGCACTTGTGAATTTGTTCAGCGCAGTTTCACTGGAACTAGAAATAATAGAAGACTTTTGCTCACGTTTGCTGGGGGTGCATCCTTTTGGATGGGCTTGCCTGAAATTATTGTTAAACGATACAGACTAAAAGATACCTGCCACAGTGCATCGTTTAGTGTCAAGGTATGAAAAACCCAAGGATGGATCCCTCACAGAGAAGAGCAGTCGATTCACAAGTTATCTTTTTAAAATGACTTCCAGCTATTGGGGAGGGGCCATGGCTCCGTGGAAGAGCATCCGCTCGGTGTGCAGAAGGTCCTAGGTTCAATCCCTGGCATCTCCAGTTAAAAGGACCAAGCAGGAGGTGATGTGAAAGACCTCAGCCAGAGAACCCAGAGAGCTACTGCCAGTCAGAGTAGACAGTACTGACCCTGAGAGCCAGTTTGGTGTAGTGGTCAGGAGCACAGACTCTAATCCGAGAGAACTGGGTTTGATTCCCCACTTCTCCACATGCAACTGCTGGTGTGACCTTGGGTCAGTCACAAGTTCTCTCAGAGCTGTTCTCTCAAGCGCAGTTCTCTCAGAGCCTCTCAGCCGCACCTGCCTCACAGGGTGTCTGTTGTTGGGAGAGGAAGGGGAAAGGGATTGAAAGCTGCTCTGAGACTCCTTTAGGTAGTGAAGGGTGGGGGTATAAATCCAATCTCTTCTTCTTCTTGATGGACCAAGTGTCTGATTCAGTGTAAGGCAGCTTTGTGTGTTCAGAGGCGCTGTTCAAGCGAGCACACATACCACCTATGTGGACCTGCATACACCTGTTTGTAAAAACGAGCCCACACACATTCACTTTATAAGTGAGACCAGGGACCTGTACCTGAGTAAATGTAAGGGTTTCAATCGCACATTCAGCTGTACTTGTGTTGAATGTAACATGAGAATTACTCAACGCATATATAAAGCAAAATCAACTACCAACACACATTCACTTCACAAGTGAAACCAGGGACCAGGTCCTTAATAAATGAGGGGATTTCAAACACGCATTCAGCTATATACATGCACTGAAAGTATCAAGAGAATTATTCAATGCACGTATAAAGAAAAATCAAGTGTACATTGTACACGCCCTTACATTGATGGCCCAGGCTTGCCTGATCTTGTCAGAAATTAAGCAGGGTGGGCCCTGGTTGGTACTTGGATGGGAGACCACCAAGGAAGTCCAGGGTTGCTACATATTTATTTATTTATTTATTCGGCTTCTATACCACTCCTTCCCGCAGGCTCGGAGCTGTTTACATATGATTAGTTACATCCTATCTAGGGCCACAATTCACGGGGGGAAGGTGAATGCCTACCAGCACCCAGACAGCAGGGCTCGTCTTTCTCTCGGCTCTTTCATGGTGGGCTCTTCATCTCCTGGTGAGGCGTCTCGATGCAGGTCTTGTTCGCAGCGACTCCTTCCGGCCAGGTCTTCAAGGTGCGTGGCTGTGTGATGGTCACAGCTCCGGCACACGTCCAATTGGCTCCGCCGCCGCACTGCGTCGTTGCGTCACCACGCCTCCCAGTCCAATCCTCGCCTGGATTTTGCCGCTGCTTGGCGTCGGAAGTTCGCCACATACATATACAGAGGTAGGCAATGGCAAACCACCACCTCTCGCCTTGGAAACCCTACGGGGTCACCCGATGGCAGTTTCCACCACCATCCCATCACGCCAGCTCCAGGTTGGGAAATTCCTAGAGAGGGACATGGAATCTACACGCGCTCACTGTAATTTGTGAATAGGTCACCGTCTAATATTTAAGAAGTAAACCGGGGGGGGGGGGGGGGGGGA
>NW_015169364.1:19973-22720 GCF_001447785.1 Gekko japonicus
GGGGGGGCGGACATGGGAACCAGTTGCATCTACGATCAAGGTCTGAGAAGCCATGGACTGAAGCGTTCCTCATCAGCCAAACACATAACGAAAAGCCCAAATCCCATACACAGAAAGCATAATTAATTTCCATGACCACCACCGACAAAAAAGAGTTTAGCTCCAAGCACAATCCTTCTGCCCAGGTAGGTCCTTCATATTTACTGAATACCGGGAGTTCCAATCCCGTTCAAAAAGAGACCGCAGTTGTTCCTGGATTATTGGCATCTTTCTTTGAGGATCTGTCAGGGACTGTGTAGCAATCAGCCCCACCCCAGCTGTGGTGGTGAAGTATTCTTCTGACCAGTTAGAAGTCCCTAGAGGTAACACAGAATGGGAAAGTGAAGATGAAACCGTCATTTTCATTGATCACAAAAAAAAACTACAAAGAAAAACACAACACAGCAGTACTTGAGCTTTTCCATTCTAGTGTTAAAATGTGACACAAGTGTTTAGTGGTACTGAAGAAGCGGCAAAATGCGGTTGCATGAAGAAAAAGCTGGCAAGAAAAACTTGAGGGAATATTCTCAGGAGAAGAGGCCTACAGCAACTGTGAGGGTTGAAAGCAAGCAACCCTGGCTTGAGAATTTTCTGGCGATTTGGGGGTGGGGGTGGTTTTGAGGGAAGAGAGGGACCTCAACGGGACATAATGGCATGGAGTCCACCATCCAAAGCAGCCATCTTGTCCGAGATCGCTGCAGTCTAGACATTAATTAGGGTCGTCAACTCCAGATGGGGAAATTACTAGAGATTTTAGGGGGCGCAGCTTGAGGAGGGTGGCATTTGGGGAACAGCGGGAGCTTGGCAGGAAAGTGACGCCACAGAGTCCACCCTCCAAAAAACAGCCATTTACTTCAGGGGAGCTGATTTCTCTCGTCTGAAGTTGTTTTTTATACCCTGCCCTTCACTACCCGAAGGAGTCTCAGAGCGGCTTACAATCACCTTCTCTTCCTCTCCCCACAACAGACACCCCGTGAGGTAGGTGGGCCTGAGAGAGCTCTGAGAGAACTGGGACTGGCCCAAGGTCACCCAGCTGGCTTCCTGGTATACTGCTTAAAGTGACAGACTAGGATCTGGGAAACCCAGGTTTGAATCCTCACCCTGCCATGGAAGCTTGCTGGGTAACCTTGGGCCGCCGTTTCACTGACCGATTATGCAAAAGCAGTTGTTCCGCCCTTGGTCTGCCGTTTCCCCCAGTTATACTGCTCAATTTCCCACTATGTGCTGCGGGCTGCATTTTGACCAGCATCTCCCCCCTGAGTTCAAGAAGACCCAGGGAAAATCGGTGGGGAGATGCGGGTCAAAATGCAGCTGCTCAGCAAATAGTGGAAAACTGAGCAGTACAACTGGGGGAAATGGCAGACCGAGGGTGGAACAACTGCTTTTGTGGAATCGGTAACTCTCAGTCTAGCCTGCCTCACAAGGTTGTTGTGAGGAGAAAACAGAGAAGAGGGGAACAATGAAAACTGCTTTGGGCCCCTGTTGGGGAGAAAGGGGGGATATAAATAACGTGGTTTTTAAACAGTTGTAATTCTGGAAGGTCTCCCAAGTCCCAACGGAAAATGCCAATGCTAGGGCTGCAATGAGGAGTCCAATGTGAGCAGAATGGCAGGTGCACGTTCAGAAATACTTTAAGGAGACACATAGGCCTCTTTTCCAAACGGAACACTTACCGATATAGGCTGCCTTCTCGGTGACCATATATTTGCTGTGACTGAGTCTTGCAAAGGGGATGTTTGTGTGGTTCATCACCGGTACGATGAAGATTTTCTGAAGGGAAGTAAAGACAAAAGGCGGCTACCGTGAGCAAGATTGAAACGTGGACTGACTTCGTGGACTGATGTCACTCGCCTGCATTTCCAGGTGGTACCACAAAATAGCTCCTGGCTAAGATGCAGGAGACTGACGGCATTCAGAAACAGCCCCGGGCTCTTCCATTCTATTACCCAACAAAGAAAATGTATACCTAACCTTACCACCACTACTACAGACAGATGTGGTATAGTGGTTAAAGTTCTGGACTAGGACCTGGGAGATCTGGGTTCGAATCCCCACTCATGCCATGGAAACTTGCCGGGTAGGGTTGCAAGCTCTGGATGGGGAAATACCTGGAGATTTTGGGGGTGGAGCCTGGGGAGGGGGAGGGACCTCAGCAGGCTATAATGCCACAGAGTCCACCTTCTCAACTGGGAGGAAAAAGTGCAGCTCAAAATCACATTCAGATACCCCCGGGGCAATGCCGTACTGACTGCAAAGTCACCCCTGAACGGCCATAAATCTATGCAGAAGGTACCATAAAACCCGGTGATCAAAGGAAGCAACATTCAGATACCCCCGGGGCAATGCCGTACTGACTGCAAAGTCACCCCTGAACGGCCATAAATCTATGCAGAAGGTACCATAAAACCCGGTGATCAAAGGAAGTGAAAGCGGCATGCAATGCAGAGGGTGTCATACGTGGGTGTCATAAAAAAGCGAAGAGCCAATGCAGAATCGCCCAGTGTTGAGAAAATGTAGAGCAAATGCTAGATGCAGAATCGCCCTCTGTTTTTTAACTGTTGCATTCCTTGGGGCTAACACAATCTCATCAGATCTTGGAAGCTCAGCAGAATCAGACCTGGTTAGTATTTGGATGGAAGATCTCCAAAGAACTCCAGGGTCACTAAGCAGAGGCAGGCAGTGGCCAACCACCTCCGAACATCTCTTGC
>NW_015169364.1:25252-27246 GCF_001447785.1 Gekko japonicus
ACCGGGTTTGATTCTCTGCTTCTCCACTTGCAGCTGCTGGATGACCTTGGGCAAGCCATAGTTCTGACAAGAGCTGTTCTTGAAAAAAGAGCAGTTCTTGAAAGCGCTCTCTCAGCCCCACCTACCTCACAGGGTGTCTGTTGTGGGGAGGGGAAGGGAGAGGAGTTTGTAAGCCACTCTGAGAATCCCAGTGAAGGGCAAGGTATAAATTCAGTTTGGGGTAGTGGTTAAGTGTGCGGACTCTAATCTGGGAGAACCGGGTTTGATTCCCCACTCCTCCACTTGCACCTGCTGGATGACCTTGGGCAAGCCATAGTTCTGGCACAGCTGTTCTTGAAAAAGAGCCGTTTCTGTCAGAGTTCTCTCAGGGTGTCTGTTGTGGGGAGGGGAAGGGAAAGGAGATTGTAAGCCGCTCTGAGACTTCGAGTGAAGGGCGGGGTATAAATCCAATCTCCTCCTCCTCCTCCTCCCAAAACACCACCCTCATGGCTCAGACATAGCACATTTCTTGACAATCCCCATGTCCTCAACATAGACCAACATGTGAAGTGACCCTCGCTAAGAGGTAGGCCCACATGTTTCTAACATTTGGAGGGAGCTCAAAGTCACTTAGCTGAGAACAGAAAAGGGTGCATCATGTTCAGGCTTCCCTGGGTACCTTGGTGGACGTCTGAACATAACGGAAACATACACAAATTCTTCTGCACTATGGATCACATCAAGTATACCCTGGAGATCATCAGTGCGACCCTCTGGACAAAACGAGAGAGGAGAAGCCTAGAGCGGAAGAGAAGTTTAAGGGCTACAACCAATGTTCCCTCTAAGCTGTGGAGTCTTGTGAGCAAAAATTCTGCTTTGTGAGCTACTGGCATTAAAGTTGCGAGCAAGCGATCTGGCTGCTGCCTAAATCCGTTTGCTCTGGAGCCATCCTTCCTGAGCTAAGACAGAAATCTGTGAGCTGGAGGCTAAAATACTGTGAGCTAGCTCACACTAACTCAGCTTAGAGGGAACACTGGCTACAACATCTAATCTCCCCATAACTCTTTCAATTTACATGCCTGGTGCATGTTCCTTTTGCCCTACCAATGCTGTGAAGTCTGATCCCTTTGCTCCTATACAAGGGTAGTTTCATAGAAAAAGAGCTAGGGAAACTCATTAGCATAACTCATTAGCATATGCCACCCCCCCTGACATCAGGGGCCCGGCGGTGGGCCTGCAAGGCCGGCGGGAGTGCGAGGAAGCCCCGCAAAGGCCCTCCCTGGCCCCAGGCAGGCAAAGGTGGGGAGAGGCGAGGAGGAAGCAACTTACCCTCCCTCTTCTCCTGAAGAGGGCTGGAATGTGGGGCGGCTGGAAGCAGGGGGTGGGGCTTCATCATGTGCCCCGCCCCCTGCACCTCACCCGGGGGAACTGTGATCCCCCGTGATCCCCCCCGAAATGACCTCTGCTCCTATATCATCCAGCACAGCAGCCCAAGGAATTAAGGTTGCACTGGAATTGCAGAGAAAAGATACAGATTTGGAAAGGCCCAAAAGATCACTTAGATCTAGGCTTGCCATACCCCCGCTGGGGGTGGGGGTTTGCCCACTTTAGGGCCCCCCGATCTGCTGGCCCGGATCCGGCCAGTGTGGGGAACCCCACGTGCCAGGGTCGCGCCAATGTGCCCAGCGCGGTGACGTCACCTGGTGGTGATGTCATCGCGCCAGGCATGTCGCTGGGGGGGATGCTCTAGCACTCAGCCAAAAAGTCTAGCACCATAGAGTTTCTGACCAAATGCTAGAGCGTCCCCATGTCAACATGCCTACAGTGGTGATGTTGCTTCCGGGTGATGTCATTGTGACGTGCACACTATGCATGCACACCAGAAGATCCAGGAATGGAAGCGCCGTCCCCCCACCGGCAGAAGGTAGGGAGGGACCTGGCAACTCTACTTAGCTCAAGCCCTTCCTACTCGATAATACCATCAGCGGGATAGCCGTAACTTCTGTTCCCTGTCC
>NW_015169365.1:0-3236 GCF_001447785.1 Gekko japonicus
TCCTATAGTACATCTTGTCTGCCCCAGCCATAGTAGTATGGTGTAGAAAAGTCTGACACCATATTGGCCTAAGATGTGCTCTCACATCAGCGAAGATAGCAAAAGCTTGGCAAAATTAGTTTTGCGAACCATGGTACCCATTCTGAGAACTTGCAGCCCACACATCTACAATTAGGGATGGGCATGAACCAGCTCACAACCTAAAGTTCATGATGAATTTTGGCCAGTTCATTGTCTGAAGGTGTTCATAGAGGTTCATTGCAGTTTATGAATGGATAAATTTCCAGACAGATTGTCTCTGCTCAGTCAAGACGTTTACCAAACTTCAAAGTCAATTTTAAAGTCTTTTTATTTCTTTATTTTTATTTCTTTCTAGTGATGGACTGCAGTGACAGAAGAGAACGATTAAGGGAGGGGATTTCATATTATAGGAGTTTCACTATGATAGTTTGACATGGATTGTTGCAAAATAGTATTCCGAAGCCTTTGGAAAGGGAGACATTGTTAAAAACTGCCAGAAGAGATGTAGTTGGGCAGCACAATTTTTGGTGTGTTTTGTTTTGTTTTTGACCCCCCAAAGGGCATTTTTTTTTTCAGTTTCTACACACTACACACTACAAATATGGGATGGGGAAAGGAATACTAATGCCCTATCACTATTACTATGGGAAATGGGTCAGGGAGATCTAGATACATATAGTCTACTGGATAGGGGAAGGAAAACTACCATTCTATTCTAAATCTCCTACTGGATATGGGGATAGGGTAAAGACTAATACAAATCACGATCTGAAAAGCTAAAAGAATAGATCTTTTTAACCTATTAGTACAGGTTATACAAAGATTAGTTTGATTATAAAAATATAAAGTTATTTTGTTGTTGTTCAGTCACACAGTCGAGTCCGACTCTTCGCGACCCCATGGATCATCTCCCGCCAGGCCCTCCTGTCTTCCGCCGTCCTCTGAAGTTATTAGCTTGGCACAATTACTGCCCTTAGCACTCATGCTTTAGTTTTAGAGTCCTCTCTTTTTAGATTTCTTCATTTTCTACAGTTTGGGAGTGGCCTCTCCTTTCTCCGATTCAGATGATTCTGATGATGAGGAAGTTTGGCTTGTTGAGTCCTGTGAGTAGGACTCCTCTTCTTCTTCTTCCTCCACATCTGGTTTTAGATTCTTTTACTTCTGCTTATTTTTTACATTGAACATTTGATCCATAAATCTTCCCGCTTTTGGAACAGAGTCAATTATATATTTTTTATCCTGGTAATTAAAACTCAACCCTTCCGGGAATATCCATCTATATGGTGTTCCCTTTCCCCCCCGCAAAAATAAATAAACTGTGGTGTGCTTGTGTGTGTGTATGTGTGGAGAAAAAGTTAAACATACATACATATGTATTGTGGGGATGACTAAATTATCAGAATACTTAGAGTTTCTCTGTATCTGTGCAATATATTTGAATTGTAAATACAATGTTGAATGACTCAGTACTTTTAAATGAGGCTTCCAGAGAAAATGAAGTTTAATGGGAACATAATTAACGGGGAAGTATGTTTTAAAAAGTCTTGAGTTATCTTTATGTTTGAGGTAAACTGCATTCAGAATAAATGGAATGCATGCAGGCCAGTTGTTTCTTAAGTTCAGTTGGAAAGACCCAACACATGGTGCCCTTTGCAAATTGTGGCCTTTTCCTTTTCCATATAGCTTCATCACTTTCTGAGAGGTGTCTCATTTAACAACAGCGTTGGTGATAAGGTTTCTTTTGACCATAATGGGGAGTTGGTATCTGGATTTGATATTATAAACTGGATTTTTTCATCAAACCAGTCCTTTCAGAGAGTGAAGGTTGGGAGGATGGATCCACAAGTTCCCCCAGACCAAACACTCACCATTGATGAAGATGCCATCATATGGGACAACTGGTTTAATCAGGTAGGATGCAGGTTTGAATGAATATGGCTTTTAGTCATGGTGGGCAACGTGAACTTCATTAGACAGTGCAGAATATGTATGAAATAACAGGTGATTTTTTACCTAAAACTACCTACAGTGTATGAACTGATGTTTCCAGTGTAAGAACTAATGTAACAAGTGAGCTTCTACAAAGTTTTTCCATGGTCCTTCACTAATATATTTCCCAGAAACTTAGAGGAGGGCATTGAAAATAGATTTCTGCTTTATAAATTAAGACACCAGTAGAAGATGAGATTTATTTACTTATTTTTGCTTATTAGAAAGTGTTTTTCCTTGAACCTGCTCAAGGTGTATTACAAAATAACAGACTAAAGCAACAGATTTCAGACAACAATGGTGATGGGTTTTTTTTTTTACTCCTTATTTAAAAATATAAGAGAAGCCAATGTTGGGTCAGGCCAATGGCCCATCCACTCCAACACTCTAGGTGTAGTTTTAAATAGTTTCTAAGCTTCCCCTATGGTTCTGACTCTTTCTACTTTTCCTTTCAGTTTCCTCCCCACATGTCCCCTCATATCAGAGAAGTTCCCCCTATTAAAGTTAAAAGTGCTTGTTTCAGTCTTTTGGGCCAATTCCCTATTTATACAAATGTTGAACTCAATAACATTATGGTCACTGTTCCCAAGTGGTGCAATCACCTTGACATCTCTCACCAGGTCTTGGGCGTTATTTCGGAATAAATCCAGGATCGCCTCTCCCTTGGAAGGTTCCATGACCATCTGCTCCATAGCACAGTCATTTAGAGTGTCTAGAAACTCAATATCTTTTTCTCGACTAGAACACATATTGACCCAATCAATGTGTGGGTAGTTAAAATCACCTATTACAACACAGGATTTTTGTTTTGTTTTTTTGGTCTAGCCGCTATCTTTAATTCCTTCATGATTTCATAATCTTCCTCTATCTTTTGATCTGGTGGGCGATAACAAACTCCCAATGTTAAGTTTCCTTTTGGGCCCACTATCTCAACCCACAGCATTTTCAGAAGCGAATTCAATTCTCTTACCTTCTCAGTCTTACTGGACTGTATACCCTCTCTGACACACAGAGCCACCCCAACTACAACCCTTCCCCCTCTATCCTTCCGATATAATATATAACCGGGAATCACCGTATCCCACTGATTTTCCTCATCCCACCAAGTTTCTGAAATACCCACAATACCTATTTTTCCCTCCAACACCAAGCACTCCAACTCCCCGATTTTACCTCGGACACTTCTAGCATTTGTATAGAAACAGCTGTAATTTCCCATACAAGTT
>NW_015169365.1:4353-26838 GCF_001447785.1 Gekko japonicus
CCTCATGCTCCCTGAAATCAGTGGGGCTGCCAGATACAGAGTGGGACATATCTAACAAGTCCCCAAGAGTCTTCTCCATGCACCTAACTGACTGTCTCTGCTTCTCCAGGCCACCTTGGCCTCAAGGGAGCAAATTTGTTCCCTAAGAACCAGGAGCTCCTTGCACCGAGCACACACCTTAGTCTTCTGTACAGTGGGCAGATAGTCATACATGTGACACTCCATGCAAAACACTGGATAGCCCCCAACCCCCTGCTGGCATTCTGGCTTCATAATTGCTTTTAAAATAATTAAATATAATCCCCCTTTTAAACCCTTTGTATTTATGTGCTTCCCCTTGTTGAAGTCTACTTACCTTACTGAGAACACAAGGAGTCTAGGGCCTTGGCTTTCTGGCTCTTCCTGGGCTTCTTACAGAGCCCCTAGTCTAAGAGTCCCTAGGCTAAGAGCCACACACAAAGAACCCTTTAGATCATGCCTCTGGCAAGGTGCTGCCTTAAATAGAGGCCTTCCCTAGGAAAGGGCGGGGCAGCAGCTATTCAAATTCACTCAGGCACTCAATTTACAATCAAACAACTACCCTTTCTCACCCTATCTCAAGCAGCCAAGACTCTGCAACAACTCTAATCCCTTACACACACTCCCAAACACAGTCCTCCCACACAATACCCTCAGCTAAATCCCCTCAGCTGAAAGCAAGTAAAAAAAAAAAAACCTCACCCATCTAGCAGCTCTGTCTCCTGCTCCTTCTCAGAGCTCAGCTAGGTCAGCCTGAGTGAAGAGAAATATTTTGACCTGGCACCTGAAAGAAAGCAACACAGGTGCCAGGATAGATTCAAGGGGAAGTTCATCCCACAAACAAGGTGCCACTACTTTAAACGCTGATTGCCATCTCTCTAACTTCTGGAGGCAGTGGCACAGTCAGCAGGGCCCTTATCCACTGAAACAATAGAAACCAGAAAGCCAGAACAAAAAGGAAATCACAGACACAGACTTACCTGGGGCATTTTGTGGCTGCAGGGGGAGATGCTGAGTCAAGGAAAAGCTGCCCCCTTCTGAAGGGGTGTGGAAGTCCAGCAGCCTTCTTGCAATGCCAACCAATTGCTAGTGACATGGAATGTTTTGAGAGACAGGTGCTGGAGCAGACATGAGAAAGGAGGCTTCAGTCTGGTCCATTTCTCCCCTTCTTAAGGCCTTGCTGCCTGGGCCCAGATGCTCCCCACCCTTCCTCTTTCCTTCCCTGGGTTCCACGTTGTTTTGTGTTGTTATTTACTTGTTTCTTGTCACAGCTTTATGGTGGTTTCAGTCACTAACCTGGATCCATTTTAGGGGACGCTGCACCTGTGTGCTGCTTCCCCTGAGTGGGGACCCACTTAAGGGGTCTTGGGGATTGAGCCCTGCAGCAGCATGCCTGGCTCAGGCACAGTGGCCTGGCTCCTCTCCTAGTTGGTAAGGGGTCTAAGCTGAAGCTTGTGCCCATGTGGCTCCACTGGTTTGTCATACCAGGTTACCCCCAGCATTCAAGTTGGGGAGGGGTTCCATCAACCAATAGATGTGAGTCACCCCGTGTCTGGATTCATGCCTTGTGCAGCCCCAATGCTGTAATCAACAAAGATGTGGCCTGTTCCACTCAAGTTGCTTCTCAGTGTACTTCTGTGTTACCTTTTCCTCTCTCAGCTGCCTCTCCCTTCCCTTAAGACCTCAGTATTGTGTTGCAACTAAGCTTTGTAAAGTGCATCCTGATCTTTCTGAAATCCTCCAACAGATCATTCCATAGTTTGGGGTTCTTTACTTTAATATCCCAGGACTGGGCAGGGATTGTCCTCATTCATCTACAGGTGGGGATGGACAGAAGGAGCTGCTGGGGAAACCAGAGTTATCATATGGGTTTGTAAAGGAAAAGATGGCCCTTGAATCATGACAGCCCCAGATTGTGAAGGCCTTTAAAGGTTCAAATTAGAACCTTGAAGTGAATGCAGAAATCCATTGGCAATTAACATAACAATTTCATAATAGGAGTAAGAAGTTATGTGAAGATGCTAAAGCTGTATACATTGCAAACCCCCAAGAAAACTAAGCATGACTGAGCTTTAGTGGCTGCTATCAATGCTAAAACAAGATTTATTTTTTCTTTAATGGGCCACTTTTCCCAGTCTGGTGACAATTGAGTAGAAATTGCCAATATGGGAGTCTCTGCTTCTCCTGCATAAGATTCCACAAGGATTTTTGTTGGGTTAAAAAGAAGGTCAGGTATCATTTGAAGGCTTTGCCAGGGATGGGGGATGGAGTGAGAGATGAATCAGGCAGAAAGTCAGTAGGATCGAAAATATTGTCTCAGCATGTTAAATACCACCATAGCAGTGTGGGATAAAATCATAGCAGAATGTCTTCTGTATCACGCCAATTAATGTTAAGGATTTTACACTCATTTCTTTGAAGATGTTAACTCTCCTTTCTCATGAATGCATTAGACACAGCCTCTTTCAGTATGTACCGAGAGTTGCTATCCTGGTTACAGAAAGAAAATGAAGGAGGGGGAGCCATTTTGTTGCTATGATTGCACTCCATGTCCAGAAGGGAAGATATCTGACCGGAGGGGTAAGACCTACATGTTTACACAGGAGTAAAATGGCAGAAAGAAAATAGATTGTCTGTCAAAGAAACACAATTAAATATGCATACTTCAGATGTGACTTGCTGCAGGATTTTAAAAATGATCATTTAGTTAATGACAGTTGGGCTTGTGATTATACTACACAGGCATTCTTTAGCATATACTACAGAAATTAAACAACAGAGATTATAGTTTGTCTAACAAACCTGAGACAGGCCTGGTTGGCAGTAATCATGTCTTCCAACAACAGAAAACCACATCTAGGATCTGCTCAAAGCAGCTAACCTAAAAGAAATACCGTCACGAATGTGTTCTTTAAAATGGTACAGATTTAGTATGGTACAGCAATTCAGTAAAAACAGATATATCAACAGTAAAAAGAACCTATCAACATTTGGATATAGCAGTCAGAAAGCCAGGATTATCATAATATAATTCTCTTGGCGTATTGGCCATTTTCCAGCTCTCCCATTGGCTGTGCAGTGCGCTCCATCAGCCATTGGCCTGTCAACCACCACTCAAGAGTACTTGCATGCCACTGGCTGTGTGCTGGGTCTGCTCCTCTTCCCCACCCACTCACACTTCAGCCACTGTTCCCTGTCAGAATAACTGCCAAATGGCTGTCTCTCCTGATGAAGACACTTCTCCTCCTTGGCTCCTGTGGGCCTATTCCCTCAGTGGCTGTGGTTGGGCAACCAAGCTTGGTTCTGTCAGTAAAAAGACAAAGGAAGGAAACCCTTTCCAGGCCTTTGTGAGGAACTCATTGGGGCCAGTCCTGACTAGGGTTGCAAGTTCCAGGTTGGGAAATTCCTGAATATTCTGTGTCTAAGGAAGCCAGTAGAAGGAACCCGGAGTCTGGGGAAGGGAGAGGCCTCAGCTGAATAGAATGCCATAGAGGCTACCCTCCAAAGCAGTTATTTTCTCCAGGGGGAGAGAGGAATCTGTTGTCTGGAGTTCAGTTGTGATACCTGACTATCTTCAGGCTCCACCTGGAGGTTGGCTACCCTAGGTGTAGTGATCAGTGCTTCAGGGCAGGGTCTGCCTGCTGTGGAAGCTGAGTGGGTGATTTTGGACCAGTCACAGACTTTCAGCATAACCTACCTCATAGGTTTATTGTGCAAGTCAAAAGGGGGAGAGGATAATGATGTAAGCTGCTTTGGTCCCCATTGAAGAGAAAGACTATGTTTCCTCCCGGGGAATCAATGTTGCCAATCTCCAGGTGAGAGCTGGAGATTACTCAGAATTACAACTGCTCCCAACTTCCAGTTTCGCCGACTTCCATGGCGGATGCACTCCTTCAGTGCTCAGAAAGGAATGGACCATGATGTGGCAGACGGGGCTCCTAGCCTGGGGTGCTGGAGTTTGCCTCTCCCAAGGCTGCGGCCAAGGAATTGAGGCACCTCCAAGCTCTGATAGGTTCCCTCGCAGTCAGGGTTTCAGAGTACAGTAGAGGCTGCAGGTGGGGAGGCAGATGGAAAGCTGAAGAGTGAGAGGGGAATAAAGGTACGTTGATGATTGGCTGGGAAGGAGATAAGGTTCCCAACTCCAGGTTGGGAAATTCCTGGAGATTCGAGGGGTGGAGTCTGGAGAGGGTGGGGTTTGAGGATGGGTGGGACCTCTGACAGGTACAATGGCATAGACTCCCCCCTCCAAACCAGCCATTTCCTCCTTGGGAACCATTATTGCCAATTTCCAGGTGAGGGGTGGAGATCACTCAGAATTACAACTGCTTTCCAGGAGGGAGTAAGTAAATGTGTAAGGACATCTAGTGAAAAACAATAACAGTCATTCACTTATCACTGGAGAAAATGCCGCTTCTCAGCCAGGCCATTGTTACATGAATGCTATCCAGTTATACATAAGAGGAATATAGACAAGAATTCGTATCTTAAATTTAACTCATTTCATCCAATGAAATTGGATGTATAATTGGATGTGTAAAATGGAATGAACTGAGTTGATTAATATAAGAATGTTTATATAATTTTTGTTTTGTTTTTTTCTCTTTCTTTGTTTGTTGAGGTTTTCTCCTTCTGAAATTGTGGGATTAATGTGTTGTTAGTTTACAGATTATAGTGGTGAGTGTGAGAGGTTGTAAATTAAAGGGTGGTGGTGGAGATTGCAAAATGAAAAATGAAGGTAATTAAGTGGTATGGAAGAGGGTTTAGTTAATCTTAAGCAAAGGTTGGAATTAATAATTAGGCAGGTGATAGTAAATTTGGGGGAATGTATGTTGTATAGAAAAATGATCCAGTATAGTGGTATAATATACTAGACATTACTGTATGGAAAAATCTATTGTATATTGGAGTAAGTAGGAATTTTTTTCAGGATTTGTTTCAAGAGAACAATGTTGATTATGAGGATTTAAAAATTATTACTAATGGAAGTATGTACTCAATAATTACTCTATTTAGTGATTAACTAGAAGAAAAATGTAATTATGCTTGCTTGACTTGTTGCTGTTGAGAAGATTTTTGTTGTATAGGGTGTTAACTGGATGGATTGTTTATTTAAGATATGTTATAGGTTTGTGCATTATAGTGAAAACTCAATAAAATATTTATATAAAAATAAAATTTATGTGGTGAAGTGTTCTAGGGCAATAAATTCTAGAATCCTTGAACACTTTTCAAGAATTAAAAAAACATAATTTTGATG
This sequence comes from Gekko japonicus, assembly GCF_001447785.1. NCBI lineage: Eukaryota > Metazoa > Chordata > Lepidosauria > Squamata > Gekkonidae > Gekko > Gekko japonicus. Next base: position 9,629 of record NW_015169365.1, read on the forward strand.
CACCATTGACCCAGCATTGGCACGAAAAAGGATATGCCCCTGAAAGTTTAAGGTACTGTGTTATTTATCAATATAAACCACATAAATATAATATTGAGGATATTGAGCGTATTTTATTACAAAAAGAAGCATGGTTTATACATAAACTTCATTCTCTTGCACCAACTGGTCTTAATGCAAGTTTGGATTTCTCTGCATTTATATAACTGGGTAGCATTCATATAGTACTGGTTTAAGAGAGCTCAAAAAACTGTTGCACACTTAATTAGAAACACCTGTTTGGTGAGACTTATTGTGAGCATGCCCGTCAGGGCTGTGAAAACCAAAACGCCTAACTGAGAGACTGACGCTGTGCCGAAGTTGGGAGCTTTCAGCAATGTAAATTGAGCTTGTAGGTGTGGGTAAGCAAACTAAAACTATCTAGTGTACAGAATTTCTTACCATTCTTTGCGGAATAATTGTATTTTGTGTGACTTTGCTGATGATGTTTGACTGATTGCTTTGTATTGTATGTTTTCTGATAGCTTCAATAATAGTCCAGTCTTGAGAAAGGATTACCAAAAAGTTGTGTAGCCAGTACATCTTCGACTGTTTTGTTTGGATTTTGGACTATAAATACTTCAACCAGCAACAGTTGTGTGTTGATATTTTGTTTGAAATAAAAGGAGTTGGATGACCGAACTGGGAGTGTTTCCCTTCCAGGAAGGAGGGCAGAAATCAGCTGAAGTCAGAGGGGCAGATAACAGTAGATTGATGGTTAGCTGGGATGGAGATCCAGGTTGGGAAATTCCTAGGGATTTTAGGGGTGAAGCCTGGAAAGGGTTGGGTTTGAGGAGGGGTTGGACCTCAGATAGGTACAATGGAGGAGGAGGAGATTGGATTTATACCCTGCCCTTCAGTACCCAAAGGAGTCTCAGAGCAGCTTACAAACTCTTTAACCGTGTGAGGTAGGTGGGGCTGAGAGAGCTCTCACGGAAACTGCTCTTTTTCAAGAACAGCTGTGCCAGAACTATGGCTTGCCCAAGGTCATCCAGCAGCTGCATGTGGAGGAGTGGGGAATCAAACCCAGTTCTCCCAGATTAGAGTCCACACACTTAACTACTACACCAAACCACTACACCATAGACTCCACCCTCCAAACCAGCCATTTCATCTTGGGTAACAATTGTTGCCACTCTCCAGGTGAGGGCTGGAGATCACTCAAAATTACAACTGCTCTTCAGGTAGCAGAGATCAGTTGCTCTGGAGAAAATGGTGGACTCTGTGTCATTATACCCTGCTGAGGTCGCCACAGCAAATTGACACTGTATGCCCAAGGCCAGGGCACTCTCCCAGAGCCTCTTTCTAGCCCCTTGTATTTATTTCCACAACAGGCCTTATTCCTAGTGAATCTATAGAAATATAAAATCAGGCCATCAAAATATCACAAGCTCAGAATCAGTTTACATGATCAGTAAAGTAACAATGAATAGAGGATAAAAACAAAGTAAAAATCTAGGTGAATGAGTATTAGGGTTACCAGATGGCATGGTGTTGGGGGCAGGAGAATTTGGAGCAGAGAGTGGGGAAAACAGCACCATGTGACTCTGTGATGTTACTTTGAGGCGAGTACCAGGAAGTGATGTCACACCATCATGCAATGTAATTACCACCCTGCAGTTTTGCTTGAATGAGTGAGGGTAGGGATCAAGGTAGCCTGGTGAGCAACCTGGTAAGACTCACAAGGGCACTGAATGTAATGCTAGGAATAAAGATCTTACCTGGACTGTAGGGGAGAATGAATATTAATGAGTACTGTCAATAGAAACATTATTTGGTAAGGAATATGCAAGTTTCTCTATGACTCATTGCTGCAGTAACAAACACCTTTGATGACTACACGATCATTTAGAACCACTGGATTCGGGTTCAGAAGCACCTTAGAGACCAACAAGATTTGGCGAGGTATAAGACAAAAATGGCTACCCTCTAAAAACACACTATCATTGATGGTCCTACCTTATTTAGATGACTGTTCACATGCTTCAAGAAGTTCAGAACATGATAATCCAGTCTTTCAGAAATATAGATTTCAAGACTCATTAAGATAGGGCTCTGTGTTCTGAGGTGGGGTCCCGCAGCATTCTAATTACTGACATAGAATATGATATAGAGGAAGTTGCATGGTGGTATTATAAGCGGGTAATATAAGGAAATAAGAAAAAGATGAGGGTATAAACAAGATTGGGATTAAGTTATAAACAGGCGATATGTCACCTCAATGGTTGTTGTTGTTGTTTTTAGTTTCAAAAGGAGTATAACATATTTGGAAAGAATATCCGTATGAAATTGTAACATATACTCAATAAAAATATTAATTAAAAAAAGAAGAAGTTCAGAACATGATAATCCAGTCTTTCAGAAATATAGATTTCCAGACTCATTAAGATAGAGCTCTGTGTTCTGAGGTGGGGTCCCGCAGCATTCTAATTACTGACATTGATGTGTAACAGCTATGATTGGTATTTATACCCTAAAAATATTTAGTATGTCATGAATGTTAATTCTCAGCATTAGTCTCTGCTATGTTTCTGCCTAGAGCTGACTGTCCAATCTAAACAGAAAATAGTTATCTATTTGAGAAGTATTGCATTAATTAGTAGCATTTATACATACATGCTACTAATAACACAATACTCACATAGACAAATGTTCTGTATTTATACTAGAGGATCAGTATATGTATGACATGTTAGTGATATTCAAATCCACATCATTTTATTTTCTCAGACATGAATGACTATTAAAAATGTGCAGATATACAATATCCAAACAAAAAACACAATTTATGTATTCCCAAGGATATCAGCTTCTAGTCCTATGAAAAACCTTTGAGGGTCATCTTTTGCCCTTTTTTGCTCTTTCCTTCTCTTTGATTACAGCTCTGATACTAGGGATTTTTTTGAAGCACCACAACATTCCCATGAAAATATTCTTTAGTCTGAGCAGAGAACAGTTCTCTATCTGCTATATACGGCTTCTTAATTTATTAGTTCTAAAAAGATTACTAAAATATAGCTAGACCCCATGTGAAAGGCTGCAAAAAGCTATCACAAATGCATACAATTTTGCAGCTAAAAGAGTGACAGGTCTGCTATTATCTTTTAATAAATGAGGTAATGTCTCCATATGATCTATATTTTAGAGCAAAGGAGGAATTAAAAGATTTCTAGGCTCAGAAAAGTAATTATATTCAAAGGGCATGTGATACAGTTTGTCTTACACTACCGGCAACACAGTTTCATATTCTACCCTGGCAAAGACACTTAAGACTTGTGAAAGTCTAGATGGTAAGGTATTAAGGTATGCCAACATGAAGGCATCCCTGTAGTGTGGAACAGTCAAATATGAGCAGTAATCATGAAGCTCTCCAGGTGGAAGTATACCAGAATACCCGCAAATTGAGTAAAAGGAATGTATTGTGCTCTCGTGTGGTGTACATGTGATTTCCGCCAAAAACCCCCCAACAATCTTGGATTGTTGATAGTTAACTATCAGGCTTTCTTCCGGACAAAAAGAGACAATATATCCTTCCACCATGAAATACTGGTTTTGTAGAGTTCTGAAGGAATTAAATCTGCACTGTGATTTAATTCCCATTCTTAATTTGAGAAATCAGAACACTAATTTCAGCTGGTCAAACAGGGGGTCACTCTGGTAGTTCAGCTAGGTTCCTGTTACTCTGATAATCATAATTACTACAAGAACAGGTGAAGCAAAGTGTTCCTCCCAGGTATGTGAGGAGATACGAGATGAAAGTGGGCTCCAACTGTAAAGCAGAGCTAGCCAGCTTCTATAGTGCACTCAGATTTCTATTATTTCTGGCAACTCTGATTAGCTTTTGCCAATTAGTGAGGCAAGTGTCTTCTTTTCTCTTGCATATAGCTTATCTATATCCTTTTTTTCAAAAAAAAAGCTTGAAGTGTAATTGCAGAGCTACAATGCCTACATTCTGAAAGTGCCTGATAGCAAACTTTTTTAGAGACACTGAAGATTAAACCAGCTATTTTTAATAAGTATCAGTGCCTTATCTCAATAGATCTGTACATATTACACAGGCAACAACTGGGAGTAGAGAACAGTTACCTCTGCAGTATATTGGTAAAATATTCAACACACTTGAGATGTATAGTATATTTGTTGTATTCAAACTACATCCAATATATCCTTCCACCATGAAATACTGGTTTTGTAGAGTTCTGAAGGAATTAAATCTGTACTGTGATTTAATTCCCATTCTTAATTTGAGAAATCAGAACACTAATTTCAGCTGGTCAAACAGGGGGTCACTCTGGTAGTTCAGCTAGGTTCCTGTTACTCTGATAATCATAATTACTACAAGAACAGGTGAAGCAAAGTGTTCCTCCCAGGTATGTGAGGAGATACGAGATGAAAGTGGGCTCCAACTGTAAAGCAGAGCTAGCCAGCTTCTATAGTGCACTCAGATTTCTATTATTTCTGGCAACTCTGATTAGCTTTTGCCAATTAGTGAGGCAAGCGTCTTCTTTTCTCTTGCATATAGCTTATCTATATCTTTTTTTCAAAAAAAAAAAGCTTGAAGTGTAATTGCAGAGCTACAATGCCTACATTCTGAAAGTGCCTGATAGCAAACTTTTTTAGAGACACTGAAGATTAAACCAGCTATTTTTAATAAGTATCAGTGCCTTATCTCAATAGATCTGTACATAGTACACAGGCAACAACTGGGAGTAGAGAACAGTTACCTCTGCAGTATATTGGTAAAATATTGAACACACTTGAGATGTATAGTATATTTGTTGTATTCAAACTACATCCCTTCCTTTTCAGACATGAATGACTGTAAAAAGTGTGCAGAGGAATACTATCCAAATGCAAATCACAGTGTATGCATTCCCAAGGATATCAGCTTCTTGTCCTATGAAGAACCCTTGGGCATCATTTCAGCCATTTTTGCCTTTTTCTTTGGTTTGATTACAGCTCTGATACTAGGAATTTTTCTGAAGAACCATGACACTCCTATAGTGAAAGCTAACAATCGGATCCTCACCTATACTCTCCTCATCTCTCTCTTGTTCTGCTTTCTCTGTGCATTGCTATTCATTGGCCGACCCAAGAAGGTGATATGTCTTCGACAAACTGCTTTTGGCATGATCTTCTCTGTGGCTGTTTCTTGTGTCCTGGCAAAGACACTTATTGTGATTTTGGCTTTTATAGCCACCAAACCAGGGAGAAAATTGAGGAAGTGGGCAGGGAACAGATTGGCCCACTCCATTGTTCTTTTCTGCTCTCTTATTCAAGCAATCATCTGTGCTGTGTGGCTGGCAGATTCTCCACCATTCCCAGATGTTGACATGCATGCAACACCTAAAGAAATTATACTGGAATGTAATGAGGGGTCTGTTACTATGTTTTATTGTGTCTTGGGCTATATGGGTTTCTTGGCAGTGATCAGTTTTACTGTGGCTTTTCTTGCCAGAAAGTTACCTGATAGTTTCAATGAAGCCAAGTTTATCACATTCAGCATGCTGGTCTTTTGCAGTGTTTGGGTAACCTTTGTTCCAACCTACCTAAGTACCAAGGGGAAATATATGGTGGCTGTGGAGATTTTCTCTATCTTAGCCTCCAGTACTGGGCTGCTAGGTTGCATATTTTTCCCTAAATGTTTCATTATTGTGTTGAGGCCTGAACTGAACAATAGGAAACATCTAATGATCAGAAAGGTTTAAACAATTTTAGATGCTTTTTCCTTTGCTGTACTGTGCAATCTAGAGTTTGCATGTGTAGGCAGGTTTGCCAAGAAGAGGGACTGGGGGGACAAAATTCCAGTGGCCCAAGTCAGCTGGAGGGGCTCTGAAGCCAGCATCATGCTACATTCAGAATACATATCAATTTATTCTACTTCTAGTGCAGTTCAACACTGCAGCCACTACAGGTGCAGGGAAGGCAGAGCACAGTAAACAGCAGTAGCTCTTACTCTCTGCTGGCTCTGCCGTTTTGCAAACTTTACTACAAGGAGGCAAACACTTGCATATCCTGCTAAACCCATCAACCAAGCCAGCATTGGAGCAAGGCAAGACTAGGCAGCATTTCTCATGGCTGGACCAGTCATTGCTATGCAACTTCCTAACAAGTTTGTTGTTTCCAATAGTCTGTTTCCCTCTTCCTTGCCTTCCTTCCAGTTCTATAGTTTTGTTTGCTCAGCCAGATCTTGAAAAGAAGTAGCCCTATCATTTTTTTGTGGAAAATAAAACATTTCCCCATGATCTAGTAAAAAGATGCTTCCCCCCCCCCCACTATTACAAGCATGGTAATGGAATGTTATTCTGTTTTAGTGGATACACATGTGTAATAGAAATTACAACTGTTTATCTCCCCTTTAATTAGATTGAATTAAATTTTGAAAACTGTTTAGCTAGTGGGTTGTTGTTATTACTGTATTGGTGGGACATCCAGTACCCTTGATAAATGCTACTTTGCTCTTGGAGACTTTAAGCTTCAAGTTATATGAAAAATGACACAACCTTTTTTGAAAATATGCCAGCAAAATCAATCCCAGTGTTCCTAATACTTCTATCCAGCACAACTACACAATAAATTTTCCCCTGCTTTTGAGCTAGCTAGGTACAAGGGTAATTTTTTAAAAAAACTGATTTACTTCGTAAAGTAGAGGAGGCAGCACCGGCTTAGTAATGCTACAGAGTTGCCTGTTTGAAGATTGTGACTGGTTGGCCATCTGAAAATCATTGTAACTTTTTTGAAAATATCATGGAACTTTTGAAAATTGATTGAAAATACAAAATTGATTCCTGATAAAAATGAATGAAAACTTTAATTGTATACATGTATTTCTGAAGAAGACGATTGAAATGAAGCTCATTTCTGGAATCTTCGGTAGAACTTGATGAGAACTTCATTGTTGAACATCATTTGAATGTATTGTCATTTTGCACATTACACGTTTAGAATTGTATTGTATTGTGTACTGTTACATATAAGTATACTATGCATTATTTAACAAAATAGACATATTGTCATCTCTAGTGTCTACCATTCACAGTTTCTATTCTGGTTATTATTACTTACTATGAGGTCTTTTCATTTTTTGGTTGATAACTTTCACATATGCATGTGTTTTGTCCCATTACTGGATCTCCTGCAGCATTGCAGGGCATTAAAATAGCTGTCCAAACCAACACTTGCCATCCACTCCTGAATTCTTTCACAATCCGCTTCCATCCTTGTTTTAAAACAATTGTTTTGGATTCTAAATGTAATAAGCTGTCTTTATGGTCTAGCTGGGTTGTTGATGGTTTGATTATGCTAATTATTTTATGCTGTTTTATCATTTGGCCATGTTTTACATTATGAATCATTGCAGGGGTGGGGGGAAGCAGGTGCTTTCACTGAGTCACAACCCCTTCAAGAAATGTGTCCAGAGCAGAAAACATAGAGAGCAATTTTAATGCTCGGGTTCCAATCTTAAGGAAGCAGTTCTAAGAAGTAGGGTGCCAGTCATAGGAGGTGTGCATTTTTTTCAGAAACAATTTCTGAAACAAATCATCCTGTTTTGAAGTATCAGAAGGTCCCCTGAATGAGCAAATCCCTCCAAATCATTTCAAACTGAAACAAACACATCATACCTGTGGATGAAATAAGACCAAATATATCTAAGCAAAATTTATGAGTATCACATTATTACAGTTCTTTAATTTTGCCACCATGCACCCAAAAGAAAGATCCCACCACAGTTTTGGAGTTAGGCTTAGGTTGATTAAAGTCTTATGCTGAAGAGAAGTAGTAGAAGAAGAAGAGGAGGAGGAAGAGATTTGATTTATATCCCACCCTTCACTTGAAATCTCAGAGCGGCTTACAAACTACTTTCCCTTCCTCTCCCCACAACAGACACCCTTTGAGGAAGGTGGGGCTGAGAGAGCTCTTTTGAGTACTGCCCTTTCAAAAACAGTTCTTGTCAGAACTATGGCTTACCCAAGGTCATCCAGCAGCTGCAAGTGCAGGAGTGGGGAATCAAATCCAGTTCTCCCAGATTAGAGTCCACACACTTAACCACTGTATCTTACAAACATTTTTATGGACCTTCCTTAAGTCTCCCAAGATTTTTACCAATGGCTGGGCAGATCATAGTGGTTCCAAGCTTGCCTTGGTATTATCATCACAATTTGCTTTTCTTTGCTGACACATTAGCCTGTGCAGAGAAATGTCCATCAACACCCTTCCCCTGTACACAGCATGTAATTTGAAGGGAAGATCTTGAATCCTGAGAGTGCCATAACAGGTATGTAGACTGGGCAGTCCACAGTGACTGGATCCTTTATAATCTCTCCATCTATCGATGCCTCAAGAAGAGGGTCAAACAATTAAAATGTCAGAATGGTAGGAGAGCTTTTTGTCTTCTCTCATTTGTACATAAATACTGGGATTCCATGTTGAAGCGTTGGGAAGGAACCCAGACATACATACCTAATTGTGGTTGGATTTATTATTGAATGGTGAAAACAACACTAATTCCTAAGATTTAGACAACAATTTCAAAATCTACCTCAGATCCTCTAGATCAGACCTAGAGAGTTGGAGGCCTAAAAAACCCAAAACATCCAAGGTAAAGAATCTATGGATTTTAGTTTGTGTATGCCAATTAGGAAAGAAAACATTTAAAACTGGTAAAAACATTACATTTCTGATATTAAGGCTGCTGTCAGATTACAGCCTTGACGGGGTGTGGCCATGCCTCTATTTTATCTGGTGTTATTTGTTTTGGAGAGGTTTGTCCAAACATGCTATCCTTAATCCACCTCACCATGTGCTTACTCCATGGTTGTCCATTCAGATTACAGCTGTGCGGTAACCACGGAGTGGGCGGTCGGCTGGCATCCTTTTTAGGAATTGTCTTTCATGCATGCAGAAGCACTTCTTCGAAGCACCACTCCTTTTTGACAGCTCCACAATCCCTCCACCAAGTACTGCAGCCCCTCTCAGCCTCCTTTGCTTTTCCTCTCTTCCTTGGAATACATGGGGGGAAAGTGTAAGCATCTTTACATGCAGATTTACATGACAGTAGCTGCATTGACTTCAGTACATTTATTCTTGTTTCAGTCATTGGATGTTCTCAAACACCAACTCTGAAGCGGAAAATCCCTTTTCTGCTAACACAGTTTGCATGGGGGAAAGTGGGACGGAAGATAGGGTTGCCAGCTCCAGGCACGGAAACTCCTGGAGATTTAGGAATGGAGCCCGAGGACAACAGGGACCTCAGTGGGGTACAGTATCACAGAGTCCATGTTCCAAAGCATTCATTTTCTCCTGGGGAACTGATCTCTGTAGTCTGATTAACATCTACCCCCCACTTTAGCCAAAGTCCATGGCCAGAAAGCCCTGCAAATGTTTGGGACACATATTCAGTCCAATTTTACTCAGAAACAAGGCGGCCTGGATTTTAATTCCCCCCCCAGCTTTACCCAGGTCTCCCTGAATTAGGGATGTTAGCCTCCCCAGGCTCCCGGCTGATATAGGAGCCTAAGGACTATTCCCATGGCTTACCATGGCTGAAACAGGAGAGAGGGGGTTGGGGGAGATTTGTCACTCAAAAACATCTCCCCTGGGGGATCCCAATCCTGACAGAATGTTTGGGTGCAGAAATGTGCAAGTGGTGTTTCACATCCCTGGGGTGAACATCAGTTTATGCGCACATTGCTAATTTAATTTTTTTAAAATTAAATGGCACAAAGACAGAAGCTTGATTTTGCAAGAAAGAGTTCAGATGACGTGAAATGCACAGTGAGACCAGTTAAATCAATAAAGATTAGACTTTCTCCGGTGCTGGGAAAGTTGGGGTGAGAACAGGGTGCCAATGATTGGGAGATACGGATGTCACTGTCTGAATGAGCATTTTAAATCCAGAGTGGAGAAGCAACGACATCAGATCAAACAGCTTGTCTGACAGCAACCTAAAGGTGGCTGTCCCAGGAATTCTTGAGGCAAAGAAACTTTGTAGTGCACAATGTCTACAATTTGTACACAGAACACACACATAATACAAACAAGTTTAGGGTTAGATCAAGGAATAGGTTTTTCTACTCCACACAGCATTTCCTTCCAATGGCAGGAAAGCTGATTTTCAGGGTTGTAAAGGTACAAGGTGAAAACCAATAAACACAATAAACTAGAGAAGACAGTTCAGCCCTGTTTTACTAGAAGAATTTTGCTCGAGCTGCTTTGGGGGAAATGTCCAAGATCAGTGAGCTTCAACAATGCAGTCTTGATTTCTTTGTTTCTCATGCTATAGATGAATGGATTCAGCAATGGAGGTAATATAGCATAAATCAAGGCACAAATTACATTCATCTCAGAAGAAGTGTTACCAGGAGGCCTCACATAGGCAAACATTCCAGTGAAAAGAAGCAGAGACACCACAGTGAGGTGGGGAAGGCAAGTGGAGAGGGCTTTTTTGCGACCCTGCTCAGAAGGCATCCTGAGTACGGCTGCAAAAATCTTCACATAAGTTATAATGATGTAGACAAAACATCCTCCAAATAAGCCATAGCTAAACAGAAGAATTCCAAATTCAATTAGATATAAGTCTGAGCACGAAAGTTTTATTATCTGTGGAACTTCACAGAACAATTGATTGATTATATTGGAACAGAAGGTGATGGCAAAAGTGCCACCGGTGTGTAACATGGCATAAAGGATACCGGAAATCCATGCACTGGCTGCCATCCGAATGCAGGCTCCTTCATTCATAATTGCCTCATATTGCAATGGGTGGCAAATAGCAATATGTCGATCATGTGCCATTACTGTTAGGATGGCAAAATCTGCCCCTCCAAATAGGACGAGGCAGAAAACTTGAGCCACACAGCCTGAATAAGAAATGGACCTGCTATTCATGAGGAAATTGTCCATTGCTTTAGGTAATGTGACAGAAATTGAGCCAAGATCCAGAATGGCCAAGTTCATGAGGAAGAAGTACATGGGCACATGCAGGTGATGATCCAGCACTACAGCTGTGATAATGAGAAGATTGCCAGTGACTGCTACCAAGTATACTGCCAAGAGGACAAAGAAATGTAAGATCTGTAGTTCTCGGATATCTGAAAATTCCAGGAGCAAGAATTCAGACATGGAGGTAAGATTGGGCATTTTGCTTTCAGTATCAAGTTGCAAGTTACCTGTAGGGTTGAGTAGAGGAAATATTTTAGAGAACAATCCTCAGTAGGTCTCCTTGTACTCCTACTCTGGTCTATTCAATGGAGCTTTCTCTCAGCTAAGTGTTCTTCTGACTATATTGTGAACCTACTAATATCAGTGAATGATTATTTAGGATTCCTTGTTTGACCATCTGAGTCCAGTAGATAACCCTGTTTTGAATGAGCAACAAATGGGACAGCATCTCACTGGCTTTCCCAACATCCTCACATTTGTATTCCCAGACCTAAGATTCTAGAGCTTCCATGCACATAGACTCTGGATGTTTGATCGGGAACTATATTGAATATCATAGAAGGCCTATAGATTCATTGAGCTTGTGCACACATCAGTTTTGTAAATCACAGAATGAAAATTGACAAGGAAGCAGTGGACAGTTTCCTGATCCCCTATCCACACTTTAGCTGCACATGTAAAGAAAGGCTTTTGTTGCATAGACTGTTGTTGCACCTCATATGGGTGAGTTACTTGGGAGGCCCCCACCCATGGAATCCTATAACCTTGACAGACTGGACAGGGGAAACTGGTCACTGGGGTCCACCATTGTGTTAAATTAGCCATATTGTACAAGGAAATAATGTACCAAACACAGCCTGGAAAGCCTTGGAGCACTGTTGTCAAGGGCCTGTCCTGCATGCCTAGGAACTAGTTTAACTCTTCCTGGCAGATTTATGTAAATGCTGCATCTGTCTCTCAGAGCATGCAACTGATCAATTTCACAACAATGAATGCAGGCATCCTGAGTTGCTCAGAGAAGCAGGACATCATTCATGTCACCACCAGCCACCCTAGTAATTTGCCCTTTAAAAAAAAATTAACTCAGTCTGATTCTGCAACAGCAGCCTCCCTGGTAGCTCTACCCCAAACTGGATTTCCCCCCAGCTCTAAATTCCATTTCTGATGGTCCTTAGGGTCATTGTTACTAAAAGGACTCTTTAGCCCAACTATTCAGATTCAGGCCCCCTTGGAAGCCAAGAGTGGACTCTGTCTTCCCCAAGGACCATTTCTCAAAGTATCTCAGATACTGTAACCCCACACACCCATTCTAATCAAATGGGGAAAGCATATTTTGTATTCTCCTTTTTGTCTCCTTAGACAGCAAAACCACTCCCTTCAGGAATACTCTGCTATTGAGTTATTAAGTTTTGAATATGCTCCGTCCCTCCACTTTCCTTGCATGCTTCCCATTTTATACTAAATAAAAGTGTGAATGCCCTTTGCCTCTTTCCATTTCTGGGTGACAAACTGCCAAGCTTGACATATGTATTCATAGGCTGAAGTTCAGATATGGACATGGATCTATAAGTACATGGAGGAAGGCTGTGCCCATGTAACCGGGAGCAGTTCCCGAGACACTACAGTGTAGCTTTAATTTTTAAAAAATGATTTGGGTTTAATTAAAAACTTCCTGATAGTACTGTAACAGTTTATAGAAGATTAGGAGGGATATCTTTGGTATTCTGCTGCAGTCATTAAATATCAACTGATCTTCCAATATGAAACTTTATTGAATACCTCGGAGTCCTGTTTGTTTTCCAGCCCTTTCCATCTGGTTCCCTGTCTCCATTGTTGCTGACATTCTGTTGTCAAGTATTAGGTCTTCATTTTCATATCGATGGGACCCTATAGAGAAATAACATTAGTTATAATCCAAGATCTATCAGAGAAAGTCAGATTCAGTTTCTTCTTTACCTATTTACGTCTATGCATCCCTTTGCCCATGTCGTTCCTTAGAGGCTGCCGTGGGGCTTGCTGCAATACGTACTGCATATATACGATATATATATGCTCATTACTGTCAGACCTGGACATCCCAGACCAGCCTGATCTTGTCAGATCTTGGAAGCTAAACAGGGTCAGCTCTGGCTAATATTTGGATGAGAGACCTCTGTGGGATATTAGGATGCTGATGTGGAAGCAGGTAATGACAAATCTCCTCTGAATTGCTCTTGCATTGAAAACTCTATGGGATTCCTGTAACTGAGCTGTGACTTGATGGCAAAAAACCCTGTCAAATAATAATCAAAAAAGCTGTTTGAATTAGACATTCCTTAATTTATGTTCTGTTCTTGTCATCTTGCTCCCAAGAGTTCAATTCACTTAACTGCCAAAGGATGCTGAAGATTTTCCCTCTGCTGTATTAGTTCTTCTGTTTTTGTAACTAACCTAAGTAGATACTTAGCATAGTAATACCAAATGCATCTTAGCCAAATTTATGACTATCGTTACATTAGAATCTTTCATTTTGCTAACACACCCCCTAAAGAAAGATCCTACAATCATTTGGGGTCCGGTTTAGGCTCAGATGGTTAAGACGCTGAACTGCAGACCGGGAGGTCGGTACTTCAGCAGTTTGAGACCCGAGTGCTGCATGAAGGATTGTGCTCCTGTCTCTGGTCCCAGCTCCTGCCAACCTAGCAGTTCGAAAGCAAGAAATTGCAAGTAGATAAATAGGTTCCACTTTGGTGGGAAGGTAAACAGCATTCCGTGCATTTTGGCGTCTAGTCTTGCCAGCCACATGACCACGGAAATGTCTTTGGACAGCGCTGGTTCTTCGGCTTGGAAACAGAGATGAGCACCACATCCCTAGAGTCAGATTCGACTGGCTTTCGAGCATGAGAAACCTTTACCTTAGGTTTATTAAAATATTGTTTGAAGTACACAGAGTTAGGCAAGGTAAATCCTCCTTCCACTTAATCCTTGGTCTTTTAGAGTGCCAAACAAATTGGCTAATTATTTTATCAAGATCCTTAAAGTACTGTAGTTTTCTTTAAATTGGTAAGTTTTGAGTTGGAAACAAAATCTAGAAAGTACACTCACCTTTATTGTAGCAATTTTCCCCATAAATTATAATTTGAGATCTTTCCATTTCAATAGATCTTATTTTATATCCAATATTTAACTTTTTTCCCACTTTGTCCATAGAGGAAATTTCTTGTATTTGGTTTGTTTGACTCTGTGTACAGTTTGTGGTTAATATATTTGTCTTTTTAAAGTTAATTTTAAGGCCTGCCACTTGCCCATATCCTTGTATTATTTTTATCAAATAGGTAATAGATATTTTCAGTTCTTCTAATATGAAAACAAGGTCATCAGCAAAGGCTTGTAATTTAAATTCCTCTCCTCTTATCTTCAGGCCTTTTATCTGTTCCTTTTCTCTTACTAAGTCATTCAGTGTCTCCAGAGTAAAAATAAACAATGGTGATAACAGGCATCCTTGTCTTGTCCATTTTTTAATGTCATTATTTTGTGTGATAGCTAATATGTCTAGTAAATGTTGGAAATGTAAAAAAATGGAAGGCTCATTTTACCACATGTGGTGGACTTGTGAAAAAGCTAAGAACTTTTGGGCTGAGATTCATGCAGAAATGGAGAAAATTACAAAGTGTAAATTTAAAAAAGAACCAGAAATTCTTCTATTGGGACTGAAAATGGAAGAAGTCAACATGGCGAAAAGAACTTTAATGTGGTATATGATTACTGCTGCAAGAATGACATATGCCCAATATTGGAAGCAAGACCAGATACCAGAAGTTAATGACTGGATAAGAAAACTACTTTTTTTGGTAGAAATGGACAAAATGACACGAAAATTAAAAGATATGGAGGCAGAAGATTTATTTGAGGATTGGAAAGATTTAAAAGAGTATTTGGAAAAGAATAGAGATGTGAAAGATACTTTGTTTTGTTTTGATAATTATTGAAAACTGATATGATAAGAATAACTTGACTGTATTTTAAATAACTGTTACCTGTAGGAAAAGGGAGTTTTTTGGGAAAATCAAATATTAAAGTATGAGGCTGGAGGTCGGAGCACTGCTGGAAGCCGGTTGAGGGGGAAAGGGTGGGGGGTAGGATATAGGTTAGGGTTGTAATGGATGAACGTAAATATATGTTAATTTGTCTAAATATATCCTAATAAAATTTTTTTCAAAAAAAAATATTTTGTGTGATAGCTCTGTTTATTATAATTTTAGTGGATTGGGTTTTGTATATCACCCTAATCATTGTGATAAAGCATAAACCACAGTCCCAAGCTTTCAGTTTTTGCAACAAGGATTACCAGTTTACATTGTTGCATGCTTTTTCAGCATCCAGAAATATTAACGCCATTTGTTTCTCAGGGTGCATTTCATAGTATTCTAAAACATTAATAATAGTCTGTGTATTGTTTTTTATTTGTCTCTTTGGCAAAAATCCTGCTTGGTCTCCAGGCCCCTGGACATCCTTGTCTCTCTCCTCTGCACCAGCTCCATTCTTTCCACATCCTGCTTTGTCACTGCATCACACTGACATTACAGTCCACCAGTACCCCAAGATCTAGTTCACACAAGATACCCCTTGTCAAGCCATCCCGAGAGGAACTGCTTGTTTGGGCAATAGTTTCCATGTGTGCAGTGTGGCCAGGAGATCCCAGGACTGACTGACTGACTGTCAGATGGTCTAGCTCCTTGGTGTTACCCAGGGTGCACCACAAGGAGGAGACTCACACCCCAATTTAAAAAACTCAAAATCTAGATAGTGGCATTTAGTGGGACTGCCCAGTCAGTCTGCAAGCATGACTTTACCCATTACACTTCCTTGGTTACATATTTAAATACTGATATCCCTGCAGGGGTTTTGAGGAACAGATTAGTCAAGAGCACAGTACAGTAACCCAAGCAGAATGCTGAAAAAGAACATGCAGGGTGGCAGGCACCTTGTTTCCCCAGGGAGGGCCTCAGAAAGTGAGAGGGAGAGGTCATGCCTGTCCACCCTGATTCTCCTCTCTCAGCAGCAACACATCAGCTATCATTGTCCCATTTGAGGAACCTTAGCCTAAGAGCTGCTGCCCTTCATCATGGGTCCTCCCTCTCCCACCCCGGCTAAGAAAAATACATCAGTTCTTCATGGTACTCCTGTGGGTTCTGCTAATTTCTGTTTGGGATCCTACCATACCCCTTTCATGATCTCCTTTGAAATGAGGACGGCCTCTCTCTTTTTTCTGCTGCTGCTGTTTAAATCAGATTTCGGTTTGGGTTTGGGGATGACTGGTGAGTTAGCCAGAGTACACCTACATTGCTGCACAGCTATAAGTTTCTGTGGAAGTGTTCTGAGGTGGGTGGTCCAATTGATAATAAGAGTAGGGGGATTGGTGGGGCATTTCTCTGCCAATCAAACTGATTAAGGGGCCATGGCTCTCTGGTCTGCAGTTTTAATTTTGGGAAGAGCTTTTCGCCCCAAATTCCCAGGAGAGAGGTTGCAGGCAGAAGCATGGGCTCACCTCAGTCACCCTCAAAATCCAGTTCCAGGAAGCCAAAAAGTGGCAACTTGACCTTCAAGAAGACCGACTGCTCTACTGTCCAGAGATGCAGGTGAGAGTGATGCGGGCTGACAATGTCACCTGCATATGAAAAAACACGCTCACTCTTCATGCTCATCAGAGGGCATGAGAGGAGCTCCTGGGCCATGGTAGAGAGGCCAGAATGCCTCCTTCACAGCCTAATAACTCAGTGGGCAGGTGACCTGTGACTTGTAGGGCTCTGAAAGGTACTCCCTCACTGTCACAGCTGCCATGTCCTCTCTTATGGGCCTACTCCTATAGTTACTCCTGCCATTTACCCATGCTTCCTTGAACGTCTTCATTTTGACATTCAAAACACTGGGCAGAAATCACATTGCGTCAACACCCACCACGGGCCCTCGCAATGCTTTGTGTTAATTAAACAGTTGGATTCCCCTGGTTCACGTCAGTTCTAAGCTGCTTGGCGCTGACCGAGGTGGAATGCTGGCCCGCCCTGTCCTCACAACGGGGAGGGCTGGGTGACACCCGCTGCAGCTGAGGCAATCCACAGGAAGGGCACAGATCATGTCCAGAGTTGCTGCTGTGCCCCCCCATGCAGGGGGTTGGCTTCTCTTCCAGCTGCAGTGTGGGCCATCCCCACTTTGCACCCCAGCCTGACCAGCCCAGCACTCAGAGCCAATTC
>NW_015169366.1:0-8559 GCF_001447785.1 Gekko japonicus
ATTATTATTATTATTATTATTATTAAACTTTGTTTTGTGTATGACAAGTGCTAAAACCTCCTATTGAGTAAGCAACCCCCCCTGTTTCTTTATTTTTTAAAAAAATTCTTGAACAGCACTTTCTGAACAATATGAATAAAGAAAAACATACTGAAAACAATTGTTTAAACAAACCCATTCCAAAGAAGGTTATCTTCCCCCCCCCTCTTTCTGCGTTAATGGTTTGCCCTCTTTTAGCGTAGAGAAACATTTGTTGGTGGAATGATAAAGCTGCATTAGCCAAGGTTTACATCGGGCACATGGGCTGTAATTTGGCCATATTAAAAGGGAAGCAATATTGTGCGGATACCAGTTTTCGGGGTGGGGGGGCGGCGTGGTATATAGCCCAGTCTCATCAGTTCTCGGAAGCTAAGCATGGTTGGGTACCTGGATGGGAGACCACCAAGGAAGGCTCTGAAGAGGATGGCAACGGAAAACCGCTCTACTTCTTAGTTGCCTCGAAAGCCCCTTGCTGGGGTTGCCATAAATCAGTACTTGAATGGGAGACCACCAAGCAAAGCTCTGCAGAGGAAGGCAATGGCCAACCACCTCTGCTTCTCACTTTCCTCGACTGCCCTTTGCTGGGGTTGCCTTTAAGTCAATACTTGGAAGGGAGACTACCAAGGAAGGCTCTGCAGAGGTGGGTAATGGCAAACCACCTCTGCTGCTCACTTGCCTTGAAAAGCCCTTGCTGAGGTTGCTATTAAGTCAGTACTTGGAAGGGAGACCATTGAGGAAAGCAAGCTTCCGTGGTGTTCTGGGGATTCAAACCTGGTTCTCTAAGATTCTAGCCTGACAATCTAACCACTAGACCATGCCGACTCTCTACATTAATGAAGCTGCCTTACACTGAATCCATCAAGATCCGTCAAGGTCAGTATTGTCTACTCAGACTGGCAGCAGCTCTCCAGGGTCTCAGGCAGAGATCTTTCACATCACCTACTGCTTGGCGTTTTTAACTGGAGATACTGGGAATTGAACTTGGGACCTTCAACATACAAAGCAAAGGCTCTTCCACTGGGTCACAGCCCCTATGTATAAGAACATAATACCATAAGAGACGCCAATGCTGGATCAGGCCAATGGCCCATCCAGTCCAACACTCTGTCACACAGTGGCCAAAAATGCCAGGTGCCATCAGGAGGTCCAGCAGTGGGGCCAGGACACTAGAAGTCCTCCCACTGTTGCCCCCCCCCCAGGCACCAAGAATACAGAGCATCACTTGCCCCAGACTGAGAGTTCCTATCTATACCTTGTGGCTATAAGCCACCGATGGACCTCTACTCCATATGTATATACATGTATACAGTGTTCGTGCACAAACCTAAAGTGTTCCAAAGAACTCATGTGTCTTTTTTCTTTCACTCTCAACTCGTCACAGAAACAGTTAACGTTGCCATGCGTGCCTTTCACAGACTTCAGTAACACATTTCAGGGGAAACCGATAGGTCAGCAAGCCTTATTTTAAGTTTATGAACTGACGGGCCACTTCCAATGACAAAAAGAATATGTAACCGAGGCCTGTTTAAAAGCCAACAACTAGTGTCACATGTTCGGCATGTCATGCGAAACACACTTCATTAAGGGCCGAATTACTCGACTTGTAACATGAACTAAATTAAAGCCGATGTCAGGCCGCATAAATCACATGTTTAAAGGTATCCCTGAACGCATGGAAATCCTCTCAGTCCCCCTTCACCCTACGAGCAACCCCCCGCCCCAAATATCTGGGCTTTGTTTCTTCAGTGCTGCAAAGATGACAGATAGGACGGCTCCCCCCACTCCGCCCCCCGCTTTGTTAGGACTCGTAATGTCTCTGTCAAAAACTATTGAAATCTGAATGGCAACGATAGGCCACCAACAACAATAAAGTTAGATATCCCGTCGTGGGCTGACAATTTATACAGAGGGACCTATGTTGTGGAATGTGCATACGATCCATCACGGGGCTAGACAAATGAATCCACAGCCCAGTTAGTCTGAAGTGTGTGGATTTGCACCAGCTGAAGCTTAGGTCCAATTTCGTGTAATTGTATTGGCTTCGATTGAATTAATGCTGACGTTCCTCAAGGTCCCTGGATAATGGATCGGGCTACAGGAGAACACCGCCAACAACAACAACGGCATCTGGTTTGAGTGGGACCTCCGTTGAAGAGAACTTGGAGACCAAGTCCCCTGAGGAAAGGTTGAAGGAGCTGGGTACGTTTAGCCTGAAGAGGAGACGACCGAGAGGTGATATGATAACCATCTTCAAGTACTTGAAGGGCTGTCATATAGAGGGTGGTGCGGAGTTGTTTTCTGTTGCCCCAGAAGGTTGGACCAGAACCAATGGGCTGAAATTAAATCAGAGGAGTTTTTGGATAAACATTCAGAAGAACATCCGGACAGTTAGAGCGGGTCTTCAGTGGAACAGGCTTCCTCAGGAAGTGGTGGGCTCTCCTTCTTTGGAGGTTTTCAAACTAAGGCTAGATGGCCATCGGACAGCAATACTGATTCTGGGAACTTGGGCAGTTCATGAGAGGGAGGACAGGAAGGGTTCCCTCAGTACTTAGTTCTCATGGCCCTTCTTACACGCCCAGGGAAATGGTGATCGCCCTTTGGGGCCCAGGAAGCCATTTTTCCCCAGGCCAGTTTGGCTGGAGATCCTGGAGGGTTTTTGTAATCTTATAGGCATGGAACAGTGATCACTGCGAGTGTGGAGGGGGAGGTATTTGTGAATTTCCTGAATTGTGCAGAGGGTTGGACTAGATGACCCTGGAGGTCCTTTGGAACTCTATGATTCTATGATTCAGCTCATACAGAATGCAGTGGCTTGACTCTGGTTGCATTTTTTTTTAAAAAAATAGAAAATTTATGTTCTGCCTCTTGAAAGAACATGCGCAAGTTGGGTACCACCCAAGAGAGAACTTCTCTGTACGATAAATATCTTCTGATTATTATTATTATTATTATTCTGTTAAGAAAATGGTGTTGGTAAAATGGAAACGAGAACCCAGTGGAAAATGAAGGAAGGAGAAAATGAGAGAATGGTTGACACATAGCTATAGAGGATCGAGATTCAAGTCCAGAAGTATCTTAAAGACCAACAGGATCTTGGGAGCCTAAACTTCTGGAAGTCAATGCTCCAGGAATAATCTGTTCATTTAAAAAGGAATCCTGTTAAGCAAAGCCTCTGCCTCAGATGTTGAAGAGTTATTCTTGGAGTTATGGAGAACCTCAGTCCTTGACATTTTTTGCCTGGTTCTGACTCTGGCAGCCATTGTAGTTGGCTCTTCCTCCTCCTGTGGCAGCCATTTTAGAGTTGTGCCCACCACCCTGTGTCAGAATTCCAAAGGTGCCCACAGGCTTATAAAGGCTGAGGGAAACACATTATGGAGGACACAGGTTAGGTCTGGGTTCCTCACACTGTGTTCAGTGTAACAGTCGCATAGCAGTTCTCCTCAATTCTTGCCCATCCAGTTCAGGTCATGAGTGGGACATGTATCAAGAAGGAGCTTCATCCTTCCTCTTCCCCACATGATTTTCTGGGTCTGAAATGGTCCTGAGAGGTTTTATTAGGTCTGGTGGGAAAACGCCCAAATGTATATGTGGGTTTCCCCAACAGAGCAAATCTTGCACTTCCTGGTACTGACAAGAAAAGTTTTGGCAATTATTGCTGTTTTGGGAATTTAGGATTGACCGACCGCCCTTAATTGGATGAAGGTTTGTATTTCACAATTTGAAGGTTGTATTTCACGATTTCCCATGAAGAAGCCTGTGTGAAACAGACATTATAGCTGACCTGGTGGAGTCATGTCTGTGAGCCTTCTGGAAGCATAGAATGGAAGATAAGTCAGCTGATAACCTCCGTGGCTTCCAGTTTTCAACAAGGTCAGATCTACGGGTGTGCAGGGGGGAAAAATGATTTTTTTTCCAGATTCAGGTATAATAAAGCTGAATTTTTCCAAGGTTCCCGAATGTACCCGAATACCAATACTATTGTTACCCAAAATTTTTCGGTATTCCTGAAAATTTTAGGCTCTTTTATATCCTATGGGGCTACTGTAAACAAGTATTCAGTGGGCTGGGAGGAGGAGGTTTGATATAGAGGCACCAAATTTGTACTGTAGCTGCTGGAGCCTCTCCCCAAAAGACCTCCCAAGTTTGGATAAGATTGGACCAGGGGGTCCAATTCTATGGGCATCCAAAGAGGGTGCCCGCAATCCTCAATTGTTTCCTATGGGGATGGGGAAAAGGCAGGCAGTGGTGTCTCCCTGAGAAAGTCAGAAAAAAACCTGAAAATTTTCGGGGGGTTGGCATTCAGTATTCGGCAGCTGAATCACCTCAGGGGATCTGATTCGGTATGCCGAATACCGGAAAAATGCCCAAAAACGTTTTTCTGGGGGTTTCCCCTCGGTTCGGCTTTACCGATTGCACACCCCTAGTCAGATCACAGCAAGGACACTTGATGGTTGGAATACATGGCGTTCACCTGTTGAATGAATGAATGTGACCATATCAGCAGTTTATAGGGGACACTAAAAGATTGTTGAATTTTTGGTATATAGAAACTGAGATAGTAATAGCATTACATAAATTTAGTTGTTTATATAAGTGGCAATTTTCATCATTCTTCATGGTGTATATCCTTAGTTCGACAGCCTCCATGTAGTGACTGAAGATCTCCTCAAATTACAGCTGATCTTCAAACAACAGAGATCAATTCACCTGGAGAAAATAGCTGCTTTGGCAGGTGGACTTTGTGGCCTTCGACCCTGCTGAGGTCCCTCCCCTCCTCAAACCCCGCCCTCCTCAGGCTCCACCCCCAACCTGGCAACCCTGCATGGTTCACAAAGGCATAGGCTGGGGGTCCCAGAACCAGTGTTCCCTCTGAGCTCAGTTAGTGTGAGCTAGCTCACTGTTTTTTAGCCTCCGGCCCACAAATTTTTGTCTTTGCTCAGGGAGGATGGCTCCAGAGCAAACTAAATTTATGCAGCAGCCAAATCGCTCGCTCACAACTTTAATGCCAGTACCTCACAAAGTAGAATTTTTGCTCACAAGACTCCACAGCTTAGAGGGAGCATTGCTCAGAACTGACCTGTATTCTCCATAATGTGAGAACTGGCTATCCAGAGTTTGTAACTGCAGCTAAAATTCCATTCTGGTTGACACTTGCCAGTATTATTTACCAAGTACAAGAGAGGTGACGAAGAAACTTGGCCTGGAGACGACCAGATCAGAGTGCCTTTTGGATTGTATTTGGTGGTAAGGATTAAGCGACGCTAGTTTTATTCATCATCATGTGGTTTATATTTCAGTGAGGTTGGGTAGATGGATGGTAAGATTATTCTGCCATTACACACCCTGAACATTTTAATTGGGCAGATGAAGGATGAAGATAACGGGAAACGGTGTGTGCTTTATCAGTTGGGTGCATCACCAAAACACCAGATATGATGGGCCTCATGTTGACAACCTTTTTAAAAAAATATATTTCTTTATTCACATGATTTGTAGTCCGCCCTTCTCTCTAACAGCTTTTCCTTCTTGCTGGCAAGAAAGATAAATCCATAGAATGCCTCAGAAAAGCAAAATCACTTTTCTTTCATCAGTGCATTAGATCTTTCCTTTCCGTAGAGGTTGTCAATTCCGGGTTGGGAAATTCCTAGAGATTTTTTTTTGGGGGGGTGGTATGGCCTGCACACTGTGGGGATTGGAGGGGGGGGACCTTGGAAGGGTATAATGCCATGGAATTTACCCTCAAAGGAAGCCATTTTCCCCAGGGGAAAGGATCTCTGTTGAGAAGAAGAGGAGGAGGAGGAGGAGGAGGAGGAGGAGAGTGGATTTATACCCTGCCCTTCACTAACCCAAAGGAGCTTCAGAGTGGCTTACCATCTCCTTGCCTTTGCCCTCCCCACAACAGACACCCTGTGGGGTAGGTGGGGCTGAGAGAGCTCTTTCGAGGACCGCACTTTCAAGAACAGCTCTAAAAGAACTTGTGACTGATCCAAGGTCACACCAGTAGCTGCATGTGGAAGAGTGGGGGATCAAACCTGGTTCTCCCAGATTAGAGTCCACACTCCTAACCACCAATGCTCCCTCTAAGCTGTGGAGTCTTGTGAGCAAAAATTCTACTTTGTGAGCTCCTGGAGGTTGGCATCCCTAGATGATGAAGGGGTAGCTGATGACGAGAGCTTTGGCTCTTGAAACTTTATACGCTGGAGATCTTGTGGGGTTCTAATGTGGTACTGGACACGAATTTTTGGCCTCTCCAAGAATCCCAGTGAAGGTTGATTTTGGTTTTATTCTGCTCTGGTCAGACCTCACCTAGAGCATTGTGTTCAGTTTTGGGCACCACAGTTTAAGAAGGATATAGAAAAGCTGGCGAAGATGGTGAGGGGTCTGGAGACCCAAGTCCTATGAAGAAAGGTTGAAGGAGCTAGGTATGTTTAGCCTGGAGAGGAGATGACTGAGAGGTGATAGGATGACCATCTTCAAGTACTTGAAGGGCTGCCATCTAGAGGGTGGGGCGGAGTTGTTTTCTGTTGCCCCAGAAGGTCGGACCAGAACCAACGGGTTGACATTAAATCAGAAGAGTTTTCGGCTAAAGCACCAAGCACCCAAGCACCAAGAACGTAAGAGAAGAAAATGTTCGATCAGGCCAATGGCCCATCCAGTCCAACACTCTGTATCACACAGTGGCCAAAAATACCAGGTACCATCAGGAGGTCCACCATTGGGGCCAGGACACTAGAAGCCCTCCCACTGTTGACCCCCACCCCCAAGCACCAAGGATACAGAGCATTACTTCCCCCGGCATCCCTATATATACCTTGTGGCTAATAGCCACCGATGGACCTCTGCTCCATATGCAGAGAACTTTCTGAAGAACTTCCTGACAGTTAGAGCAGTTCCTCAGTGGAACAGACTTCCTTGGGAGGTGGTGGGCTCTCCTTCTTGGGAGGTTTTCAAACAGAGGCTAGATGGCCATCTGACAGCAATGCAGATTCTGTGAACTGAGGAAGATCATGAGAAGGAGGGCAGGAAGGGTTGCCTCAGTGCTTGGTTCTTGTGGCCCTTTCTTGCACAACCAGGGAAATGCTGATCGCCACTTTGGGGTCAGGAGGCAATTGTTCTTCAGGTTTTTTGTCATCTTCTGGGCATGGAACAGGGGTCATTCGGGGAGTGGGCGGGAGGTCTTTGTGAACTTCCTGCATTGGGCAGGGGGTTGGACTAGACGACCCTGGAGGTCCCTTCCAACTCTATGATTCTATACATTTAAGCAAAGATGTGTTCTTTTCCTAAAAAGTACTCTTTTGTAAATCACGAACACATAAAACAGGCCTCTCGATGAAACAATAGTGATTTTTTTAAAAGAAACCTAGACTCGGGATCAGGACCAGTATTCCCTCTGAGCTGAGTTAGTGTGAGCTAGCTCACAGTTTTTTAGCCTCTGGCTCACACGTTTTTGTCTTCGCTCAGGAAGGAGGGCTCCAGAGCAACCTGATTTATGCAGCAGCCAAATCGCTCGCTCGCAGCTTTAATGCCAGGAGCTCACAAAGTAGAATTTTTGCTCACAAGCCTCCACAGCTTAGGGGAAGCATTGATCAGGACCCTCAAACCATCCATTGATTTTATTTCGGCTGTCCATGACAGATACCGGCTGCGACACCCAACTCCTTCGCAGCACGATCCTACACGTGTTAACTTGAAGATCATTCCTGTCCATTCAATTCACAGATACCTCCCAGCGAATCTGCCCCGGAATGTCAGCCTTAATTGGGAGTTTCTCTTAAGTAATGAATAAGGGTGTTGAGGACTGCTAGCTTATCTTCTCCACTCCCTGAAGAATTCAAAAAAAAATAACAAAGAATGATTATTTTTAGAGGGATCTGTCCTGTGCTTTATCTTTAAATGGGTGCGCAAAGTCAAGTGAGGCAGAAGGGTTATTTTCCCTTTCCCGTCTGCCTCCGGGGGCCAGGTCTGGTCAGCATCATTATGACAGGGAGGGGGGGGAGAAAAGGATGATATCCAGGAAGAAAGGGAACCTGGCAAACCTAAGCAGGGGAAATAGGAGTGAAAAGACCAAAATAGTTCAGCTCAGGAGCTCTGGTTAAACGTTGCTTCTGGGTGACTGGTTCCGGCTTGGAAAATTCCTGGAGTTGAAGAGAGAGAAGAGAAGAGATTGGATTTATACCTGCCCTTCAGAGCGGCTTGCAATCTCCTTTCCCTTCCCCTCCCCACCACAGACACCCTGTGAGGGAGGTGGGGCTGAGAGAGCTGTCCCAAGGACTACTCTTGAGAGTACAGCTCTGAAAGAACTTGTGACTGACCCAAGGTCAGACATAAAACTGAACATCTGTATCTATGGTTGAAATTCTGAGAGATATGGGGGTGGGACGGTGGGGTTTGGAGAAGGGAGGCGACTTAGCTGGTTATAATGCAGAAGAAGAAGAAGAAGAAGAAGAAGAAGAAGAAGAAGAAGAAGAAGAAGAAGAAGAAGAAGAAGAAGAAGAAGAAGAAGAAGAAGAAGAAGAAGAA
>NW_015169366.1:8639-14689 GCF_001447785.1 Gekko japonicus
AGGAGGAGGAGGAGGAGGAGGAGATTGGATTTATACCCCACCCTTCATTCAGAGTCTCAGAGCAACTTACAATCTCCTTTCCCTTCCCCTCCCCACAACAGATACCCTGTGAGGTAGGTGGGGCTGAGAGAACTCTTTCAAGGACTGCTCTTGAGAGAACAGCTCTGGAAGAACTTGTGACTGATCCAAGGACACGCCAGCAGCTGCATGTGAAGGAGTGGGGTATCAAACCTGGTTCTCCCAGATTAGAGTCCGCACTCCTAGCCACTACACCAAACTGGCTCTCGATGCAAGGGCAGTGCCTGGGGAGGGACATCCGTTTCTCCTAGACTTTATGATCTACCATAGAGTCCAACCCCCTCTAGAGCAACCATTTTCTCCAGGTAGGGATGCCAGTCTCCAGGTGGGACTTGGGGATCCCCCGGAATTACTACTCATCTCCAGATGACAGACATCAGTTCCCCCGGAGAAGACGACCGCTTTGGAGGGTGGACTCTGTGACAGTATACCCTGCTGAAGTCCCTGCCCTCCCCAAATTTCCAGGAATTCCCCCACCTGGCTCTAGCAACCCTATCTCCAGGGGAACTGACCTGGTTTAAAGTTGCCAACTTCCAGGCGGGGCCAGGAGATCCCCCTGAATGACAGCTCATCTCCAGACAACAGAGTTCAGATTCCCTTGGAGAAAATGGCTGCTTTGGTGGGTGGAGCCTGTGGCGTTACACCTCACTGAGGTCTCTTCCCCCCCTCGAACCCTACTGTCCCCAGACTCTACCACTGAAATCTCCAGGAATTTCCCACCCTGGAGTTTTTTGTTGTTCAGTCGCGCAGTCAGGTCCGACTCTTCGTGACCCCAAGGACCACATCACGCCAGGCCCTCCTGTCTTCCATCGTACTCGAGTTCTCTCAATTTCATGTTTGTTGCATCGATAACACCATCTAACCATCTCATCCTTTGCTGTCCCCTTCTTCTTTGGCCTTCAATCTTTCCCAGCATCAGGGTCTTCTCCAGTGAGTGCTCCCTTCTCATTGGGTGACCAAAGTCTTTGAGCTTCAGCTTCAGGATCTGGCCTTCCAGGGAACAATCAGGGTTGATTTCTTTTAGGGTTGACTGATTTGATCTCCTTGCAGTCCAAGGGACTCTCAAGAGTCTTCTCCAGCACCATAATTCGAAAGCATCTATTCTTCGGCGCTCGGCCTTCCTTACGGTCCAACTTTCACAGCCATACATTACTACTGGGAATACCATCACTTTGACTATGTGGACTTTTGTTGGCAGGGTGATGTCTCTACTTTTTATGATGCTGTCTAGGTCTGCCATCGCTTTCCTCCCAAGGGGCAGGCGTCTTTTAATTTCATGGCTGCAGCCGCCATCTGCAGTGATCTTGGGTCCCAGGAATGAGTCGACAACTCTAAATCCTAGGCACACTTACTTGAGAATAAGCCAAATGAACATGCATCGGATCAAGCTCGATGGCTAAAAGGTTGTACGGCCTTGCTTCCTTTTTTCTCATGCAGGAAAGCCGTGTGATGGGAAATAACACGTATCGAAAGGATTTAGCATGAAATTGCACTTTAAGCCTTCAAATGTTTGTCGTTTTTTTTTAAACTCCCACAATGCAGAAAAATCTCTTTTGTATAAAATGGTGGAGATCAAATCGCCCGTCTATGAACCGAAATTTCAGAGCAGAGACACAGATTCCTGTACAGACGGATCATGAAATGGTTAACGAACACCAGAATTCCAGGCCTGCCTCTTAACACCATTGTGCCTAGTATCATTAATTAACACAACGGCACTTCCCTGCTAGCAAAACACAACCCGCCTTCTCTGTGGCAAGCAGAGGTGGCAAGAGGAAGGCAAAGAAAGAGAACCAACGGCATGCAATGGGAAGGACATCTAGGCTGTGACGCATATCGGGCTACGGTTAGCAAACTAAAATCTATAGTTTGGGGTGGGGAGTATTCCTGATATTCATCCATGGGCTAGCTAGATTCATGAGAGGGAGGGCAGGAAGGGTTGCCTTAGTGCTTAGTTCCTGTGGCCCTTTCTTAAACGCCCAGGGAAATGCTGATCGCCACTTTGGGATCAGGAAGCCAATTTTTCTCCAGGCCAGTTTGGCCGGGGATCCTGGAGGGGTTTTTGCCATCTTCTGGGCATGGAACAGCGGTCACTGGGGGGGGGGAGGTGTCCTGCTCAGGCCTTGGAAATCCAGTAGCCGTGTTGGAGACGTATTTAAGAAGGAAGCGAGCGCCTCAGATATGGCAGGGCTGGGGGTTACGTCACACCCCAGACACCTCCCTCAGACCGACCACCTCTCCACCTTCTCTCTCACTGGGCTGGGCGATCGCATCTGAATTCCTCCCCGGCACTCTTCAGCTTCCCGTCTTTTAGAGGTCCTCCCCTCCCT
Organism: Gekko japonicus; assembly: GCF_001447785.1. NCBI lineage: Eukaryota > Metazoa > Chordata > Lepidosauria > Squamata > Gekkonidae > Gekko > Gekko japonicus. Next base: position 11,048 of record NW_015169366.1, read on the forward strand.
TAGTGATACACTGTTGGGTGTTACAAGTTAAAACACTTTCAGAATTTACTGGATTAATGATGTTTGTTAAGTCACATGTTTGTTTGTAACCAATCTATTTAGATTATAGGAAGCCCGGGAACTTCGGAGCTAGTTTGCTACTCTGATTGGAAACAAAGTGTCATGTATTAGCATTTTATGGCTTCTCTTTCGTTTTTGTGTTTTCTTTGTTCTGACCAAGAAGAAGATGCCATTCCATTCCAGTTTTACCTTGTAGCTGCAAGGATGTAGGCATATAAGCTCTTTGTTATTTTATATCCTGTGTACCTTTTTCCCATGCTAGGTTATAGTAAACTTTTATATTATTTTAAACACACCATGGACTCAGTCTCTTTAATACTCTGCTGACAAACTTTAAATAAGAATCCCAACACACACACCTTTCTGGTAATACTGAAACCATAGACTCCTCCACCCGTCCATCACCATGTTCTCCAATCCCTTGGTGTTTCCCCTTTTTGGTCCCGCCTCCCTTTATATCCCCGTGCATCTAGCCTGGAGCTTGGTTGTGCAGGGGAGTGCCTACTTCCGGCATGGACGGGACCAACGCCTGCTGTCTCAGCGTCTTCACTTTTGAGGGGTAAGGCTGGGACCCTCCACCTGACTCTGACTCTTGATCGGGCCCACCCCCCCTGAATCAGTGGTTGAGGAACGCTGTCCATGTCAGACCATTTCTCCCGCTCCGACTCTTCCGGGTTCCTCCAGAGTTTCTGTGGTTGCTGAGGGAGGGGGTTGGAGTTTTGTGAGTCTCCAGGACTGCCCCCCATGGCCCAGGGCCTGTCGCCTCTGTCGTCCGCTGACCCCATTGCCCCGGGGGTTTTGTCGCCAAGGATTTGTGGAAAGCCCGGACAGGAGGTGTTTGTGGATTTCCTGCAGTGTGCAGGAGGTTGGACTAGATGACCCTGGAGGTCCCTTCCAATTCTATGATTCTATGATTCTACGTCCACTAGCACCTTAGAAACCAACAAGATTTTGGGGGTATATGTTATGGAAAGTCAAAGTTCCCGCCATGAGTCAAAATGAGTCAAAAGTAGAGTTGCCAGGTCCGTCTGGCAACCAGCAGGGGATCGAGGGGGTGTGTGTTTCAGGTTGGCCGATCAACATTGGGAAATGTCTGGAGATTTGGGGATGGAGTCTGGTGGGGACAGGGACCTCAGCGGGGTACATGGAGTCCATCCTCCAAAGCATCCCTTTTCTTCAGGAGAACTGATCTCTGTAGTCTGGAGAGGAGCTGTAATTCTGTGGGGTCCCCAGGTCCCACCTGGAGGCTGGCATCTCTAGTTGGAATGGAGATAGTCATTTCTCCTCGGCTCTAATCTAGTTGAATGCAACGCGCATTGTACCTCTGCATCCTGACTCCTTCCTTTGCAAAAGCCTTCTGGCTGGAATATAAGGACTCCATTCCAGCTCATATCTGATGAAGGGAGAGTTGGTTCTCGGAAGCTCAGACTCCGAAGAACCTTGTTAGTCTCTTAGGTGCTACTGGACTCAAACCCAGCTCTCCTACTGCAGACCGACACAGCTACCCTCTGAAACTATATCCACGAGCTAGGGTTCCAGTATGTTCCAGAGAGCCCTTAGATAAGCCAGTTTGGTGTTGTGGTTAACAGCACAGACTCTAATCTGGGAGAACCAAGTTTGATTCTTTGCTCCTCCACATGAAGCCCGCTGGTGTGACCTTGGGTCAGTCATAAATTCTTTCAGAACTATTCTCTCAAGAGCTGTTCTCGAAGAGCCCTCTCAGTCCCACCTACCTCACAGGATGTCTGTTGTGGGGAGAAGGGAAAGGAGATTGTAAGCCACTCTGAGACTCCGAGTGAAGGGCAGAGTATTAATTCAACCTCCTCCTCCTCTTCTTCTTCTTCCTGATACAGGCTTGAGAGAGATGCTACAAGAAATGCACAACTCTGTAGGTATCTTAGACGGGTTCTGCAATATACAATACTTCTGAGAGAACATCTGTGAGAGAACTGTGCTGTGACCCAAGGTCACACCAGCAGCTGCATGCGGAGGAGCGGGGAATCAAACCCAGCTCTCCCAGATTAGAGTCCACTACTCCAAATTGGCAGCACACTTCTATACTCAAGAATCTTCTCGTCTGAAAGCCTTAAGGAAGCATTGTGTACTACAGCAGGACGAAGATTCGTGGCCTTTCTCCAGGCAGGAGCGAACCTTCTGTGGCCGAATCAATACAGCCCGCCTCCCACTCATTTTACCCGCAAATCTGTGTCCCGTTTCCCAGGCAGCTTCCCCCCGAAGAAGCTCAAAGGAGCTTGAATAAAGAGTGCTTGTCTCCCCACAGCTGGCCGTGCCCGCCACAGAAAGCCGAGTCTTCATGCATAACTTTCAAGCGAACCACAATTCACAGCGGTGTTTTTCCAAGTGTTTGACTTCAGGTTCGGAGGGGTTTATTTTTCCTACCGTGCTTGGAGCGTGGCGCTGACTGTCTCACAGCGAGAGGGGAACCAAAGTGACTGCCAGGAGGTCATAAAGAAACCGGGTAGCCGAGGGGAATGGGCCCACGGAGGACAGGAACTCATTCATCTTGAACGGAAAACCTCCCTTCGAGGCTGGCTCCTCGTCCACCTCCGAGATACACTTAACCTATCAGCGACAGGAGATTAAATACCCTTTCTTCCCAGGGGTCAAGTTCATCACTTCCCTGGACAACTTCCCTACATTCCCTCTTCTTCAGAGAGAGAAAACCAAAATTTACAGGGTCTGTTGCGGTTGTAACAACGGACCACATGGCAAACATCTCAGTGCAAAATAAAGGAACTTTTTTTTTTTTTTGGCTGACCTTGTTGTTTAAACTCTCGCTATCAACTTCGGGTTGTAGTCATGCACATACACAGTGTCTGGGGGAAGTACAAGGCCGTTTGCTTAATATAACTCAGTGACAAAGGGAAAGTTGAATAAGTCCGCAGTTGAAGCTTTGTTTCATTCGGTGTCTTGGCTTTCCCTGGACCTGGATGGCCCAGGCTACCCTGATCTCATCATATCTCAGAAGCTAGGCAGGGTTGGTCCTGGTTAGTACTTGGATGGGAGGCCCCCAAGGACGTCCAGGGTTAGTACTTGCATGGGAGGCCCCCAAGGACGTCCAGGGTTAGTACTTGCATGGGAGGCCCCCAAGGACGTCCAGGGTTAGTACTTGCATGGGAGGCCCCCAAGGACGTCCAGGGTTAGTACTTGCATGGGAGGCCCCCAAGGACGTCCAGGGTTAGTACTTGGATGGGAGGCCCCCAAGGACGTCCAGGGTTAGTACTTGGATGGGAGGCCCCCAAGGACGTCCAGGGTTAGTACTTGGATGGGAGGCCCCCAAGGACGTCCAGGGTTAGTACTTGGATGGGAGGCCCCCAAGGACGTCCAGGGTTAGTACTTGGATGGGAGGCCCCCAAGGACGTCCAGGGTTAGTACTTGGATGGGAGGCCCCCAAGGACGTCCAGGGTTAGTACTTGGATGGGAGGCCCCCAAGGACGTCCAGGGTTAGTACTTGGATGGGAGGCCCCCAAGGAAGTCCAGGGTTAGTACTTGGATGGGAGGCCCCCAAGGACGTCCAGGGTTAGTACTTGGATGGGGGGCCCCCAAGGAAGTCCAGGGTTA
>NW_015169366.1:21242-26347 GCF_001447785.1 Gekko japonicus
CAAATTAGAAAACCAGAATAAGTTTATTTAGCACAGAATTTAGCAATTATTTATTTATTTATTAATTCAACTTGATATACCGCCCTAACCCCCGTAGGGGTCTCTGGGCGGTTTACATGAATGGTGCTAGTCACAATTTTAACCCTAACTAAGGCCACATTTTTCCACGGGGAATGGGACAGCCTACCAGCACCCCAGGTGGAGGTAGATGTCTCTTTATTCCAGTCTGGCTGGCTTCCTTCCCGGCGGTATCGAGCTGTTGTTCTTCTGGTGCATTTTTGCGATCCGGCGCGCCGGCAGCGTCCTCCTCAGGTCCCGGCTATGTCCCTTTGGCTCCGCCGCGCCCTCGGGTGACATCACCACACGCCTCCTGCAGTACGACAATCGCCTGTTGTTCCCGCTGCCAGCCACCAGGGATCTCTCCTTCCAGCCTGCTGCTCACTGCCGCCGCGTCGCCATGCTGCCTTGCTTCCACCGCCGGTACTCCGCCATCGCCGCCGTCTCCGTCGCCTCCACACGCCTCGCCAGAGGAGGGTGCCCCCCACCCTTCTAAGGGTGGGTACCCATTTATCTACTTGCATGGATGTTACGTCTGCTTTCGAACCGCTGGGTGGGCGGCATAAGGATTCAAAGTAACAAGCCTAGGCAAGTTTTGCCTTAACTAAACAATAAGAAGCATATCTACCAACTTCAGGGTAGCATCCAAGAGTTCAATATTGTCCATTGGAAGAGTCCAGGTACCCCAAGGTGGTTTGAGGAGGAACATCCCCTCCTTGCCTTCATGTGCTCTAAGGCACAAGGGGATCCTTTGTTCTCCCACAGACCACATGGCAGGACAAGAGCATTTCAGGGATAAGTCCATAGAGCAGCAGAGATAGCAGGAAAAGAAGAGAGAGAGAGAGAGTTCTCTCCATAGGGTTTAACCAGATATAGGGCAATTCTAGTCTCCAAATTAGCCCTGGTCAGGGGCCAATTGGAGTAGACATGGGAGTGTCCAATGTTGGGTTGCCATGGGGACAACATCTGAATGGTCAGAGCTCTGAAGGGCATACCTGCAGTCATGTGCCCCCCAAATTCCTACCCACCCATGGCCTACGTGCAGTTTCTGACATGCTGGCCTAGCTTCCAGCATGAAGATGTGAAGGCATGTTTTTATGGCATGGCAATAGAGACCATCTGGACCTCTCTATTTGGCTTCAACAGGAAATCAACACAGCAGGGTATCAGCGAGACACATTCCAGGAGGAGGCAGGGGTTTATAGGAATCAATATTTCTATACACAAGTACTGACTTAAAGGTAACCCCAACAAGGGACTTTCAAGGTCATTTCCTTTCTTCTGCAGAGCCTTCCTTGGTGGTCACCCATCCGAGTTCTGACTTAAAGGCTGTCCCATCAAAGGGCTTTCAAGGCAAGTGAGAAGCAGAGGTGGTTGGCCATTGCCTTCCTCTGCAGAGCCATCCTTGGTGCCCACCCCGGAACATCCCCCAAATCCCCCTGCCGGAGCAACAAGCAGACCTGGTAACCCCACCAAGGTCACCCCCGGCTTTATGTGGAGGAGGAGCAGGGAATCAAACCCGGTTCTCCAGACTAGAGTCCATTGTTCTTAACCGCTACACCAAACTGGGTCTCCAGAGAGTTGCCATTTTGTAAGGGGAAGTGCAGACATAAGACCATGCTCCAGGGGACCCCCCCCAAAAAATTCACACATCTTGTTCCATATACTTTTTAAAAATAATTAGTTTTTTCCATACGCACCATATAATACAACCCAATAAATGATAGAACCCTCCATTGTACCACCTAGATCAGGGGTGTCAAACAGGCGGCCCAGGGGTCAGCCCCTGGGGGAGGGCTTCTATCAGGCCCGCAGCAGAACTGGTTGTCTTCTGCTTCTTCTTCCAGTTCTGCTGCTGCTGCATCATCATAGGTTCTGCAGAGGAAGGCAATGGCCAACCACCTCTGCTTCTCATTTGCCTTGAAGGCCCCTTGCTGGGGTCACCTTTAAGTCAGTACTTGGATGGAAGACTAACAAGGAAGGCTCTGCAGAGGAAGGCAATGGCCAACCACCTCTGCTTCTCACTAGCCTTGAAATACATAACAAGGGTATTCTTGGAAAGAACGGAGTCATTTGCTAGTTCCTTTAAAGGTAAAGGTAAAGGTTTCCCTTGCTCGAAAGCCAGTCGAATCCGACTCTAGGGTTGCGGTGCTCATCTCCGTTTCAAAGCCGAAGAGCCAGCGCTGTCCGAAGACGTTTCCGTGGTCATGTGGCCGGCATGACTAAACACCAAGGCGCACGGAACGCTGTTACCTTCCCACCGAAGTGGTCCCTATTTATCTACTTGCAATTTCTTGCTTTCGAACTGCTAGGTTGGCAGGAGCTGGAACTAGAGACAGGAGCTCACCCTGTCTTGCGGCACCCGGGTCTTGAACCGCTGAACTACGGACCTTCCACAGCCTGCAGTTCAGCGTCTTAACCACTTGAGCCACCGCAGCTCCTTTAACCGGATGACAATTTATTTCGTACATTTTTAGCCCGTCCTCTCTCCAAGGGGCTCAGAGCAAAACACATTATTCCACTCTCCTCCATTTTTATCCTCTCAACAACCACCCTATAAGGTAGGCTAGTTGGAGAGAGAGGGACCGGTCCAAAGTCCCCCAAACCAGCTTTCGTGGCAGAGCGGGGATCTGTGTTCTCAGTGATCATTAAATTCAAGAATCTTCAAGTGTATGTCATGTATAGACTGGGCAGAGACGTATTTGACGCCGTGAGTCGGATCCCAATTCTCCTTGCCTTTCCTCGGGAATAGACCTATCATTGTTCATCGTGATGGATTTCCATGTTCAGATGGGCCTCTGTGTAGACTTATGACAAACAACATTACCAGTAAGTCATTTTCTCTTCCCTTCATATAAACAAATGTCTTTGATATGTGACCATCCCGGGGGTGTTCAGGTTACATGCTTACTTTAAGGTCTTTTGTTTACTTTGTGATCTCCGTGGGTCATTGACATCCCATTTCATTCCGATGACCTTGTTTATACCAAGGCAACATACATTAAAAGTGTTCCTTTAGATAACATTAACATTCTCGATCGTAATCCATCACCTTGGCAAACAATAGCTTCAGCTCCGCGGCATACCTAACGGTTAAAAGCTTTAATGTCCAATGCTGGTATACAGAAAGGGTGGAAGAGGGTTGATCAAAAGGGTCTGCTCAGTCGCTCCACTTCTAAAGGCTACCGCAAAAAGCCACAAATGATATCAGGCCATTATATCTATTTTGTATTTTTTTAAAAGAAGTGGGCAAATTGTAGGGATGTCGTTGCATGCAACAATGCATGTGTGCGTCCGTTTCACTGCACATGCACAAGTTGGGAAGAAGGAGAAAAGGAGGAGGAGGAGGAGGAAGAAAAAGAAGAAGATGAAGAGGAGGAAGCAGAGGTGGAGCAGAAAGAAGAGGAGGAGGAAGGGGAGGAGGAGGGGGACATTGGATTTATGCCCCGCCCTTCTACTGGAGTCTGAGAGCAGCTTACAATCTCCTTTCCCTTCCCCTCCCCACAACAGACACCCTGTGAGGTAGGTGGGGCTGAGAGAGCTCTGAGAGAACTGCTCTTGAGAGAACAGCTCTGAAAGAACTTGTGACTGACCCAAGGTCACCCAGCTGGCTGCATGTGGGAGAGTGAAGAATGAAACCTGCTTCTCCAGATTAGATTCCATCACTCTTAACCACTACACCACAGCTGGCTCTCCCAGCGCATGAACACTGCAGAACAAACATGCGCAAACATTATTAGACCGATTTCCCACAGCCGCAGCACTCGCTCCTTTCTTTGCCTCGATGGTACGTGTCAATTTCCCACTTGAAGCCGCGTGGCCGCATTTTGACCCGCAGCTTCGCCCGATTTTCCCCGCGGTTTCGTGATCCTGGGTTTTTAGGATTACGAAACTACGGGCAAAATCAGGCAAAGTCACGGGTTAAAATGCGGCCGCGTGGCTTCGAGTGGAAAATTGACACGTACCATCGGGGCAAAGAGAGGAGCAAGGGCAGAGCCTCTGCTTGGGGGAACTTGGAGATCTTCAATCCAGCCCATCCCGAACTCTGGGACTCATGGACGGACCAACTGACTTGCCACCTTGCCGACAATGAGGTAACCGATCCAGGAAAAAGATGGGCCCTTCTCCTCAGCTCCTGTGGTGTGACCACAGTCTGCCTAGCCAAGAGCCTCCTCACACCCCGGGTGATCCTCGAGTGCTCGTATGAGGAAATAATAGATACCCTGACGAAGTACCTCACGCCCCGGCCTACCACGCTTGCCAGGCAGATCGAGTTCCAGGGCCGCGTCCAGAAACCGAGTGAGTCGGCCGCCGCTTTCCTGGCAGCCCTGTGACAGCTGGCCATGGACTGTGCCTTCACCAAAGTGGAGGAGAATCTATTAACGCAATTTGTGTAGGGCATCAGCAACCTAAAGCTTCAGAGGAAGATGATCGGTACCGCCGACATCAAGATCGATGAGGCCCTCCAACTTGCCATCACCCACGAGGCCTCTCACCATGACCGTCCCCCGGCAGCATCTCATCTAAGTACTCCCCGACTCGGCCCCCGAGAACTCTGATGAGGAGGACGTCCGTCTCGTCCACCTGCCCTCTCGCCAAAAGCCACCGGGACCTGCTGCATCCGGATCCACCGGCCGTTCCTCGTGCACAAGCTGCAGAGAGGCACACAAGCGTAAGTCCTGCCAATTCCGCAACGCAACGTGCCACACCTATGGGAAACAGGGTCATCTCACCCATGTCTGCCGGTCCAAGGGAAGCCAGCACCAGCAGCCTCCAGCTCAGTCGCGCCGCCAGGCCGCCGCCATCTACGAGACGGCGGCAGAGACTTCCGACCTCTACCTCCTCACAGACCGGCCATCCCTTCAGGTACTATGCCTCCTTAATTTATCAGATACACCAAAGATCCAAGTAACGGTCCGGATTTAGAGGTCCCCCTGCCCAATTCAAGTGGACTCAAGGTTGGCGGCGTCCATCATTTCGGTGGTCACGGTACACAGACTTTGCCCTCAGGGGGGACCTCGCTTACGCCCATCCCCTTTGAGTTTGGT
>NW_015169367.1:0-1892 GCF_001447785.1 Gekko japonicus
CCCCCCTTCCCCGGCGGCGGGGGACCCAGCAGGGAACGGGCGAGCGTTTCTAATCCTTATTAATATGATACGGCGTGACTGTGAGTGGCTGTTATGGGAGATCGGTGCGTGGATCTGGCGTCGCTGCAGAGAGGCTTGGGAAATGGGGATCCAAAGTCTGGATTGTTGGGAACCGGACTTGCAAAATGCTCATTATTAGCCATTATGGCCAGTGTTCCCTCTAAGCTGAGTCAGTGTGAGCCAGCTCACAGCTTTTGAGCCTCCAGCTCACACCTTTTTGCCTTCGCTCAGGAAGGAGGGCTCCAGAGCAGACTGATTTATGCAGCGGCCAAATTGCTCGCTCACAGCTTTAATGCCAGTTAGCTCACAAAGTACCATTTTTGCTCACAAGACTCCACAGCTTAGAGGGAACATTGCTTATGACCAATGCTCCCTCTAAGCTGTGGAGTCTTGTGAGCAAAAATCCAACTTTGTGAGCTGCTGGCATTCAAGTGGTGAGCGGGCGGTTGGGCTACTCTGCATCGATTCGTTTGCTCCGGAGCCGTCCTTCCTGAGCGAAGAGGAAAATGTGTGAGCCGGAGGCTTAAAAAACTGAGCTGGCTCACACTGACTCAGCTTAGAGGGAACCATGATTATTACTGTTGCGGGAATAGAGCAGTGATGCGAAGGCAGATGGGGAGAGTTCTGGAAATCAGAAGTCTAGATTGTTGGGGACCGATGATGGAAACTTGCAAAACGATGGTTATTAGCTGCTGTCAGTGTTCCCTCTAAGCTGAGTTAGTATGAGCTAGCTCACAGTTCTTTAGCCTCCGGCTCACACATTTTTGTCTCAGCTCAGGAAGGAGGGCTCCAGAACACACTAATTTATGCAGTAGCCAAATCACCTGCTCACAGCTTTAATGCCGGTAGCTCACAAAGTAGAATTTTTGCTCACAGGACTCTACAGCTTAGAGGGAACATTGGCTGCTGTTATTATTTTTGCACGAATAGAGCACAGTTGGGGAGGCAGATGCAAAAGCGAAGTCTTGGGAATCAAAACCTAGATTGTTGGGAACCCACTGTAGAGCCTTGCTACATTATTATTAGCCATTATTAGAGACCGCCGCGCAGAGGCAACTGGGGGAAATCTTGGAAATCAAAGTCTAGATTGTTGGAAACTGAAGATAGAAACTGGCAAAATGATTATTAGTAGCCAGTTTGGTGTAGCAGTTAGGAGCAGGGACGCTAATCTGGGAGAGCCAGGTTTGATTCCCCACTCCTCCACATGCAGCCGCTGGTGTGACCTTGGGTCAGTCACAAGTTCTCTTAGAGCTGTTTTCTCAAGAGCAGTCCTCGAAAGAGCTCTCTCAGCCCCGCCTACCTCACAGGGTGTCTGTTGTGGGGAGGGGGAGGGAAAGGAGATTGTAAGCCGCTCTGAGACTCCTTAGGGTAGTGAAGGGTGGAGGATAAATCCAATCTCCTCCTCCTCCTCTTCTTCTTCTTCCTCCTCCTCGAGACTGTTGCACGAATAGAACAGTAATGCAAAGGCAGCGGCAAAGGCAGCGTCTTGGGAATCAAAATCTAAATTGTTGAGAGCTCACTGTGGAAGCTTGCAACTTTATTATTAGCAGGGGTCATTTCGTTGAAAAAGAGGTGCAGGAGCTCATTAGCACACCTCATTAGCATAACATTTGCATATGCCACACCCCCTGACATCACCGGAAGTATGTCAGAAGGCAACACCCACCGCTCAGGCCCCACTGGACTGTTTTGGATTGCTAGCTGTTGGGGGGGGGGGGGTCTCGGCAGCTTACCTGGCTGCTTCTTGCTCTGACTGAGGGCTGCTGGGAGCAGGGGGTGGGGCTTGTTTCATGTGCCAGCCCCCTGGGCTCTTTACTGCTGGAGCTCCGCTC
>NW_015169367.1:2168-2312 GCF_001447785.1 Gekko japonicus
TGTGAAGAGAAGTGAAGGCTCAAAGCCTTCTGCTGTCCGGGCTAGAGATGTGAAGGCCTGGAAAAAAACCAGAAAAATTTGGGGGGGATGTCCCCCCCCCTTTTTTTCCTGAAGCCTTTTTTGTTTTTTTCCGAAAAATTGAAA
>NW_015169367.1:3955-12115 GCF_001447785.1 Gekko japonicus
TGGCGGAAAGTGCCATTAGGATGACCCCATAAGGTTTTCAAGGCAAGAGGCACTGAGACGTGGTTTGGATTGCCTGCCTCTGTGTCGCCACCCTGGATTTCCTTGCTGGTCTCCCATCTGAGTACTAACCAAAGCTGACCCTGCTTAGCTTCCGAGATCTGTTGAAATCCAGCTAGCCTGGCCCATCCAGGTCTGGGAAAGCAAAAGTGTCACATTTGTTGTTGCTGTTGTTCAGTCGCACGGTCGAGTCCGACTCTTTGCGACCCCATGGACCACGTCACGCCAGGCCCTCCTGTCTTCCATCGTGCTCCGGAGTTTACTTAATTTCATGTCTGTTGCATCGATAACACTGTCTCACCATCTCATCCTTGGCCGTCCCCGTCTTCTTTGACCTTCAATCTTTCCCAGCATCAGGGTCTTCTCCAGTGAGGGCTCCCTTCTCATTGGGTGGCCAAAGTATTGGAGCTTCAGCTTCAGTCTCTGGCCTTGCAGGGAACAGTCAGGGTTGATTTCTTTTAGGATTGACTGATTCGATCTCCTTGCAATCCAAGGGACTCTCAAGAGTCTCCTCCACTACAAGGACAATTCATCTCTTTGTAAGGGAAGGATGTATGGAGAGTCATTATTTCCACCTTAACTCCTAATGTTAGGACCATAGGTCACCCGATAAAAATGATCAGCAGCAAGCGAAAGACTGGCCAAAAATATGTATATAATCTGAGGTTGCCGACTCAGGGTTGGGAAATTCCTGGAGATTTGGGGCTGGAACCTACAGAGGCCAGAGTATGAGGAAGGGAAGGGCCTCAGAATCATACCATAGAGTCCACACTCCAAAGCTGGCATTTTCTAAGGGGAACTGATCTCCGTCCTCCAATGATCATTAGAATGATGGGAGAACCCCGGGGGCCCCCTGGAGGTTGGCAACCTATGGCCACAGGCATTGACAGCTTTAGATAGATTCATGGAGGATGGGTCTCATGGGGACCAAAGGAAACCTCCATGTTCAGAGGCAGTCAACTTCTGAATCCCAGTGTCAGGAGGCAGCATTAAGGGAAGACCCTTGACCTCTATGGCCTGTTGTTGGAGATCCAGAGGAACTGGTTGGCCACTGTGTAAGACAGGATGGTGGGCTACGTGGACCACTGATCCAGCAGGGCCCTTCTGATGTTCTTATAAGGGGAAGGCCACAGTCTCTATGGCCTGTTGTTGGAGATCCAGAGGAACTGGTTGGCCACTGTGTAAGACAGGATGGTGGGCTACGTGGACCACTGATCCAGCAGGGCCCTTCTGATGTTCTTATAAGGGGAAGGCCACAGTCTCTATGGCCTGTTGTTGGCCATTCAGTGGAACTGGTTGGCCTGGCCACTGTGTGAGGTGGGATGCTGGACTAGATGGACCACTGGTCTGATCAAGCAGGGCTCTTCTTATGTTCTTCTCAGGGGAAGGCCTCGGCCTCTCTGCCCTGTTGTTGGCCCTCCAAAGGAACTGATCAGCCACTGTGTGAGTCAGGATGTTGGACTAGAGGGACCTTCACTGGTCTGATCCAGCAGGGCTCTTCTGATGTTCTTCTCAGGCGGAGGCGGTGGCCTCTCAGCCCTGTTGTTGGCCATCCAAAGGAACTGGCTGGCCACTGGCTGGGACAGGATGCTGGACTAGATGGACCCTCACTGGTCTGATCCAGCAGGGCTCTTCTGATGTTCTTTTCAGGGGGAGGCCTCGGCCTCTATGCCTAGTTGTTGGCCATCCAAAGGAACTGGCTGGCCACCGGCTGGGACAGGATGCTGGACTAGATGGACCCTCACTGGTCTGATCCAGCAGGGCTCTTCTGATGTTCTTTTCAGGGGGAGGCCTCGGCCTCTATGCCTAGTTGTTGGCCATCCAAAGGAACTGGCTGGCCACCGGCTGGGACAGGATGCTGGACTAGATGGACCCTCACTGGTCTGATCCAGCAGGGCTCTTCTGATGTTCTTTTCAGGGGGAGGCCTCGGCCTCTATGCCTAGTTGTTGGCCATCCAAAGGAACTGGCTGGCCACCGGCTGGGACAGGATGCTGGACTAGATGGACCCTCACTGGTCTGATCCAGCAGGGCTCTTCTGATGTTCTTCTCAGGGGAAGGCCTTGGCTTCCATGACCTGTGGTTGGCCCTCCAGAGGAACTGATCAGCCACCATGTGAGACGGGAGGCTAGACTAGATGGACCCTCCCTGGTCCGATCCAGGAGGGCTCTTCTGGTGTTCTTATCATGGGAAAGCCTGATACAACTATAAAAGATTTTAAAAGGGATTAATTCATATCCAGCAGGGGAAACAACCACCACAACCAGCAGAGTGTAGAAACAGAGATCACCAAGAAGTTTAAAATGACAGTTTTCGCACTCACAGCGGACCATAAGAAGATGTGCTTAGAGCAACCATTAAAAGCCTGGGTGAACAGCGATGTTTAGGGTTGCCAAATGGGGCCGGGGGGTGGGGAATCTCCCGCTTTGGAGGCCCGATTTCTGATGCGACGGAATCGGGCCCCGGGGGGAACCCCGCCCCCCGAAGCTGCGTCACCAGAGGTGACGGACGATCTGGGCCACGCCCCCAACGTGAGCACGTAGAGGTCGGCGGGGGGGGGGGAAACATATGGTTCCCCCCTGACGATCTTGGCCACGCCCCCAACATGCTACGTCGTGCATCACCTCCGGTGACGTTCCGAAGGCGTGCACGCCTCCCCAGCCAGCTCCCGGAGCAAGAAGATGCTCCCCCCACCGGTGAGTAAATTACATTTGGCAACCCTAGCAATGTTGCTTCCTTTTTTGATAGTCCCCCTTCCTTGCTGACACTCAAGGCAAATTATGGAATTAAACAATGCAAAGAAGGGAGAAAACGTTGTAAGGCATACCCTAAAGGATGCAATAACGGGATTGCAAAAAATTAGAAAACAATGCAGTACGAACAATACCCAATGCTCCCTCTAAGATGTGGAGTCTTGTGAGCAAAAATTCTACTTTGTGAGCCACTGGTATTAAAGTTGAGAGCGAGCGATTTTGCTCCTGCATCAATCAGTTTGCTCTGGAGCCCTCCTTCCTGAGCGGAGACAAAAATGTGTGGGCCGGAGGCTAAAAAACTGTGAGCTAGCTCACACTAACGCAGCTTAGAGGGACACCTACAATAAACGGTGGGATAAACTAGAACGCTTTATGAAAACGCCGTCCTGAACATACAGAAAAAAGAGTGAATGCAAAATCGATATATTCATTTGATTCCATTAGAACAGGCAAATTTGAGTCCAGGGTATAGGTATATGAGAGTCTAAGCTGCCTTCTAGGGTTCTCAGCTCTGAGTTGGGAAATACCTGGAGATTTGGGGGGTTAGGGTTGGGGTTGGGGTTGGGGGCACAATTCCATAGAACCAGGGGTCATTCCGTAGAAAAAGAGGCGCAGGAGCTCAGTAGCATAACTCATTAGCATAACGTATTTGCATATGCCACACCCCCTGACATCACCAGAAGTGTGTCAGAAGGCAACTCCCACTGTTCAGGCTCCACTGGACTGTTTTGGATTGCTAGCTATGGGGGGGAGGACATGCAGATCTGTCCACGCAGAGGAGGGAGAGCTTGGACCTGAATAAAACTTGGTCTTAAAGGTGCCCCTGGACTGTTTTGGGCTGGGGAGCCGGGGGGGGGTGCTCTGCAACTTACCTGGCTGCTTCTTGCTCTGCCTGAGGGCTGCTGGGAGCAGGGGGTGGGACTTGTTTCATGTGCCCGCCCCCCTGGGCTCTTTACTGCCGGAACTCCGCTCCTGTGCACTCCTGCAGGAAATGACCCCTGCATAGAACCCAACTTCTAAAGTGGCTGTTTCCTTCAGGTGAACCGATCTTTGTCACCTGGAGATCTGTTGTAATATCAGGAGATCTCCAGCTACTCTCCAAAGCTCATATCCTAAGCATCTTGTCTGATAACGGACACCTCTCGCTCGGAATTATGGCATCAAAATGTCTGTGCTGTTGCAATCTTGAGTATGCTGTTCAGGCGTGTATCTGTAAGCTGCAAACCTACGATGACACAGCAGCAGCAGAACTGGAAGAAGGAGCAGAAGAAAACTAGTTCTACTGCGGGCCTGATGGAAGCCTTCCGGGAGCCTGATCCAGTCCCCAGGCCGCATGTATGACACCCCTGCCCTAGAGTGCTACTGGCCTCGAATTTGAACTGCAGGCTGTGGAAGGTCAGTAGTTCAGCAGTTCGAGACCCGAGTTGCCGCATGACGGAGTGAGCTCCCGTCTCTAGTTCCAGCTCCTGCCAACCTAGCAGTTCGAAACCAAGAAATTGCAAGTAGATAAATAGGGACCACTTCGGTGGGAAGGTAACAGCATTCCGTGCGCCTTGGTGTTGAGTCATGCCGGCCACATGACCACGGAAACGTCTTTGGACAGCGCTGGCGCTTCGGCTTGGAAACGGAGATGAGCACCGCAACCCTAGAGTCGGACTCGACTGGCTTTTGAGCAAGGGAACCTTTACCTTTAATAAACTCAAACCTTGACTCTTGCTATTCCTCTGCAGACTGATATGGTCGCTCTCTGAAAACTATCTTAATTTCATTCGGTCCACTTTCCTTCAAGCCGAAGCCATTCTCGTAGGATGAATGGTTAACCTTTAGGCTGAATAGCTCCTCCCCGGCCAAGCATTCTGGAATGTACCCAGATAACTTCATCGGTTGGTCAATTTGGTTTCTGTCCGATTTCACTTGCATCGCAAGACCTTTGTTATGGTCAATCCCATCAAAAAGCAACGTGACGGGGATGCGGTTAGTGACGCCACGGCCAAGGTTGCGGTCTCCTTATCAAGCATTGTACAAGGTGATTACAGCTTTGTACGGGGCCTGATCGATAAATGATAAGCCACCGCCAAGGCAGGTTTTGGTCTGAGGCGTGTCGGCTCCCACTTTTCAAACTGAATTGCCGTATCGCGTGGTGCAAATTCCTGGCTCCACTTGACTTTGTCTTTAAAACCAGCTTGTTATTGCTAACAATGCTCAGACGGACCACAAACTGGGAAGGCCAGATCCAAATCTCCAGTCACCTATACAATTCTCTCTCCGTGTGATCTAATCTCACAGGTTTATTTTGAGGGTAAGAGGAAGAGATATGCATGCCATCCTGGACGCCTTGTTGGGATAAAAGTGGGGGAGCAGGGCTCTTCTTGTATCAGGAACTCCTTTGCATATTGGGTGACACACCCCTAATGTAGCCAAACCTCCAAGAGCTTACAGTGGCCCCTGTGAGAAGAGCTCTGTAAGCTCTTGGAGGATTGGCAATATTAGGGGGTGTGTCGCCTAACATGCAAAGGAATTCCTGCTACAAAAAGAGCCCTGGACACACCCCTGATGTAGCCAATCCTCCAAGAGCTTACAGTGGCCCCTGTAAGAAGAGCTCTGTAAGCTCTTGGAGGATTGGCTACATTAGGGGGGGTGTCGCCTAACATGCAAAGGAATTCCTGCTACAAAAAGAGCCCTGGACACACCCCTGATGTAGCCAATCCTCCAAGAGCTTACAGTGGCCCCTGTAAGAAGAGCTCTGTAAGCTCTTGGAGGATTGGCAATATTAGGGGGGGTGTCGCCTAACATGCAAAGGAATTCCTGCTACAAAAAGAGCCCTGGACACACCCCTGATGTAGCCAATCCTCCAAGAGCTTACAGTGGCCCCTGTAAGAAGAGCTCTGTAAGCTCTTGGAGGATTGGCGGGGGCTCTGCAACTTACCTGGCTGCTTCTTACTCCTCGTGGCCCGAGTGAGGGCTGCTGGGAGCAGGGGGCGGGGCTTGTTGCATGTGCCCGCCCCCCTGGGCTCCTTACTGCCGAAGCTCCGCTCCTGTGCGCTCCTGCAGGAAACGACCCCTGCTCAGAGGTATAACTCAGGTTGGCCAAGTCTGTGTTATATACGTCTGAGGATGCCAGTCACAGCTTCTGGCAAAACGTCAGGTCCTACAATGCCAAGACCACAGCCAGACAGCCAGGAAAATCCTTCAGCTGCTCCCAGAGTTCAGAGACAAAATCCAGTTGGGAAGTGCATTGAAAGTGGATTGTCTGGTGCGTGATCGCAGCCTAGGAAACCTAGCTTCAGATCCCCATTTTGCTGTGAACCTTGGGTTAGTCATGCTCTCTGTGCCTAACCTAACTCACAGGGGTGTCGTGAGGATTATATGAGGAAGAGAGAACCCATGGGTGCGTGTAGGTCTCCCTTCCCGCATTCCCGCATTCCCAGTTTGGTGTGAGAGTCAGTTTGGTGTCGTGGTTAAGTGTGCGGACTCTGATCTGGGAGAACCTGGTTTGATTCCCCACTCCTCCACATGCAGCAGCTGGATGACCTTGGGCAAGCCATAGCTCTGATAATGAGCTGTTCTTGAAAAAGAGCAGTTTCTGTCAAGAGCTCTCTCAGCCCCCACCTACCTCACCGGGTGTCTGTTGTGGGGAGGGGAAGGGAAAGGGGTTTGTAAGCCGCTCTGAGATTCCGAGTGAAGGGCAAGGTATAAATCCAGTCTCCTCCTCCTCCTCCTCCTCCTCCTGGTGGTCCGGGAGGGAGCTTAGGCAGAACTCAGGAGCCAGTCTGGTGTCATGGTTAAGTGCGCGGACTCTGATCTGGGAGAACCCGGTTTGATTCCCCACTCCTCCACTTGCAGCTGCTGGATGACCTTGGGCAAGCCATAGTTCTGACAAGAGCTGTCCTGGAAAGGGCAGTTCTGGAAAGGGCTCTCTCAGCCCCCACCCACCTCACAGGGTGTCTGTTGCGGGGAGGGGAAGGGAAAGGAATTTGTAAGCTGCTCTGAGATTCCGAGTGAAGGGCAAGGTATAAATTCAATCTCCTCCTCCTCCTCTACTTCTTTTTCATCATCTCACAACAACCCTGAGAGGTGGGCTAGGCTGACAACGTGCCCAGCCAAAGTTCGCCCAGTACGTTTCATGGCAAGCAGTGATCGGAAAGTAACTCTCTCCAAGCTTGGTCCAGTAATCCAACCCCTACACTACACTGTCTCTCTAGCATATTTACATCTTATTGTTCCCACAAGGTGGTTGTGGGGTGCGTATGGTTCCCCCCTCCTCCATTTCAGCCTCACAACAACCCTGCGAGGTAGACAAAGCGGCACGAGAACAGCCGGCTCCGGGTCACTGAACGAGCTTCAGGACAGACCAGGGAACGGCTGTGTTTGTCTTTGGTCTGTGGTTCAGCGTAGGCGGGACCTCGTTCGGCAGGGGCAGCAATAAGGTGGTCAGTCATGCAACCCAAAGATCAAATTTAAAGTTGCAATGAAAGATGCATTCCCAGCACTATTCCCTTTCGGCTTTCTGTAAGAGATTTCTCCAGGGGCAGATGAAGGCTCACTGGTGCCCGAAGCACTGACCAATCTTGGTGCCCCCCTGCTTTCCACACTGACCCCCAGTCCATTTGAGTTGCTGACTGTCTGACCAGATAGACAATGCAGGTTGCAGCAATACAAAAATGTATTCATATGATAACACAGTGTACTGTACAAACTAAGCCAAGCTTGGGCTACATAAAGTTCTACGAAAATGCAATGCAACGTCGATTTTACTATTTCACAAGTTAAATGCGTCAAAGTTCCGATTTTCACCCTTTCCCCAACTTTGCGGCGCCCCCGTTGGCCCTGGCGCCCTAAGCACGTGCTTAGTCTGCTTAATGGTTAATCCGCCCCTGGATTTCTCCCACTGTGCTCAAGCCCACACCCTCATTACTGTCCTTGGCAGGTTAGAAAGTGGCATGGCAAATAAGGTGGCCTGGGAGGGGGGGGGGGCGAAGAAACCCAAAGTTCTGCAGCAGAACCGTGGAATGAATAAACCGGACAACAGCTCGTGGCAAGAATGAGATCTGTGTTGCTCTGGCCCCATGCATGTCTTGGAGAACATTCCCTCTGCTTTCCAACACAACGCTTTAGGCTGGTCCTGCATTGGGCAGGGGGTTGGACTAGATGGTCTCTATGGGCGACTTCCATGATTCTATAATTCTATGGTATCGGTCACACGGGCCGGAAAATGTGGGGGGGGGGAGCGTGGCTGTTTGCCCCGGAGCGGCAGCCCGATCACACGTCCCGTCGAGGTCCCGTGCTTAGGCCGTTAGGTGCCGATCACACGGCTATCCTGCAGCGTGGCAAAGAAGCAGCGCGGCGCAATCA
>NW_015169367.1:12245-20990 GCF_001447785.1 Gekko japonicus
TCCAAAACAGCCCAGTGGCACCTTTAAGCCCAAGTTTTATTCAGGTACAATCTCTCCCTCCTCTGTGAGGACAGATCTGTGCATTCCTCCCCCCCCCCAATAGCTAGCAATCCAAAACAGTCCAGTGGCACCTTTAAGACCAAGTTTTATTCAGGTACAAGCTCTCCCTCCTCTGCGAGGACAGATCATTTGTGTGCATCCTGTGGAGACTTTTTTAAAAAAACATCCAGTGTGTCATGGGACATGGATGGGCGCCGGATGCCATGGGATTCAAGCGGAAACGCGATCAGACGCCCGCCCTTGCCCCGCGTTTTCCAGAAACTAGTACATTGTACGTGGTAGTTTTTTACTCCGCATCTTCAGCGGGAAGGTAGGGGTGCACTACACTTCCCAGATGTTGCGGTGTAATCACGCACCGAAAATCCACCTATTATTTGTGTCTTTAGCACGGCCACTTCTCCGTGTGAACAGGACCTATGATTTGAATCCAGGACACAGAAATCCCAGCCTGGCGCGCTAACCATTGCAACACACTGTTTCTCCTCCTTTTAAAATGATTAGCCTTTTTGGTCTGCTCTTGGCATGGCTGCAAGCAGTCCTAGGGAGAAAGGATAGAGTTCCCCTCTCACTCCCGGCTTTGGCCCAGATCTCCCAGAGGGCCGTTCTCCAGTTTACTAGCAGACACCCCACACACACACACACACGCTTTCCCCCGCCTCTTGACTGTATCCCCTCATCCTTCGCCTGACTAAGACGGGACGGCGTTTCATCAGCTGCCTAACAGCCAGAATCAAACCGAGCAAAAATATTTTCGCACTCCCCACATCAAGCCCACCCATCAAACGATGCCGAGGATTTCCCAGGGCTTGGAGAAAGGTGGGGGGAGGACGTTATTTTTAACAACCGGGCAACTGGTCTCAAAGCCGGCCTCTTTCTCTCTCCAGCCAAAGACATGGCTATGTGGCAAAACGTTTTGTGATCACGAAGGATTCCTTGCAAATCGTTGCATAGAAACCATCTGCACCAAAGAAAGGACATCAGAGCCCCACCCATAGAATAACTGAAGAAGAGATTGGATTTATACCCCGCCCTTCACTACCCAAAGGTGTCTCAGAGTGGCTTAGAAACCACTACAGATAAGATTAGAATTTCAACAGCCAATCCACATATAAAAGAACCTTCTCAGGAAAGCTTCTCCATTACCATGTTCGTAGCCTGGGGAACTCCTACAAAATAATGACTCAGCCCTACCCCACCTTCCAGAGTAGATATAAATTACCTGCCTACCATTTTTCTTCTCACCTTGACACAGAGAGTACTCCATCTTTTTGTGTTATACCTCTGAGGATGCTAGTCACAGCTACAGGCGAAACGTCAGGTTCTACAATGCCAAGACCACGGCCACACAACCCGGAAAATCTACAGCAACTAATAAAATCTTTGTTGTACTTGTATCTGCTACAAAGACCCACTCGCTTACCCTTTCCGTAATCCCTCCCCCAGAATATCCCCATTCTCCCCCCTCCAAAAAAAATTGCCTATCCACCCCCCAATCTGAAAGGCCTCTAGCTTAAATATCCTGCCCCTCTGAACCATCAGAAGACCAACCGCTGTCTCGAATATTACAGCGAAGCCGAAATTAAGTCCGGTTGTTATGCGAGAGGTTTTCGGAGCGGGGCTTTCTGAAATAATCCTTCTCTCTGATTATTGTGTTTTGGCTGTGCAGCGCCCCAAAATGCCCTCCCAGGAGGGGGTGCCAGGGAGGGACGAGGTCTCCTGCGCCACAGTTGTTATGAATCACAACAAACAGTGGAAATGAAACGTGACGTGGCGGCATGCGGGACACAGCAGAGGGTCGCCAAAGGTCTCTCTGCGATCTCCGGCAAGCCAGGTCCCCCAAGGCTTTCTTGTTACTTTTGGACGTTCGGAAAGGGCTGCATCTATGAAGGATGGCAGAGACTGGGAATATGGAGTGGAGGGGGGGAAAGGTGGGAAGAGGCAAACGGGGAACACTCCGTGCGGGAAGCTCAAAGACTCAGCACTGAAACACGGAGACTTTATTTCCATGATTTTTAACTTCTGGAGTGCCTACGGGTATTATTTATTTCATTTATTTATTTCATTCAGTTTATATACCGCTCTGACCCGAAGTTTCAAGTCCCTTACTAAGGCCACATGGTATAGGGGCGGGGGCTGCCTACCGACACCGAAGTGGGGGTAGCTATTCTTCGGCTCCTGGTTCGGCTTCTTCGGCAGTCCATTTTGGGGTCGGCATTTCTCTGGTGTCAGGGCAGGTCTTCTTAGCTTGGAGGCTTCTGGCGCGCGGTCCGTATCAGTTCCGGCTCGGCTATATCCACATCCGGCTCCGCCGAGCCTGCGCCTATACGTCCCGCGCTCCTCCGCAGCTCTCCACGACTCTCCTTTCGCCTCCACTGGTCGATGTTTCTCTAGGAATTGACTTGGCAGATCTCGGTCTCTAAGGTACTACTGAGTTCAAGTCTACCTCTTCGACTGCAGACCGACATGGCGGCTACCCTCCTGAAACTATTTTCTTCAAGTTGTGCCTTATTTTATAGCCGGGAGATCCTAAGATTGCCTGGCAGCCGGAAGTTCTAGCTCTTTAGCCTCCTGCACCACTAGGTGGTGAGCTAGACTTCCTTTTTAAGGCGGGAGACGTTTCAGAGGCAGGGTTCCCTCTAAGCTGAGTGAGTGTGGCCTATTATGCTAATGAGTTCCTGCTACAAAAAAAGCCCTGGGGGGTTACCTATACTTATCTGTATTATCTAGGTGTCACCTCCTGCAATGTTTACTACAATTACTATCACCAAATAGTTTTGCATATCTCCTTAAATGTTCATATGTCTATATTGTTTATTTGTCTTCCAACCATTTATAAAATCTTGACCATGTATTATGGAATCTTCCTTCTTCTTGTTCTCTCAACATTAAAGTCAATTTGTCCATCTCAGCTGTTTCAAGAGTTTTGTATATCATTTCTTCTTTAGAAGGTAGCTCGCTTTTCCTCCAATATTTAGCATATAAGATTCTTGCAGTCAGGGGTCATTTCCTGCAGGAGCGCACAGGAACAGAGCTCCGGCAGTAAAGAGCCCAGGGGGCGGGCACATGCAACAAGCCCCACCCCCTGCTCCCAGCAGCCCTCAGTCAGAGCAAGAAGCAGCCAGGTAAGTTGCAGAGCCCCCCCCAGCCCCCCAGCCCAAAATGGTCCAGTGGCACCTTTAAGACCAAGTTTTATTGCGGTACAAGCTCTCCCTCCTCTGCGAGGACAGATCTGCACATCCCCCCCCCTCCAATAGCTAGCAATCCAAAACAGTCCAGTGGAGCCTGAGCAGTGGGTGTTGCCTTCTGACACACTTCTGGTGATGTCAGGGGGTGTGGCCTATGCAAATAAGTTATGCTAATGAGTTATGCTAATGAGCTCCTGCACCTCTTTTTCTACGAAATGACCCCTGCTTGCAGTAATCACAACATGTATGATAAGGTTAAAAAAAATCTCGTCTTTTACAATTTTCTGGCATTACAATTCAATAGAAATAGCTCAGGAGTAAATGGTACAGTACATTCTAACAGGGCTATTTTGGGGCAGGAACGCACAGGAGCGGAGCTCCAGCGGGCTTCAGAGTTGGCCACGCCCACTACAGCCAAAACCTCTGTGTGAGTGGCTACAGAGGGAAGGCCTGGAGAGCGACAACCCCTGACGACTTTGAGGTGGGCGGGCCAGGGGGGGTCCTGGAAGGATCAGGGTGCCTGGGTAAGCCAAGGGAAGGCAGTTTAAACTGCCTTCCCTTCCCTTCGGGGGGTGGGGGGGCTTGCCCGGGCTTCCTGCAGCCACGGGGCACCCGGAAAGCCAAGGGAAGGCATGGGTGTGTAGCCTAATATGCTACTGAGTTTCTGCTGTTGGATGTGGCCTATTATGCTAATGAGTTCCTGCTGGGCTTTTTCTACAAAAAAAAGCCCTGCATTCTAACATTTCTTTCATGGATCCAAGACCAATACTTTTTAACCCTATCACAAGTCCACCACATATGGCGTATGGAAAATAAAAATTGATGAGCATCAAACTGCTAGCGTAGCGGCAGGATTTGGGTATTCCTGGCAGCATAGGGTTGATTTGTTTAGTTATTTTTGAGCACGTTATTTACCAGGATTGCAACAAAAGAAGGTCAGGCCCTTTGCAAGCTAGAAAGTTGACTTCTATGGATAACAGGTCAGCAGCCTCTGTTGCTTTCGTGGTTAATAATCCACCCACCTGGTGAAAGTGAATCCCCCACCTGATGGTCCTGGATGCCTACAAAGGAGGTGATGAAGTATGCTGCCGGGCAGTTGAGGAGAGGAGAAGCCTGAGAGAGAGAGAATAATAAGGAAGGAGCACTTGTTTGGGGCTTCCAAAAGCAAGAAGAAGAAGAAGAAGAAGAAGAAGAAGAAGAAGAAGAAGAAGAAGAAGAAGAAGAAGAAGAAGAAGAAGAAGTTGGATTTATACCCTGCCCTTCAGTCGGAGTCTCAGAGCATCTTACAATCTCCTTTCCCTTCCCCTCCCCACAACAGACACCCTGTGAGGTAGGTGGGGCTGAGAGAGCTCTCTCGAGAACTACCTTTTCAAGGACAGCTCTTGTCAGAACTACGGCTTCCCCAGGGTCATCCAGCAGGTGCGAGGGGAGGAGTGGGGAATCAAACCCGGTTCTCCCAGATTAGAGTCCACACACTTAACCACTACACCAAACAAACACAATGTGGCCGCAGTCCTTAACAACAGCCCTGGAAGGGAGGCCAGTAAGGGGGGTGAGTTGCCAGGGGAGTTCATGCCATTCAGCAGTTTCAAAGAAAGCCGTTGGTTCACAGCTCAATTGCTTTCCCAGTCGGAGGAAACAGAAGACGGATCCTAAGGGCACCTTTTATATGACGTGAGATCGAAAATGTTTATTCATTGAAAATATTTCTCTCCTGCTTCTCTGCAAAAAAAGGGTCTGAAGAGGCTCCGATATCTCATTATTTACACCTTGCCACCCCAATAGGGTCCCCAAAATATTATCTGACATGAATTCAACACAAAACACAAAATTGTCTACCTGGATCCCAGCATCTAATGAGAACATCAGAAGAGCCCTGCTGGGTCAGACCAGTCAGGGTCCATTTAGTCCAGCATCCCATCTCACACAGGGGGCAGCCAGTTCCCCTGCAGGACCAACAACAGGGCAGAGGAGGGCCAACAACAGGGCATGGAGGCCGAGGCCTTCCCCTGAGAAGAACACCAGAAGAGCCCTGCTGGGTCAGACCAGACAAATCGTACTGCACAGATTACATTTTAAGGTTTTTCATGAGTCTCCCTGAGTTTTCTATGGGACCGCAGACAGAAAATGACTTTTTTTTTGGGGGGGAGGTCAATAATAAACTCTTTCGAGATTCCTGAACGTATTTAAGGACACATCAGTGCAGGCAGCTTTGGTATGAAGCGGGGAGAGAACGCAGAGACGACAGGAAATCACTGAATGCCAACCAGTCGAGGAAGCGGGGAAGCGTTCGGCCATCACGGACAGATTGGGGAAATTGAATCATAGAACCATAGAGTTAAGAACATAAGAGAAGCCAATGTTGGATCAGGCCAATGGCCCCTCCAGTCCAACACAGTGGCCAGAAATACCAGGTGCCATCAGGAGGTCCAGCGGTGGGGCCAGGACATTAGAAACCCTCCCACTGTTGACCCCCCCTCCAGTAGTAACTTGTATGTGTGAACAAGCCATCACAAATCCAGGGCCACAGCCATTGCTTTAATATTACATGACTTCACCTCAAATATAATACATTTCAGTAAAGTCAGTTGATGTTTTCATATGCCAGTCATCAATGATGAAGAGCAACCCTAAGAACACTTTCCTGGAAGTAAGCCCCATTGAGTAGACCTGAGTAGAATTCCGAGAAGGCCTGTTTAGGATCACCACAGGGAGGAGGCTCAGGACAGAAGGACTCGGAGCACGGAGGTCATAAGGCTGTATATGGGGACTAACGTAATTTACTGTTTATGGAATCATAGGGTTGGAAAGGACCTCCAGGGTCCTCTAGTCCAACCCCCTACACAATCCAGGAAATTCACAAATACCCCCTTCCACATCCCCAGTGACTCCTATTCCATGCCCAGAAGATGACACACACAAAAAAAAAACCCCTTCTAGAATCCCCAGCCAAACAGGTCTGGAGAAAAATTGCTTCCTGATCCCAAAGTGGTGATGGGCATTTCCCTGGGCATGTAAGAAAGGGCCACGAGAACTCAGCACTGAGGCAACCCTTCCTGCCCTCCCTTCTCGAGATCTGCACAAGTTCACAGAATCCCCATTGCTGTCCGATGGCCGTCTCTTCCACGCTGTGTTCCGTCTCAGCTTTTTAATATCGGATTGTTTGGATTTTATATTTATATTCTATAAACCCGGTCGATTATCCTCTCTGCGATCTTTGGGGAAGGACAAGTTCTTTTAAAAAACCCACTGCTACATAAATAAATATCCCAGTTCTCCAAACCGGGGCTTGTTTGCATTAGGAGTTTATCACAGGTCAGAGCGGCTGTTGAGGTTGATTTAGCCTGCAGGTGACCCACAGCTGTTGGCACTGGAAACATCTGGAAATCAGTATGGCCAGGAATGAGGGCAGCAAGAATGCCGCGGTGCTGCGTTGCCCTGTACTTCTTTGCGAGAAGTAAAAAGACAGTCCCTCACTCTCCCCCCCCCCTCCCCCCCCCCCCCCCCCGCCCTGGCTACATTTTGACGTATAGTTGGAAACTGGGGAAGGCCAGGGAGGCGAACAAATGCAGATCAGGGACAGCCCTTCTAGGAAAAGCAAACCACTGCTGTTAGAACAGCTGCTGAGCCTTCTGCTCTCTGAAATTTACCTTAAGAACATAAGAGACGCCAATGTTGGATCAGGCCAAAGGCCCATCCAGTCCAACACTCTGTCACACAGTGGCCAAAAATACCAGGGGCCATCAGGAGGTCCAGCAGTGGGGCCAGGACACTAGACGCCCTCCCACTGTTGACCCCCCCCCCGAGCACCAAGAAGACAGAGCATCACTTGCCCCAGACTGAGAGTTTATACCTTGTGGCTAATAGCCACTGATGGACCATATGCCTATCTAATTCCCTCTTGAAGCCGTCCATGCTTGTAGCCACCACTTCCTGTGGCAGTGAATTCCATGTGTTAATCACTCGTTGGGTGAAGAAGGACTTCCTTTTATCCATTCTAACCCGACCGCTCAGCAATTTCATGGAGTGCCCACGAGTTCTTGTACTGTGAGAAAGGGAGAAAAGTACCTCTTTCACTACCTGCTCTTTCCCATGCATAACCTCGATCATGTCACCCCTCAGTTGTCATTTCTCCAAGCTAAAGAGCCCCAAGCGCTTTAACCTTTCCTCATAGGGAAAGTGTTCCAACCCTTTTATCATCCTAGTTGCCCTCTTCTGCACTTTTTCCAAAGATATAATATCCTTTTTAAGGTGTGGTGACCAGAACGGCACACAGTATTCCACCTTCTTTCAGAGGCACGTCCCGCCTTCAGATCTTCCTTCAAGGAGCTCGAGGCAGCCTACATGGATCTCCTTTAGGGATGCCACCCTCCAGGAGGAGCCTGGGGATCCCCCGGAATTACAGCTCCTCTCCAGACTACAGAGATCAGCTCCCCTGGATAAAATGGGTGCTTTGGAGGGTGGACTCTGTGGCACTGTGCCCCACTGAGGTCCCTGTCCTCCCCAGGTTCCACCCCCAAACCTCCAGGAGTTGCCCAGCCTGGAGTTGGCAACCCTACCCCTGCATCCCCCACCAGTGGCTGGGGGGGGACCGGGCAACCCTACCTCCCTTCCCCAACAACCCTGCGAGGCTGTGAGACAGCAAGTTGCCTGCAGACCAAACCCTGGTTTCACAACCTAACCGTCATTCGATAAGACAGGGTTTTGCTCAAGATGAGTGGGGTCGAAAACCTCTAGGTGTCCCGGAGTGGAGGCCATGGCTCTAGCACGAAGTGGGGGAGTGGTGTTCAGCGAAGACGGGCTCGGTGCGGTGCTGCTCGGAAGCGGTCCGGGGCGCGGTGACGTTTCTGGGACGATGCTCGGTGCTGCGCAGGAAGGTGAGCCTGACCTGCTCGTCGGGTTCCCATCCTCGTCGCCAGTGAAAAGTGCTGTGTTCGACGCATGGAGGACTCGGACCACGACATGCGTTCAGATGCATCTATTGTACTTTACAACAATGGACACAAAATGGCCCAGCAAGGCCAACTATATACACTCCCACCCAGCACACCTCTCCCCATTGGAGGGTTTGAATCTCCCGCCAAGGGTGCTATTGGTGGACTCCCGGTGGACTAGGATCCTAAGTCCCCTTTGTTTTTGGGGACCAAGCTCCAGCTTTAGCTATGGATCCCTGGAGGCGGTCCGTGTACATAACATAAATGATAAATTTTAGGTGCCTCCAAACCAATACTCCCTCTAAGATATGGATCAAAACTTCTACTTTGTGAGCATTAAAGTTGTGAGCAAGTGATTTGGGCTGCAGCATAAGAACATAAGAACATAAAAGATGCCAATGTTGGATCAGGCCAAAGGCCCATCCAGTCCAACACTCTGTATCCCACAGTGGCCAGAAATACCAGTGCCATCAGGAGGTCCACCAGTGGGGCCAGGACATTAGAAGCCCTCCCACTGTTGACCCCCCCCCCAAGCACCAAGATGACAGAGCATCACTTGCCCCAGA
>NW_015169367.1:24104-24285 GCF_001447785.1 Gekko japonicus
TCCGAGTTTACACGACAATAGAATGTAAGTCTAGCAGAAAAACATCTATCTTCTATGAATGCGTATCCAGCCATTCATAAAATCATGACCAAATGTTTTGAAAAATCCCATCGTCTTTTCCACGCAGTTTCAACATAAGATTGTCCAATTCAGCGATTTCCAGTATCTTCTTTAAATAGTC
>NW_015169367.1:24428-24595 GCF_001447785.1 Gekko japonicus
CATAATACTATAAATCTCTTTCCAAAAAATTTTAACTTTATCACACGTCCACCATACATGATAAAAAGAACCTACTTTGACATTACATTTCCAGCACTTATCAGACGTGTTAGGAAAATAACGTGCAAGTCTATCAGGTGTTAAGTACCATCGATGGAACATGCGGA
>NW_015169367.1:24737-25071 GCF_001447785.1 Gekko japonicus
AGAGTTCTCTCAGCCCCACCCACCTCACAGGGTGTCTGTTGTGGGGAGGGGAAGGGAAAGGAGTTTGTAAGCCGCTCTGAGACTCCAAGTGAAGGGCGGGGTATAAATCCAATCTCTTCTTCTCTTCTTCTTCTTCTTAAAAAGGTTTTCTTTCATGGGAGTTGCTTTCATATATTTTGCCGTCTGCCAAATCTTATTCCATTTAATTAACTCAAGATTGTGGCCTTAACTGTTCAAATGTTATCAGTAGCTGGGCAGTGGCGGCTCCTAATCGAAGGCCTGGCGGAATAGCTCCGTTTTACAAGCCCTGCGGAACTGTACGCAGTCCCGCGGG
>NW_015169367.1:25239-25790 GCF_001447785.1 Gekko japonicus
TAGCAGGTCGCCCGACCAGTGTTCCCTCTAAGCTGTGGAGTCCTGTGAGCAAATTCTACTTTGCGAGCTACTGGCATTAAAGATGTGAGCAGTCGATTTGGCTACTGCATCAATTAGTTTGCTCTGGAGCCATCCCTTCCTGAGCAGAGACAAAAATGTGTGAGCTGGAGGCTAAAAAACTATGAGCTAGCTCACACTAACTCAGCTTAGAGGGAACACTGCCCCCGACCATACAGGAGGGCTTTAAAGGTCAAAACCAGCACCTTGAAGCGAATCTGGTATGCTATCGGCAGCTCTTCCTTTCAAGCCAGGCACGACAGGAGTCATCACCCCAGTGAATATCACAAGCGGATGATTATTCTTTGAGTGGAAAAAAATTACTTCCATTGGTCTGTCCCAAGTCAACCGCCCGTCAGTGTCTCTGGGCACTGAGAAGGTTTGCTGTCGAGCAGAAAAGGACCTTCATGGCCTGAGATCCTTGTAGCTGACAGTGCTCGAGTTGGAAGCTGGGGACCTCATGTAAGCTGAGCGGGAGTTCCCTTACTGGGACA
>NW_015169368.1:0-6241 GCF_001447785.1 Gekko japonicus
CAGGGGAACTAATCTCTGTCATCTGGAAGGCCACTGTAATATTAGGAGATCTCCAGGTCCCGCCTGGAGGTTGGCAACCATACCAATAGTGTTGGCAGTGTGCAGAATCTCCAGCTACACTGCAGGGGCTACTTGGTTCTGATCCAGCCCGTTATTAATTCCTGAAGAATACTAGCATTTGTGCAGTCAAGCGAAAGGCTTGGAGACTAGTAGCCTGTACCACTGCGGCCAATATGTGAAGCCGTTAAAGAACAGGCTTTCCTCTTCACAAAGGTTGCCGATCTCCAGGTGCTGCCTGGAGGTCTCCCGGTTATTACAACTGATCCCCAGACAACAGAGATCAGTTTCCCTGGGGGGGAAAGGAGGAGGAGTTAGATTTATACCCCGCCCTTCACTCGGAGTCTCAGAGCAGCTTACAATCTCCTTTTTCTTCCACTCCCCACAACAGGCGCCCTGTGAGGCAGGTGGGGCTGAGAGAGCTCTCCCGAGAACGGCTCTTTCCAGAACAACTCTGAGAGAACTTGTGACTGACCCAAGGTCACCCAGCTGGCTGCATGTGGAGAAGTGGGGAATCAAACCCGGTTCTCCAGATTAGAGTCTGCCACTCTTAACCACTACACCAAATAGCTGCTTGGAGGGTTGATTCTATATTATTATGTATCAGTGAGGTCCCTCCGGTCATAAAACCACATTCCCCAGGCTCCACCCCCCAAATCTCCAGGTATTTCCCAGCCCACAGTTAGCAACCCTAACCCTTCACAGACAGAAAAGAATTCACAGGCCTTAGCAATTCATTTCATTTTTGCTAAGCGAAATGGATGTGGCCTACAGGTCATATTCAGGATACATAAAGAAAAATAATCTGCCTGGGGAAATTGTCGTAAGATTCTCAAAGAGGCATGTAAGGGATGCAATCCTGAAAGCAGTATCTGGAGCACCCCTGAGAGCTGGGGAGAGTGTTATCAGAGTACTGAAGGATATTCCATTTGAAATAAGACAGCAGAGAAAGAAATATAAAGGCCTTGTTCTTTTTCTTCAAACAAATTCAATTGGATATAGATGGCTAATTCCAGAAGTCTTCACCTTCAAAATCAAGGATAAAAAAGAAAAGATTGACTCTGTTCTGAAAGTGAGTCCAGCTGGGAGGGCCAGAGGAGGAAGAAAAAGAAGAGGACAGCAAGTCCAGTGGCGAGCTGGACTCGGGTTCTTCCGGAGAGGACTCTCTGTCAGAGAAAGGGGCAGTAGCTCCTAAAAGTCCTTATAAGTTGTGGAAGAGCCTGGACAAGAAGAAGTGAAGGCTGAAGGACTCTGAACTGTGCCTTTGAAAAATTTTGAATTGAGATGCTTTGGGGTATTTCCTTATATCAGTTAAATTTAAAATGTGGGAAAAGTTAACAGAATATTTGACTCAGTTTCTAATGAGATTAATATGATTAAGACTAGATGTGTATTCAAGCTGATCAGAAGATCTCCTCTCTTGGATTTTTAGTCAGTAGTGGGTATCTTTTCTTTATCCCCTAAATGTAGTCCCCTCCCTTATTTCTGTTATAGTTTGTAGTTTTAATAAAAATGCAATAAAAAATTCCCCATTGGGGAGGGGAAAAAAAAAAAGAATTCACAGGCCGTTTTCTCTTGTTCTTGTTCTTTTCTCTCTTTTTTTGGTGTGATGTTAATTCCCTCAGCGGCTTTCTGAAGCGCACTAAAAATTACAGCACTTAGAGATTAACGAAAGAACTATGCATATATTACCAGAGGCCCCTGCTCACTTTGAAGAGCCGAGCAATGATTAGCTCTCGAGTGCGGTTCCAGCCTTTTCTCCCCCCCCCCCTTCCCCCCTTCCTCATTAGAACCGTCCTTTGATAGCTTTCCTAATGAACCAGGAGACAGCGAATGGGTGAAGACCCTTTATCAAGAGGAAGGCCTCCTCACAGAACATCTCCCATACGCAATAGACATGGGAAAGAGCGAAGTAACGTTTTAAGAGCAGCGGAGCTAGTCTGAAAGCCTTCGCCTGCTCAGCGGCATCAATGTACCTCTCCCTGCCAGGGGGCTCAAAAACTACTCCGGAGATTTTTCGGTATGGCTCAGTCTGAACCAAATAAAAGCTGGCTGTGGGGGACACTTTTTTGGTGAGAGCCTGAATCAGAGTTGCCAACTGGTCGGGAAATTCATGGAGATTTGGGGGTGGAGCCTGGGGCGTAGAGTTGCCATTTCCCAGTTTTGGGGGGGGGGGAATTGCTCGGGGTTTTTGGCCAGCAGGGGAACACCTCCCCCCCCCAACATCACCAGAAATAAATACAGCATGCCTACATCATCCGGAAGTGACGTAGGCACATCAGTGATGTTGGTGGGGGCAGCACTCTGGTTTGGGGGCAAAACCCTCTGTTTTGTGGCTGATTTTACCACAGAGTTTTGCTCAAAAACCAGAGTGTCGCCCTCCAATGTCACCGACATGCCTACCTCACTTCCGGGTGGTGTAAGCACGTCGCGCGATGTCACTTCCTGCTCCTCGAACGTCCCCCCATCCCCTGCCGGCATTTCAAATGGACCCGCCAACCATTCAGGGAAGGACGGCGTTTGGGGAGAGGAAGGACCTCAGGGGGGTATGGCAGCCATTTTCTCCAGGGGAACCGATCACTGTAGTCTGTAGATTGGTTGTAATTGTGGGAGATTTCCAGGGCCGGCGGGAGGTTGGCAACTCTATCACCAGTGCACAGTGCCAGTGACTGGAGTGCTCGGATATGAATGAAGGCCTCCTCCTTGTTAACTAAGGTTTCCAACCTCTAGGTGGGGCCTGGCGGTTTCCCAATATTACAGCTGATCTCCAAGCTAAGGAGATCAGTTTCCCAGGAACAAATGCCTGTCTTGGAGGATGGACTCTATGACATTATACCTTGCTAAGGTCCTGCCCCTCCCCAAACAGTTCTGTAACAGCCTTTTCAACCCTCCCAATAATGTCACATAAGAACATAACAAAAGCCAATGTTGGACCCGGCCAATGTTGGATCAGCCCAATGGCCCATCTAGTCCAACACTCTGTCACACCGTGGCCAAAAATACCAGGTGCCAAAATGTTTAGAAGTCTGGGCTTTACAGCATGACATAATAAAGACACTTAACCTCAGCCACCGATCCTCACCCCTCCCCTGCCAATCTGACATGGTGATCGTATCATGAAGTGTGGCAATGTCAAGGCAGAGAACGATAAAAAGAAGACGAAGAGAAGAAAAGATTGGATTTATACCCCGCCCTTCACTACCCAAGGGAGTCTCAGAGTGGCTTACAAACTCTTTTCCCTTCCCCTCCCCACAACAGACACCCTGTGAGGTAGGTGGAGCCGAGAGAGCTCTGACAGAAACTGCTCTTTTTCAAGAACAGCTGTGCCAGAACTATGGCTTGCCCAAGGTCACCCAGCAGGTGCAAGTGAAGGAGTGGGGAATCACACCCGGTTCTCCCAGATTAGAGTCCGCGCACTTAACCACTACACCAAAGGTAAAGGTTTCCCTTGCTTGAAAGCCAGTCGAATCCGACTCTAGGGGTGCGGTGCTCAAATCCGTTTCCAAGCCGAAGACCCAGTGCTGTCTGAAGATGTTTCCGTGGCCGGCACTGACTAGACACCGAGGCACACGGAACGCTGTTACCTTCCCACCAAAGCGATACCTATTTATCTACTTGCAATTTCTTGCTTTCGAACTGCTAGGTAGAACAATAAGCCTGCATTAAAATCCCCTTTGGAAAATAAATGACAGATCCATTGTGGGCCAAATTCCTGGCGGCCCAATAAAACAAAATAAGAACGTGGCATCTGTTAGTAAGCGGGAGACACGAGGTGACTTCCCTGCCTAAGAACCTGTAGTGGGGCCCGGATCCTTCCTCACATGCTGCGGTGCCTGCGGAGTCCTGGATTCCAAGATGAAAGGGCTGCTTCCCACAAGCCTTTTCGTTTTATCCAAGTGTCCATCTTTCATGCCCTACTGGCAGGTAGTTCTACGAGGTCGTCCCATTTCTCTCTGTGTAAGTTTCTGATATCAAGCTAGCTGCATCGGTATAGCTCAGTCTCTCTCCTCCCCGTGCTTTTGTCTAATGCACATCCTAGTATGTTGTCGAAGGCTTTCTCGTCTGGAGTTCATTAGCTCGGAGTCTCAGAGAAGCTTACAATCTCCTTCCTGTAATGTATTGGAACAATTACATGGATCACCTCATTAGACTCCCATGTTAAGCTTCGAACCAAGCTAGGGCTCCTCTGAACGAACTTCCTATTGGTCGCTTTGTAACAGCGACCAATCAGAACGGTACTATTTCCTGGGAGGGAAAGACTCCCATTGGTCTTTAACTCATCAATCTTATTGGTTGTGAAATGTAAATAGGCGTGGCAAGGCCCCTCTGGCAGGATGCCATCTCCCTAACCTCAGAAGGCTGGGACACTCAAAGTATGGATTTGGGAGATGATTGTAGCGCTAGGGTAGGTTCATAAGGGAGCAGGGGGTCTTCTGGTAGTGCATGTATTTAAAAAAAACATATCACTACACTTAGAAATGCCTGTCAGTCTTCTAGAGATGTTTAAAATGCTCTTGATTTATTATGTCAGGATGATATCCAACAGCAACGGTTTTCCCTACGATTCAGCCAATGTAACACGGTTGCCAACTCTGGGCTGGGAAATACCTGGAGATTTTGGGGGGTGGAGCTTTGGGGGGTGGGGTTTGGCAAGGGGTGGGCTCTCAGCATGGTCTAATGCCATAGAGTCCACCCTCCCAAACAGCCATTTTCTCCAAGGGAAATGATCTTGGTCATCTGGAGTTCACTGTAATAGAAGGAGATCTCTAGGTACTACTTGGAGACTGGCAACCCTACAAAAAAAATTGGTATGTAGGAAAAATGGAAAGAAATCCCTTCTACACACACACACACCCCAACCAATTTGGTGTAGTGGTTAAGCGCGCAGACTCTAATCTGGGAGAACCAGGTTTGATTCCCCACTCCTCCACTTGCAGCTGCTGGATGGCCTTGGGCAAGCCATAGTTCTGTCAGAGCTGTTCTCTCAAGGGGCTCTCTCAGTCCTGCCTACCTCACAGGGTGTCTGTTGTGGGGAAGGGAAAGGAGTTTGTAAGCCGCTCTGAGACTCCGAGTGAAGGGCAGGGTATAAATCCAATCTTCTTCTCCTTTGTCTCCTCCTCCTCTTCCACCACCTCCTCCTCCTCCTTCATAAATACACATGAAAAACCCAGGCCCCAAAACCTGTGTATCCTGCCTCATCAAACTTAAGAGGAACGAAGCGAAATGTTCAAACTGAGCCTCTGAAATCAACCTACTAAAAACGAACAGGTGGATGAGGCCGCAGCTAAAAGCCCAGGCTTTCCCCAACGCAAAACGGTTTTTGCTTTTCCCCAGAATACATGATTCAGTCCCTTCGAGTCGGGCGTTTTGTTTTTAATTGGATTGGATCGAGGAGATGGCTAATGGACTGCACTCTCTTTCATCTCTGCTGACCTGAGCCAGATTCCGTAATGAAGGACTGATATTAACTTTGGAGAGCTTTGCCGCACGAAGGAGGTTTGAGAGCGGCCATCTGTCAGACGCATGCTTCCCTCCCTCCACCCCCCCCCCCCCATTACAGTGTTAGAAGCATCAAGCCTCTAGCAAGCCTCAAGTGAGTTGGGAGATTATTCCCGAGATACTGACAAGGAAGGAAAGGCAGCTGTATACCAACAAGAGCCAGGCTTGGAAGGTGCGAAGACAACAGTGTTCGGAGACCAGGGGAAGCACACCCAGACTCAAGTAGGCCCGGGGTTGTCAACCTCCAGTGGAGCCCGGCGTTAGGGTTCCCATTCCCCAGGTATAGGTGGGGGGACCCCTATTTTTACGGGCTCCTGCCCACCGTCAGCCAGCCGGCCTATGGGAGGAAATTCCCCCCACCCCAACGCTGTACTTGACGCCACCCAGAAGTGATGCCACTGCACTGGTGACGTCCGGGCTGCTCTGCTTTTGGGGCAAAACTCTATGGTTTGAGGCCATTTTTACCACAGACTCTGCCCAAAAAAGCACCTACAACATCAGCGCATCATAGGGTTGCCAAATGAAAAAATCCTACCGGCGGGGGAGCGTCCTGCTGCTCCGGGAGCTGGTCGGGAACGTGCGTGCGCTTCCCGCACGCGCGCCGCTGGAACGTCACCAGAAGTGACGTCACACGCTGGGCGGGGCCACGCCATTTGAGGGGAAAACTCTTTGTTTTCCCCTCAAA
>NW_015169368.1:6483-20875 GCF_001447785.1 Gekko japonicus
TGGTGTGGCCACGCCCCTAGCGTGCGACGTCACTTCCGGTGATGCGCACGCTGGAGCGGGGTTCCCCCCGGGCCCCGATTCCCTGGCGTCTGGGAACGGAGCGTCCGGGGCGGGGGATTTCCGCCCTACCGGGGGAGTTGGCAGCCCTAGCGCATCACGCAATGTCCCCACCTACTCCCAGAATGCCCCCTAACCCCCCCCCGCTGGCATGATAAAGGGACCTGGCACCCCTACTTTGAGTTCTTCTGGAATTACAACTGATCTCTAGACCAGTGTTCCCTCTAAGCTGAGTCAGTGTGAGCTAGCTTACAGCTTTTTAGCCCCCGGCTCACACATTTTTGTCTTAGGTCAGGAAGGAGGGCTCCGGGGCAAACTAATTTATGCAGCAGCCAAATCGCTCGCTCACCACTTTAATGCCAGTCGCTCATAAAGTAGAATTTTTGCTCACAAGGCTCCACAGCTTAGAGGGAGCACTGCTCCAGACTACAGAGATAAGTTGCCCTGGTGAAAAATGGCAGCTCTGGAGGACAGCGTCTACGGTGTGTCACAGATTTTTGGGGAAATCACTCTCCGAACTGACCCCCACATAGGTGTCTCTGCCAGATCTCCAGGAATTTCCAAGGCCAGAGTTGGCAACCATCCCAGAGCTGGGCCACCTAGGCAAACTGAAGATGTCCTCTCCTAGAATCACAGAATCATAGAGTTGGAAGGGACCTCCAGGGAAATTCACAAATACCTCCCCCGCCAGACCCCCAGTGACCCCTGTTCCTCCTGGTGGAGGCCTTCTAATCCTCAGGATTCTACAGGCGTGCACCTACAGTAATCTGACACCATCAATATCAGCAGGGCCAGTGCCAGTAGGCGTCAACAGCAGTGGACTCTAATCCGGAGAAACAGGTTTGATTCCCCACTCCTCCACATGAAGCCTGCTGGGTGACTTTGGGACAGTCACAGTCCACTCAGAAAAAGATATTGGATTTATACCCCGCCCTTCACTTGGAGCCTCAGCGCGGCCTACAAACCCCTTTCCCTCCCCCTCCCCACAACAGACACCCTGTGAGGTAGGTGGGGCTGAGAGAGCTCTTTCGAGGACTGCTCTGACAGAACTATGGCAGCTGCAAGTGGAGGAGTGGGGAATCAAACCCGGGACCCTCTCAGCCCCACCTGCCTCAGAAGATGACTGTTGTGGGGAGAGGAAGGGCACTCTTCAGCTAGGGTTGCTTGGTCTCCCGTTATGAGGGGGGTGGACACTCCTGCTGGCAGCCTTCATTGCCCATTGCTGCTCAGAGTAACAGCAGGGGGAATTTTGCTTTAAAAGCATCAACATCTGCTGCATCACAACACAGAACCACAGAGTTTCTGAACATTCCTAGAGCTACCTTATGTCACTTCTGGGTTTTACACGAAAGTGACATCACAACACAGTGGTCAAGTGCCTCCCCCATGACTCTCTCTCTTCCTCCCTGTACTCCCACTTTCCAAATCCACATAGGTTACCATCTCACCGTCTATCTATACCTGGTCTTTCTTAACTAGGGTTGCCAGGTCTGGGTTGGAAAATACCTGGAGACTTTGGGGGGTGGATCCAGGAGAGAGCGGGGTTTTGGGAGGGGAGGGGCCTCCGCATGGTCCAATGCCACAGAGTCCACCCTTGAAAGCAGCCATTTTCTCCAGAGGAGCTGATCTCTGTCAGCTGGGGCTCAGTTGTAAAAGTGGGAGATCCCCAGACCTGTGTTCCCTCTAAGCTGAGTTAGTCTGAGCTAGCTCACAGTTTTTTAGCCTCCGGCTCACACATTTCTGTCTTAGCTCAGGAAGGATGGCTCCAGAGCAAACTAATTTATGCAGTAGCCAAACTACCTGCTCACAACTTTAATGGCAGTAGCTTACAAAGTAGAATTTTTGCTCACAGCAGTCCATAGCTTAGAGGGAACATTGCGCCCAGACCCCACCTGGAGCCTGGCAACCCTATTATTAACACACAGTAGAAGAACACGGGTGCCTATGCTGACAGAAGTTCTTCTACGGCTCCTCCCTTGCCTCTATTTCTGAACGTCTAACATCACAGAAGGCTTCTCTTCGTATTCCCTCTGCATTTTCCTCAGCGCTACAACCAAGGCCCTGGCTGGAAGGCAGGCGGTTCCAGAGAGACTTCTTATCAAGAAGATATGACAAGGAAAAATAGCATCTGACCCGAGGCAAATGGAGAAGGCAGCGCTAACAATAACCAGGAGCCCTAACCCCAGCGCCGATAAGAATTCACTGCTCCAGGTCAGACGCAGAAGAGCTCTTTTATTTTATGCTTTGGGGACTCTCAGCAGCTTTCCACGCTGCTCAAATATATATATATAAAGGCAGTGGAAGAAAGATCGGAGGCAACTATATATATTGGATTTATACCTTGCCCTTCATATATATATATATATAGTTGCCTCCAATCTTTCTTCCATTGCCGTTTTTTGTTCATTGGGAACAAAACTGAGGGGCAGGTTCTGCCAAAGGTAGGCATACATTTTTGATTATGCTTCAGGCTACATTCAGCTCCGCAGCCTTGACCCTGAGTAGTTTTCCCTCGCCGGGACCCGAGTCCCTGTCATCCGGATCCTGGAAGACATGTAGTCAGACAACGGGCAGCTGGGGACCACAGCGTGCACGACTGATCTTAAGTGTAACAGAAACAGAAGGACACGCTTTGGTTCCGCCAGGTGTCTCTTGGGTTGTTGTTGTTGTTCAGTCGCACAGTCGAGTCCGACTCTTCGCGACCCCATGGACGAGCTCTCTCCAGGCCTTCCGGTCTTCTGCCGTCCTCTGAAGTTGGCTCAACTTCATGTTCGTTGCATCGATGACACTGTCTAACCATCTCATCCTTTGCCGTCCCCGTCTTCTTTGACCTTCAATCTTTCCAAGCATCAGGGTCTTCTCCAGTGAGTGCTCCCTTCTCATTTGGTGGCCAAAGTATTTGAGCTTCAGTTTCATTATCTGGCCTTCCAGGGAACAGTCAGGGTTGATTTCTTTGAGGATTGACTGATTTGTTCTTCTTGCAGTCCAAGGGACTCTCAAGAGTCTCCTCCAGCACCATAGTTCAAAAGAATCTATTCTTCGGCGCTCGGCCTTCCTTATAGTCCAACTCTCACAGCCATACATGACTACTGGGAATACCATTGCTTTGACCATGCGGACTTTTGTTGGCAGGGTGATGTCTCTACTTTTTATCATGCTGTTTAGGTTCGCCATCGCTTTCCTCCCAAGGAGCAGGCGTCTTTTAATTTCATGGCTGCAGTCACAGTCTGCGGTGATCTGGGATCCCAGGAACGTGAAGTCTGTCACTACTTCCACAGCTTCCACAGTCTCTTGGGTATCAAAGGGCAAACAGAAGGCTACTGCAGGCAGCTTCTAATGTGAAGCTTTGAAGCTCCACGCCGTCAGAAGCAACTGCTGGGATGGTAGCCCTCGAGTACATTGGGATATTAAGAAGTTGAGAGGTGAGTACCTTCCTAAGAGCTCTCATCCACACATCCACAGTTTTTGTTGGGACGTTATCTTCAGTTGGAAGAGATTCAAAGGGCACTTCTAAGCACTAAGAAGACCCTGATGCTGGGAAAGATTGAAGGTCAAAGAAGACGGGGACGGCAAAGGATGAGATGGTTAGACAGTGTCAAATGAACATGAAATTGAGCCAACTTCAGAGGACGGCGGAAGACAGGAGGGCCTGGCGTGATCTGGTCCATGGGGTCGCGAAGAGTCGGACTCGACTGTGCGACTGAACAACAACAAAGCACTAAACATCCATCTAAACCCATTATCTTCAACGAACTTCAAAGAATGGAACTTTGCTTTGGATTCAGATCAGGTCAGATGACCTGAAAAACCACAGTTTCGCAAAACCATTGAGGGTTGATATGATCTTCCAAACACAGGTCACACTATCAACTATAGTTAGTTTGTGTGTGTATTAAGTGCTCTCACGTTGCTTCCGACTTATGTCGACCCTATGAATTAATGTCCTCCCCAAACATCCTCTCGTTAACAGCTTTGCGCAGGTCCAGTCCATCCATCTCCTGTTGGGTCTTCCTCCTTTCCTGCTGCCTTCGACTTTTCCTAGCCTTATTGTCTTTTCCAGTGATTCTTGTCTTCTCATAATGAGAACCAAGTAGGATAGCCTCAGTTTAGTTCTTCTAGCTTCTAGGCAGAGTTCAGGCTTGATTTAGGATATATCAAACCAGGCTATGAAACCACGGTTTGAAGCAGGTCGATTAACCACCGTTCGTATTATCCATGGCTTTGCCTGACCTATGTACACGGACATCTTGACTTTGCCTTGGCTTATTTCCCAGTCTTGGCTTCTTTCTTCAACAAAACGCAGGCAAGGATATCACGTCTCCGTGGGGGGAACGGGGCAGGGGACTGCAAGGGCAATGAAGCCACGGTTTGGGAAGACACTGAGCAAGGCAAATAAGCCACGACGCGGGAACGAAAAGGGCCGTATGGATGCAGCCAGTGTACCCTCTAAGCTGAGTTAGTGTGAGCTAGCTCAGTTTTTTAGCCTCCAGCTCACACATTTTTGCCTTAGCTCAGGAAAGATGGCTCCAGAGCAAACTAATTTTATGCAGCAGCCAAACTACCTGCTCACAACTTTAATGCCAGTAGCTCACAAAGTAGAATTTCTGCTCACAG
Organism: Gekko japonicus; assembly: GCF_001447785.1. Taxonomy (NCBI): domain Eukaryota; kingdom Metazoa; phylum Chordata; class Lepidosauria; order Squamata; family Gekkonidae; genus Gekko; species Gekko japonicus. Next base: position 11,155 of record NW_015169368.1, read on the forward strand.
GACTCCACAGCTTAGAGGAAACATTGGATACAGCCAGCTTTTCTTCCCAGCGGGGATCCCATTTTTAACAAGGCTTTGGATAGCTATGAAACTGATTCTGCTCGTACGGCCGCCTTTCACGCCTTCAAATTGTATTCTCTTGACTGGGGTTTTAATATGTTTGAGGACATCGTTCCTGTTTCATATGATAAACTTCTGTGGTTATTATTTTTTTAATTGCAAGATGCTTTGAGAGTCGCGAGACCCAAGACGATCTAATACACAGACAATTGCATCCGCGGTCTTCCGTCCCAGCCCCAAATGACTAGGCTGTGCGCTTTGTGTGGAATTCTGATGGCACAGCATTTAAATCGAGAGAGAGAAGAGCTGTCATAGCGTAGAAGTTAGACGTATGAATCACAAGCCATGAAATCCCCAATTCACTTCTCAAGAGCACAGGGTTGCCGACTCTGGGTTGGGAGATTCCAGGAGATTTGGGGGTGGATCCTGGAGAGGGCAGGTCTTAGGGAGGGGAGGGACCACGGGGGGGGGGGGCGTAATGGCACCGATTCCACCTTTCCAAGCAGCTACTTCCTTGAAGGGAGCTGAGCTCTGTTGTCTGGAGATCCTCTGTCATTCCAGATCTCCAGGCCTCCACTGGAGGTTGGCAACCCTCCCCCAAGAGCAGCTAGATCACTCGGTCTCCTCGAAAAAGGCCTTTCCCCTATCAGGTTCTTCCAACAATCTGTAACACGAGCTTGATCCTGCCGATGAACCTGAAGAGTTGCCAACCTCCAGGTCTTGCAAACTGAGAGCTGTGGGTACCTTGACCGAGTCACTCCATCTCACGCTGGGTCTTCCTCTTTTCCTCCTGCCTTCTTTTCCTGGCATTATTGTCTTTTCCAGTGACTTTTGTCTTCTCATAATGTGACCAACGAGAGCCAGTTTGGTACCGTAGTTAGGAGAGCGGACTCTAATCTAGGAGAACCGGGCTTGATTCCCCACTCCTCCACATGCAGCTGCTGGTGTGACCTTGTGTCAGTTATAGGTTGTTTCAGAGCTGTTCTCTCAAGAGCCGTCCTCAAAAGAGCTCTCTCAGCCCCAGGGCTTTTTTTTGTAGAAAAAGGCCAGCAGGAACTCATTAGCATAATAGGCCACACCCAACAGCAGAAATGCATTAGCATATTAGGCCACACCCATGATTGCACAGCTCATTAGCATATTAGGTGACACCCCCATGCCTTCCCTTGGCTTGCCCAGGCACCCCGTGGCTGCGGGGAGCCCGGGGAAGCCGGTCCTTGGAGGGGAGGGGAGGTAGGGGAGGCATTTAAATGCCACCCCAAACCTTCAAGCCCCCGCCCTGGCCTGCCCGCCTCGGAGTCGCCGGAAGGGTCGCTCTCCAGGACATCCCTCTGTAGCCACACATGCACAGAGGTTTGGGCTGTAGGCGTGGGCAACTCAGAAGCCAGCTGGAATTCCGTTTCTGTGCGTTCCTGCCCCAAAATGGCCCTGCTCATCCCCACCTACCTCACAGGGTGTCTGTTGTGGGGAGAGGAAGGGAAAGGAGTTTGTAAACCGCTCTGAGACTCCAAGTGAAGGGCGGGGTATAAATCCAATCTCTTCCTCCTCCTCGTCTCCTCCTCCTCCTCCTCAAAATGCAATAGTCTCAATTTGGTCATTTTGGTTTTTAGGGAGAGTTCAGGTTTGATCTGATCTAGAAGCCACTGATTTGTCTTTTTGCTGGTCCACAACATCCGTAAAACTCTCCTCCAATGCCACATATCAAATCCAGGTCAGGACATGTGCTGTATCGGGGATGGCCAAACTTTCAGATCCCCTGGAGCTACATTCAGCCACCTTCTGATGGTCCAGAGCCACAAGACCTAAACCACCTTTAGGAACCCTTTGCTTTTAAGTGACACATTGTGGAAGCAAAGGGCAAAGATTCATTCCCCCTTCCTGGCACGATGACCTGCATAGGACACGTGGAGGAAATGCTTCATAGCCACAGGAGTCAGGTCCTGACCCACGCTGGCCACCATAGATAAAAGTCTTATTGCCTGCCCCAAGCATTTGGAATGCAGAAAGTTGACTGACCTCTTTACACCGTTTATATCCCTCCTTCCTGCCCTTTTGAGGCAGCTATCAATTTAAAAATATATGATAAACTTACACTATAAAACCATTAAAATCAACCCCTCCACTCAAATATACATCGTAAAAACCAGGGCTATTTTTGGGCAGGAACGCACAGGAATGGAGTTCCGGCTGGCTTCCAAGTTGGCCACGCCTAGCAAACTCATTAGCATAATAGGCCACACCCAACAGCAGAAACTCATTAGGATTGGCTACATTAGGGATGTGTGGCCTAACATGCAAAGGAGTTCCTGCTACCAAAAAAGCCCTGGGTTTTGACAACAAACAAGGTAAGCAGAATAAGAAGCAAAAGGTGGGTGTGGCTGGATGAGCACACTTCTGGTAACATGGGGGTGCGGCCTAATGTGCTAATGAGCTGTGCTGTCAGGGGTGTGGCCTAATATGCTAATGAGTTTGTTGTTGGGTGTGGCCTATTATGCTAATGAGTTCCTGCTGGGCTTTATCTACAAAAAGAGCCCTGGTAAAACAATTCAAAAGAGTTTTTAAAAAACAAACAACAGTTGCTCCCTCTACGCTGTCGAGTCTTGTGAGCAAAAATTCTACTTTGTGAGCTACTGGCACTAAAGTTGTGAGTGAGAGATTTGGCTACTGCATAAATTAGTTTGCTCTGGAGCCCTCCTTCCTGAGCTGAGACAGAAATGGGTGAGCCAGAGGCTAAAAAAACTGTGAGCTAGCTCACACTAACTCAGCTTAGAGGGAACACTGGTTGCAATAGATACAAAACATAAGATAACAGAACATAAAGACACTAGCTGGGAAGGAGGGATCACTGGGGGAATGCCAAGTAACACAAAAGAGTCTTCGATCTGTGGTTGCCAGTCTCCAGGTGGAAGCTGGAGAGCCCCTGGGATGACAGCTGGTCTCCAGGTGAAAAGATCAGATCCCCTGGAGAAAATGGCTGCTTTAGAAGGAGGAACTCTGTGGCATTATACCCCACTGCGGTCCCTCCCCTCCCCGAACCCCGCCCTCCCCAGGCTCCACCCCCAAAATCTCTCGGAATTTCCCAAGACAGAGCTGGCAACCCCACTTCACCTGCTGGTGGGAGATGGCAAGAGGAGACTGAAGAATCTCCCCTGGAGAGAGAGAGTTTCAGAGCTTTTGGTGCCGCGACGGACAAGGCTATTCCCCAAGTTGCCACCCGCCTCTGATCTCAGAAGCTGGCCTCTGCCTGATACTTGGATGGGAAAGCACCCAGGAAGTCCAGAGTTGCTATGGAGCCATGGCAACACCACCTCTAGAATCACAGAATCATAGAGTTGGAAGGGACCTCCAGGGTCATCTAGTCTGACCCCCCTGCACAAGGCCACCCCAACGTCATAACATTATCCATCAACACAGAACAAACTGAGTCATGGTCTAAACTGTAGTGTTTTTTAGATGTTTTAAAATTCCTCTCTTCCTAAGACAAGCAAGTAATTGGGCTTGCCAACATCCAGGTGGAACCTGGAGATCTCCTGGAATTCCAGCTGATCTCCGAACTAGAGATATGAGTTTCTCTGGAGAAAAATTGGTGCTTTGGAAGGTGGGCTCTATGGAATCACGTCCCTGCTGACCTTCCTCCCTCCCTCCCCAGGCTCCACCCCCAAATCTCCAGGAATCCCACAAGCTGGAGTTGACAACCCTACCACTGAGCCAGACCCATATAGCCAAAGATTAAGACACATGGAAAGACAAAGCAAGCGTGTTTAATAGGCTCGATATCAGGACTAGCCTTTTGCTTCCTTATATTTGATTCTCACATCATTCATTTGCTTCATGCCCATAAATTTACCTGGGTGCCAGGACAAACTATAGTTGTTTTGGAAAATTCATGTTGAATGGGGGGGGGGGGGGGGATCATAAGAAATGCCAGACCGACTTCCAGCTGTCTGAGAAATCCACTTAAGCAGCTATAAAAGTCACAGCGGGCGGCGAGAAAAAGGAGATGAGACGGCACTGGGGAGAATAAGCATTTCTTACTTAGCGGAGCCAATGGGGTGTGTGTGAGTGTGTGAAGAGGCACTTTCCAATAATAATTAACCCAAAGGCATCCGATATTCCTCTGATAGTCTTGGGTGAGCGATTGCCAGCAGGATCCGCCGCTCCTTCTCTTTGATCACTTTCGATCTGCTTCGCACGCTTGCATTTTGCCTCACTAGAAACCTTGCTGTGGGTTCTCCGCGAACGCAAACTCAGAAACAGTATCGAATATTTGAACTACATTTCGTTCAGCCCTCTAAGGCTCCTCAGCGACAGACTCCATGTGAGGGATTCGTTACGCCTGCTGTCGGTGTGGTGGCTGGCCAATGGGGAGAACTACTTGCCTGCTCTCTGCCGTGTAACAGCGCCACCACCGCAGGTAGCCAGAGATGGTATTGCAACAGGCAAGTGCAACTGGGGTCAAACGATGCAAGCAAGCTACAGGGTTCCGTCTCTCATCCTGATTGGTTCGTCAGTCCCAATGACAAACTGCTCAAGTACAGACTTGATCTGTTCCTAGACTACCCATTCCGACCTAGCAACTGACCTACCTACAGTATTTACTCATACGAAGAAGAAGAGATTGGATTTATACCCTGCCCTTCACTACCCAAAGGAATTTCAGAGCGGCTTACAATCTCCTTTCCCTTCCCCTCCCCACAACAGACACCCTGTGAGGTAGGTGGGGCTGAGAGAACTCTGACAGAATCTGCTCTTTTTCAAGAACAGCTCGTTATGCCAATAAAGGTTTATGTATGTGCGTATGTAAGAACAGCTCTTATCAGAACTACGGCTTGCCCAAGGTCATCCAGTCAGGCGCAATTGGAGGAGTGGGGAATCAAACCCGGTTCTCCCAGATTAGAGTCTGTGCACTTAGCCACTAATTGGCTACATTAGGGGGTGTGTCACTTAATATGAAAATGATTACCTGCTACAAAAAGAGCCCTGTAATATGTATGTAAGAACAGCTCTTATCAGAACTACGGCTTGCCCAAGGTCACCCAGCCGGATGCGAGTGGAGGAGTGGGGAACCAAACCCGGTTCTCCCAGATTAGAGTCTGTGCACTTAGCCACTACACCAAACAGACTTGGTCCCCCCTAGGTATGCTATAAAAATGAAGGATCTTCTTGCATTCATATCCTAGTTACAGTTATATCCATTAATATTGTGTGTGTGTGTGTGTATAATGTTTTTAAGGAGGTCATCTTACATTCAGCGTCGTCTTCCTTTCAAGTAAACATGGTACTTGTAGACTGTTTAGGGTGGCTGACTCTAAACTGAGGACTTCCTGGACAGGGGTGGAGCTTAGAGAAGGAAGGGTATAATGCCGTAGACTGCACCCTTCGGCTTGCCAACCAACAGGTGGTGGCCGGAGATCTCCTAGGATTACAACTGGTTTCCAGGAGACAGAGATTAGCTCACCTGGAGAAAATGGCCCCTTTGGAAGGTGGACCCTATGGCTTTACACCCCATTGAAGTCCCTCCCCCCAAACCCCGCCCTCCTCAGGGTCCACCCCCAAAATCTCCAGGTATTTCCCAACCCGGAGCTGGCAACCTATCCACCCTTCAGGGGAGCTGATCTCTACCATCTGGGGGCCAGTTGTAATTCTGGGAGAGCCCTGGGGCCCATCTGGAGGTTGGTGACCCTACAGCCTTCTGATCACTCACCAGCGAATTCTGGGTTTTTTTGCCACTAGATAGGGTTGCCAACTCTAGGTGGGGAAATTCCTGGAGATCTTGGGGCGAAGCCAGGGGAAGGCAGGGTTTGGTGAGGGGACGGACCCCAGTGAGGCACAATGCCAGAGAGGCCACCCTCCAAAGCAGCCGTTTTCTCCAGGGGGGTTGAGCTCTGCTGTCGGGAGACCAATTGCGATTCTGGGAGGTCTCCAGGCCCCTCCTGGAGACTGGCAGCCTTCCTAGCCACAGTTAAACTACATCACAATCCCCTGTTATGTCTGAATTGAGCCACTGAAGGTTTGATGTTGCTTTTATCTCTGCACTCCCCTCCTGGTCTTGTGCCGACCGTTCCGTGTAGCAGATCCATGAATCGAAAAAGCTGCTGGAATCGACTGTTGTGTTTTTGTTCTGTGTGGCTATTGGGCTTTTGTACTTGATTTTTAACAACATGCTGCTAAGCTGGACTTTAAAGGATTTGTTATGAGTAGCTCTATCCAGCCGCTACGGTATCTGTCTCTTATTTTTCCTCCGATCGTATTTTACGGGAGCTTTTGTTCTCGGTTCACCACCTCGGGAGTCAAGAGATGAAAAGCGCAGGATGAAAATACATACATACATACACACACACACACACACATATATATATATATGAAAATTAACAATCAAGCAGCTAGTTCAAAAAGCAGTTCAGTAACCAGAAGCTCAAGCCGTTCAGAGACGGACCTGCACTTGAGAGAGACAAGGAAAAAGAGAAACTTCTCCGAAAACCAAAGAGAGAAAGAAGGGAGAGTTTGAGGACTGGAAGTTTTCATCGCCCGCGGAGGATTGCCAATTTCCAGATGGGGACTGGAGTTCTCCTGGAATCTTCTGTTGCCAACCTCCAGGAGGTTAATTAATCACAGAGAGATTCACAGGAAGAGGTGAAATACAAGAAAAAAAGCTGTGAACATAACATAAGAGCAGCCAATGTTGGATCAGGCCAATGGCCCATCCAGTCCGACACTCTGTCACACAGTGGCCAAAAGCACCAGGTGCCACAGGAGGTCCAGCAGTGGGGCCAGGACACTAGGAGCCCTCCCACTGCTGCCCCCCCCCAAGCACCCAGAATACAGAGCATCCCTTGCCCCAGACTGAGAGATACAAATTACAAGGAATCTATTATAAATATTCAACAATGATTAAAGACACTAGTATCAATGCACTCTTTTTTTTTTAATAGATGCACTCTTTTTTTCAACTTAACATTTTTATTTTACCTGTAAAAGGTAACTGCCTCAATGCGCTCGCTTTGAAACTGAATCGTCTGAAAGACTTATCTGCTATATTTTGAAAACAACGAACCGACAACGGTTTTCAACACAAGCACTTTATTCCTTAAATATAACGGATGGGAATGGGAACGATTACGGACTGAACCCCTACGTAACAGACTTTGGAACTCTTGTATGAATAGAATACATTGTTGAATCATTGTTGAATATAATACATTCCTGGTAATTTCTTCACTCCCCCCTCCCTATATTTAACCTCCAGGGGGCGGCTGGAGATCTCCTGGGATCACAACTGATTGCCAGACAGCAGAGATCAGTTCCCCTGGAGAAAATGGCCACTCCGGATGGTGGACTCTGTAGCATTACATCGCGCTGAGGTCCCTCCCCTCCCCAACTCCTGCCAGGCCCGTGGGCAGGGTTTTTTTTAGTCAGGGGGCATTTAAATTTCGTAGGGGACACTGGCTAATCAAATTGAAGTCATACCCGGCTCCTTCCCCGCACCCGCTGCCGCTTGGGGGCCCAAGGCTGGATGGGAAGTTGTGGGGGCCTTTCCGATAAGTCGGGGGGCCTAGCCCCAAGATGCCCCACTGTGGCTACAGGCCTGACCCCCTGCCCTTCCCAGGCTCTGCCACCAAAATCGCAAGGTAGTTCCAAACCCGGAGCGGGCAACCCTACCAGAATTACAACTGATCTCCACATGACAGAGATGAGTTCATCTGGAGAAAACGGCCGCTTCGGAGGGTGGACGCTATGGCATTACATCCTATAGAATCATAGAGTTGGAAGGGAACTCCGGGGTCATCTAGTCCAATCCCCTTGCATGATGCAAGAAATTCACAAATACCTCCCCCACACACACACCCAGTGACCCCTGCTCTATGCCCAGAAGATGGCAGAAATCCTCCAGGAGCAGAGGTCCATCGGGAAAAGCATTCACTGGGTACTGGGGGAATGTCTCCATGCCTCAGCTATGTTTACCAACACTGTCAACCCACCCAGATAAAAGAGTGGATATAAGCATATGGAGCAGAGGTCCATCAGTGGCTATTAGCCACAAGGTATAGATAGGAACTCTCAGTCTGGGGCAAGGGATGCTCTGTCTTCTTGGTGCTGGGGGGGCAACAGTGGGAGGGCGTCTAGTGTCCTGACCCCACTGCTGGACCTCCTGATGGCACCTGGTATTTTTGGCCACTGTGTGACACAAGAGTGTTGGACCGGATGGGCCACTGACCTGATCCAACACTGGCTTCTCTTATGTTCTTATGTTAGGATCTCCAGCCAAACTGGCCTGGGGGAAAATGGCTTCCTCTCGAGGTCCCTTCCGTCTCCTGGCCCCACCTTCCCCAGGCTCCACCCCCAAACCACCAGGAATTTCCCAACCCGAACTGGCAACCCTAACCTTGCCTCCGATTGCTAAGTGCTTCTCTCAGATAAGGGCAAAGAGAAAGCAACTCCGTCTCTGCCGCCTGCAGATCTGGAATTTCTAAAAGACTTACAGCCAATAATGAACTACGCATGACTGGTTTTTTCAATCAGCAATGTCTGGCGAGTTCCGACCGGGACAATGAGCTGTGGCGCGGAGGGAAAATTCCAAGAAGGAAGAGAGGCTAGGTCTCTAGGGATGCCAGCCTCCAGGCGGGACCTGGGGACCCCCCGGAATTAGCAGCTCGTCTCCAGGCTACAGAGATCAGTTCCCCTGGAGAAAATGGATGCTTTGGAGGGTGGGCTCTGTGGCATCGGACCCCACTGGGGTCCCTTCCCTGCCCTCCCCCCAGGCCCCATCCCCAAATCTCTAGGAATCTTTTGTCAGACACCAAGAGAGGTTTGACTCTCAAAAGCTCAAACTCCAAAGAGCTTGCTGGCCTCTAAGGTGCTACTGGACTCTGATCTGGCTGTTCTACCGTAGACCAGCCAGGCCACCCTCCGAAATCATCCAAACCTGTTCTATTGTAGTAGCACCTTAAAGACCAACAAGATTTGTGGTGGGGTATGAGCTTCCGTGAGTCACTGCTCACTTCTTCAGATACAGTGACTCCAGAAAGCTCCTCCCCTGCCACAAATTTTGTTGGTCTTTAAGGTGCTACTGGCAGGGGTCGTTTCGTAGAAAAAGAGCTAGGGGAACTCATTAGCATAACTCATTAGCATATGCCACACCCCCTGACATCACCGGAAGTGTGTCATAAGGCCACACCCCCTGACATAAGGCCCGGCGGTGGACCTGCAAGGCTGGCGGGAGTGCGAGGAAGCCCCGCCAAGGCCCTCCCTGGCCCCCGCCAGGCAGGGGGGCCTCATATGCTAATGGGTTCCTGCTGTTGGGTATGGCCTATTATGCTAATGAGTTCCTGCTGGGCTTTTTCTACAAAAAAAGCCCTGAAAGCCAACAAGATTTGTGGCGGGGTATGAGCTTTTGTGAGTCACTGCTCGCTTCTTCTGATACAGTGGCTCCCGAAAGCTCCTCACCATCCCTCTTCGCCTGCCTCCTCCTGGCTGAATGAGGGCCGGAAGTGGGGCGGCCGGAAGCGGGGGGCGGGGCTTCGTCGTGTGCCCCGCCCCCCTGCACTTCACCTGGGGGAACTGTGATCCCCCCCAAATCGACCTCTGGCTACTGGATTCTTGCTGTTTTCTACTGCTACAGACAAATTAACCTGGCTACCCATCTTGTTTTGCTGTAGGTTAC
>NW_015169368.1:24069-25783 GCF_001447785.1 Gekko japonicus
GGGGAGCTGAACTAACAACTTCCCAGCTTACTACGGAACCACTGTGTGTGTTTAAGTACTGTCAAGTCACCTCCGGCTTACGCCGACCCTACGAATTAACGTCCTCCAAAACGTCCTGCCGTTCCATTAGGGAGTCAACCCATCACCGGCCGGGGGGGGGGGGGGAGCTGAACTAACAACTTCCCAGCTTACTACGGAACCACTGTGTGTGTTTAAGTACTGTCAAGTCACCTCCGGCTTACGCCGACCCTACGAATTAACGTCCTCCAAAACGTCCTGCCGTTCCATTAGGGAGTCAACCCATCTCCTGTTGGGTCTTCCCCTTTTTCTGTTGCCTTCCGCTTTTCCTTGCATTCTTGTCTTTTCCAGAGACTCTTGCCTTCTCAGGATGGGACCAAAGTAGAATAAGCCTCAATTTGGTCATTTTAGCCTGGGTCAGTCACCAGTTCTCTCAGAGCTGTTCTCTCAAGAGCAGTTCTGGAAAGAGTTCTCTCAGCCCCACCTACCTCACAGGGTGTCTGTTGTGGGGAGGGGAAGGGAAAGGAGATTGTAAACTGCTCTGAGATACCGAGTGATGGGAGGGGTATAAATCCAATCTCTTCTTCTTCTCTGCTTCTCGGGAAGAGTTCAGGCTTGATTTGAAATCACTTATTAACTCAACCTGAGCTGCAGTGTTTCAGAGGTTAAGACACTGAGCTGCAGACCGGAAGGTCTGTCGTTTGGCAGTTCGAGACCTGAGTGCCGCATGACGGAGTGAGCTCCCGTCTCTGGCCCCAGCTCCTGCCAGCCTAGCAGGTTGAAAGCAAGAAACTGCAAGTAGATAAATAGGTACCGCTTTGGTGGGAAGGTAACAGGGTTGCGTGCACCTCGGCATTTAGTCATGGAGAAAAAAGTCATGACCATGGAAAAAATCTTCGGACAGCGCTGGCTCTTCAGCTTGGAAACGGAGATGAGCACTGTCCCCTAGAGCTGGATTCGACTCGCTTTCGAGCCATGGAAACCTTTACCTATTAACTTAACCACTAGGCAATGCTACCTCTCTGGTCCCAATAGTCCTCTTCAGCCCACTAACCTCTCATTCTGTTTCGCCTCTGTCCGATAGACACACAGCCCCCTCCCTGCCTTCGGTATCCCCAAGGAAGCATCGGAGAGGTTGAGCCCCAGTCTACGACTATTGTTACCAACATCAACGGGGGAAAGGAGATCCAGGCAAAAGAAGCGGCTGTACAAAAAGGGAAACTGCCCAGCTCCGTCAGTGTTCCCAGCGCACATCTGACAGCCGCCCTCTCTGCCAGTCGCCGCTAGCTGATCCAGCAGAACGCTCTGCCAAGTGGGCACCAGTGCCAGAAAGGGACAAAGCCACCCGCTCCCCCCAGAGAGCCCCTCCGCTCATCCACGGGGCGTGACGGAATTGACAATAGAGCCCCGGCCGTCTCCGAACCCGGAGCAAACAAGAGAATCGGGAGAAAGGCAGCCAGCCACCCCGCTCCGCCAGCAAAGTAACTCCAAAGCGCCAGTCCTCACCGTGCCACCCTCAACACAACGGCAGCTCCCTCCAAAGCCCAGGGAAGCCAAGGAGGGCATGAGAAGAAAGATGCCGCTTTGCTTCGAAAGACGCCAGACTGGGCTCTGACTTCTCAGCCAGCGTAACCCCAAAACACCCACAGCTGCATTGCTCTAATACTAGCACCGGGGGGTGGGGAGAAATATGCTT
>NW_015169369.1:0-16910 GCF_001447785.1 Gekko japonicus
GCTGAGGGCGGGTCCCCGTTTCATCACAGATCCTTTGCCAGAGACTCCTTCCATGACTACTGCTGTCCAGTAGCTACCACTCAAGGATTCCTCCACCATTGGATCTGTCCATTCTGCTGATGTAGCCATTGATCCATGATGGGGGTTGATTCTTCTTAGTCTGGTGTCTCAGCTGTGAGCATTCCACCTCAAGTGACTCTGCTAGTAGTTTAGCCTCTCGACGGGGTCCAGATCCCTTACGATATTGTTCTCCACTTCACTGACACACGCAAACCCCCTGACGTGACCTGGATAGCCCAGGCTAGCCCGATCTCATCAGATCTCGGAAGCTAAGCAGGGTCGGCCATGTCTAGGAATTGGAAGGGGGACCTCCAAGGTATACCAGGGCCGTGACACAGAGGCAAGCATTGGCAAACCACCTCTGAATCACCCCTTGCCTCAAAAACAGGTCTAACTCACCGCCAGTGTTCCCTCTAAGCTGAGTTAGTGTGAGCTAGCTCACAGTTTTTTAGCCTCCGGCTAAAAAATGGCTCGACAGCAAACTAATTTATGCAGGAGCCAAATTGCTCACTCACAACTTCAATGCCAGAGCTCACAAAGTAGAATTTTTTGCTCACAAGACTCCACAGCTTAGAGCGAACATTGCTCACCATCTAGTGGTGCATAATGCCAAAGAGCTACAACTTCTGTCTGCCAGGTAATCTTAGGATTTCCTGGCTATACGACACAATACCACTCAATAATTAATTAATTAATTGTCCCTTTAACACATTAAGGTCTGTGTTTGAGAGGGGGTAGGGGAGGTATACATGGAAGCAAAGCCCAAGATCTCAAAGTGTGCATTTCATTGCAGACTTAAAGTAACAACATTTAGATTATTTTTTTTGCCAAGCTCAGGAGTTTAAAACAAAAATCTACAAATATGATATAAACAATCCTTAGAACTGGACCTGTATGGTCTATCAGTGTCATTATCCACATGATACAGATAGGAAGGGGTGAGTAAAACAAGCCGAGACCACAGTGCCCCGGGCCACCTAGTGAACTCTTGGGTGAGGTAAGTTTTGGACTAGGGACACCTTGACTCCTGGCTCATCTTTATAGCGACTACAATCTGTTTGGGGAGACTGGAACCTTATTTAGAGCCAGCGTGGTATAGTGGTTAAGAGCAGCGGATTTTTAAATCTCCACAAGAAGCCTGCTGGGTGACCTTGGGCCAGTCACAGTTCTGTCAGAGCTCTCTCAGCCCCATCTACCTCATAAGATGCCTGTTGTGGGGGAGAAGGAGGCAAGGCAACCGTAAGCCACTTTGAGACTCCTTAGGGTAGAGAAAAGCTGGTTATATATAGAAAAAATATCCCTTCTTCTTTCATGGAGAGCTTCCTTGAACTCCCTTCATATTTGCTTCATCAGAACACCGAGGTCTTGCTTCACACCGCTAAGGGTTTAGCTTGGAACTGTGGCGAAAGTTTCTGCATTCCAGCAGAGAGAGAGCACTCTCCCCAAGGCAGCTTTTTTCCCATTGTCTCTTCATCACACCGTGGTCCTCCGAATCCATAGCAACCACGATCAGCTGAAAAAACACAGGTTTCGGTTTGCAGGCCCTCCCATCGCACTGAACTCTCTCCACGTCCTCACCTTAATTTTTAACCGTTGCCATGGTGATGAAAGAAGGCATTGCAAAATGTACAAGCTGTTAAACATGATGCCAGAGCTGAGGGAGAGGGAGAGACGGGGAGAAAGAAACGGAGAGAGGGAAAGGGGGGAAAGCGAAGAATAAACTTTGGACGAATTCTCGCCAGCGACCTGCTCCCTCCAAGTGCCCGCCGCTGGACCATCAAGCCCCACCGTTTGGCTCATTAAATCAGAGGCGAATCAGCACCTTGGAGAGCTCTCCCTTTCCACTCAAAAAACAGCAGCCAGCGAAAACATAAGAACAGAAGAGAAGCCAATGTCGGATCAGGCCAATGGCCCATCCAGTCCAACGCTCTGTCACACAGAGGCCAAAAAACACCAGGTGCCATCAGGAGGTCCAGCAGTGGGGCCAGGACACTAGAGGCCCTCCCACCATTGCACCCCCCAAGCACCAAGAAGACAGAGCATCACTTGCCCCAGACTGAGAGTTCCTATCTATACCTTGTGGCTAGTAGCCACTAATAGCTGCTCCTCCATCACCTCCTTCTCTTTGCTCACCATCTACTGCTGCTGCTGCTACTATTACAACTACTACTATCAGTAGTAGTGCTACTACCACTACTAGTAGGGGTACTACTACTAGTAGTGGTGGTGGTTTGTGTAGAGATGCCCATTTCTTGCTTGAACAAGAAAATAGTCTGATTGCCCTGACCTGGATAGCCCAGGCAAGCCTGATCTCGTCAGATCTCAAAAGCTATGCAGGGCTGACCCAGCTGAGTATTTGGATGGGAGACCTCCAAAGAATACCAGGGCCAGGAGCCAGAGGCAGGCTATCAAGCCACTTCTCTGAATGTCCTCCATGCCCCAGTAGTAGAAGAAGAAGAGATTGGATTTATACCCCTCCCCTTCACTACCCAAAGGTGTCTCAGAGCAGCTTACAAACTCCTTTCCCTTCCCCTCACCACAACAGACACCCTGTGAGGTAAAAGAAGAAGAAAAAGAGATTGGATTTATACCCCGCCCTTCACTACCCAAAGGAGCCTCAGAGCGGCTTACAAACTCCTTTCCCTTCCCCTCCCCATAACAGACACCCTGTGAGGTTGGTGGGGCTGAGAGAACTCTTGACAGAAACTGCTCTTTTTCAGGGACAGCTCTTATCAGAACTACGGCTTGCCCAAGGTCATCCAGCCAGGTGCATGTGGAGGAGTGGGGAATCAAACCCGGTTCTCCCAGATTAGAGTCCATGCACCTAACCACTACACCAAACTATGGAATCGCCATAGGTCGCCATGACTTCCAGGCATGGGCACACACACATACACAAAATGCAAAAATCCCAAAACAAAAAACCCAATCTGGTTCTTGTGCTGCAAAGCCCGGTTGTCCACAAGATAAATAAAGCACTTTTAGACACAGTGGAATGGGTTCAAAGGAGGGCTATAGAGATGGCCTGGTGCTTTTTTTATATATATAATTTTTATTGCTTTTATCTCTACATCCTACATGCTATACACTACAACCTAAAAGAAGTGCTATGAGGAAAGGTTGGTGGAACTGGTTATGTTTAGTCTGGAGAAAAGAAGCGCGAGAGGGACTGATACCCTGAATCAGAGAAGGGAAATCCCAGATCACCCCAACGTTGCATCTTATCCTCAACCATCCCAGAACAAAATACACAGCGTGATACCATCATTAATTCCTCAGCCTTGTTTGACCTGCAGTAGGTAAAAGGTAAAGGTCTCCCTTGCTCGAAAGCCGGTCGAGTTCGACTCTAGGATTGCGGTGCTCATCTCCGTTTCAAAGCCGAAGAGCCAGCACTGTCCGAAGACGTTCCCGTGGTCATGTGGCCGGCATGACTAAACGCCAAGGCGCACGAAACGCTGTTCCCTTTCCACTAAAGTGGTACCTATTTATCTACTTTCAATTTCTTGCTTTCAAACTGCTAGGTTGGCAGGAGCTGGAACTAGAGACGGGAGCTCACTCCATCATGCGGCACCCGGGTCTCGAACTGCTGAACTACTGACCTTCCACAGCCTGCAGTTCAGCTTCTTAACCACTTGAGCCACCGCAGCTCCTACTCCACCTGCTGTAGGATGGTACCATAAAAATGCATTTTGCTTTACAAAATGTAACCGGTTTTTTGTGTGTCAAGTGCTGCCAAGTCGTTTCTGACTTACGGCAACCCTGTGAATGCCTGTCCTCCAAAACATCCCGTCCTTAACAGCCTTGCTCAGGTCTTCCAAACTGAAGGCCGGGACTTCCTTGATTGAGTCAACCCATCTCATGTCCGGTCTTACTCTTTTCCTTCTACCTTTAGCGTTTCCTAGCATTCTTGACTTTTCCATTGACTCTCGTCTTCTCAATAGTAATGTCATATTTTAGAGCAGGGGTGTCAAATTCATTTGTTATATAAAGGACACAAACACAAAGGGTGGTTGTTTTTTTTACTTAGAACAGAAACATGCTTAAAACTTCAGCACTTTTGCAATATTTTGTTTATTTAACAGTGTCTGACGATAACTGATACCTCTTGTTCTGAATTACTACATCAAAATGTCTGTGCTGCTGCAACCTTGAGTATGCTGTTCAGGTGTGTATTTGTAAGCTGCAAACCTACGATGATGCAGCAGCAGTGTCAGCAAACTGCCAAAATGTTCTTTTCCCTGTGCACATGAGCATACCTTCCTTTGCACAGATGCGCATACCTTCCCCTCTCGCTAATTACCCCTTGCACAGATGTGCATACCTTCCCCTATTGCTAATTACTGCTCTTCTGCAAACCGCTCTGCGTATCTCTCAAGGCCACTGGAGGAGTCGCTTAGATCATTGCTTTGGCTTTAGGCAGGCAGAGCCGTGGGAAGCTCGTACCTGTTTTTGCTTGGGGTAACAGTTCCCAGGCCGAAAGGCACGTGCGGGAACCATAGTCATTGGGCAATGCTCATATGAATGTACTATAACTGTTTTGTGCATAGTTCACCCCTCATTCCTAACAGTGTTCCTGTCCATGCATCTATAGCTTCAAATAAAGTAAAACCTTCCTGCAAGTGTGTACTTCATTGTTGCTGTGGATCCTGACAAGCAGCAGCAGAACTGGAAGAAGCAGCAGAAGGCAGCCAGTTCCACTGCGGGCCTGATAGAAGCCCTCTGGGGGCCTGATCTGGCCTCTGGGCCGCATGTTTGACACCCTTGTTCGAGAGAGAGCTATGAATTAGGGATAAGACATTGGTTTCTTGAGAAGTGAGGGCAGATGTGTTTGCCTGATGCCACCTTCCAAGGTTAAGGGGAGCTCCGGAATCTTGCGTCCTCCCAGTTTAAGCCACTCTCTTAGCAACAGGGAGTCATGAATTCCACCCATCTCCTGTCCAAAACGCTGATGGAAACCTCGGCCCTCTTAGCATACACAGAGCATATATGGTGACAGTTAGCATAAAGATACGAGGCATTGAGAAGCCAGCTTGGCAGAGGGTCTTGGCTATTGTCCTTCAGCTAGTTAAGGGGTGGTGTGTGAGTGGGAACAGCTGAGGAAAATTAGCAGGGCCGCATACCGGTTGTCCCACCTCTGCCTGGGAACGAACATGATGCCAATTAAAAACCAACAGAGACAATCCATGCCGGCACTTTGGCAGTGAGAGCTCTCCGGCTGCCGGTAGACTCCCAAATTAAGTGAAACATCTGACACAGAAGCATATGTTTTTTGGCGGCGGCGTTTAAGCCCCCACTTTTGAAGGGAAAGGTATTGAAATTCTACAAGGTGTGGGGAAAAGGGCTAGGGATTTCCCCCTCCCCCCGACTGAGAGTGATAGGAAACAGGCTTTATTCCTCTGTGCTCTTTTCCTAGGAAGTTTTGAATTGTCAATCTGGAAGTTTCTGCTTCAGGCAACGTGGATTCAATCTGCGCGGACAGATGGACTCCCGTTCTAGCTGTATCTGAGGAAGTGAAAAGTGACTCATGAAAGCTCCTCCCCTGCCACACATTTTGTTGGCTTTTAAGGTCCTCCTAGACTCATGCTCTTTTCTCCTGCTACAGATAGACCCATCTTGATCTATCTGAAGAAGTAAGCAGTGACTCACAAAAGCTCCTGTTGTTGTCGTTCAGTCGCACAGTCTAGTCTGACTCTTCGCGACCCGATGGACCACATCACACCAGGCCCTCCTGTCTTCCGTTGTCCTCCGGAGGTTGCTCAACTTCATGTTCGTTGCATCGATAACACTGTCTAACCATCTCATCCCCTTCTTCTTTGACCTTCAGTCTTTCCCAGCATCCGGGTCTTCTCCAGTGAGTGCTCCCTTCTCATTTGGGGGTCGAAGTATTTGAGTTTCAGCTTCAGTATCACTCATCCTTCAGTCAGGGTTGATTTCCTGTTGGATTGACTGATTTGATCTCCTTGCAGTTCAAGGGACTCTCAAGGGTCTTCTCCAGCACCATAATTCAAAAGCATCTATTCTTCGGCACTCGGTTACTGAGTTTTTGTTACTTTCAACAGTAACAAAAGCTCCCACCCTGCCACAAATGTTGTTAGTCTTTAAGGCGCTCCTGGTCTCTTGCTCTTTTCTACTGCTACATTTTATTTATTTATTTATTATTGCATTTCTATCCCGCCCTCCCCGCAAACGGGCTTAGGGCGTCTCACAAACAAGGGCAACATGTGCCAGTATAAAACATTAAAAAAGATAAAACAAGTATATTTAACAGTAATAAAGTGCTCAGTGATTGCATCAAGATGGTGACCTATAGATGTTATCCAAAAGCCCTCTTCAGTGGTACCGACCCATCGCAATACTGTGGCTAGATCCCATTACTCGTTATTGCCAAGAGATAGTTGTTGTTGTTGGTAAGTGGTGGCTCCTAATTGAATGCCTGGCGGAAGAGCTCTGTCTTGCAGGCCCTGCGGAACTGTGAAAGGTTATTAGGGCTCCGGTCACACGAGCAGGAAACTGCGGGGGGGAAGCGTGGCTGTTTGCCCCGGGGAAAACTAACGCGCGGTTAAGCAATCAGACCTCCTGTGGAGGTTCTGTGGAGGTACCGTGGAGGTTCCGTAGGTAGAGAGAGGTGCCGATCACAGGACACGCCTGCGTGCAACGAAGAAGTGCGCAGTGCAGCAAACTGGTTTTCTTTTTTTGTGTTCACGATGAATGCGCATGCTCCATTGGGTGTGTGCGCGCATCCACAGAGACTTGGGGGGGGGAACCTTTTTCGCAAGGGGACATGGGCAGGCGCCGGATGCCACCTGAAACGCGATCAGACGCCCACCCTTGCCCCGCGGTTTCCGGAAACTAGTACCTCTGAGGTACTCTCTCTTGCGTGGCTAATGTTCCGTGTGACCGCAGCCAATACTTAGTTCTTACTGAAATAGGCTTGACATTCCCCCAGTGGGAGCGGGGGATCCCCCACCCCCAGCTTCCACTGCCCCCCACTACTTGGCAGAAAAAACAAACCGGGATCACAGTGTAAAAACCTAATGATGATCAATCACTGTGATTTATGGCTACTGTATCTTATAAAGGGTCCTTATAAATTGCATAGGAAAATACCACAACTAATACTGTGATCCTATATCAAAACACTTAGAAAAGCCCCATCCTTGGGTATCATTGGCTGCGGTCACACGGAGCATTAGCCATGCTACAGAGAAGGAAGATAGGCGGATTTTCCGGGCGCGATCACAGCGCCACATCTGGGAAGCGTAGAGCTCCTGTGGTGAACCCGAGGCTTCCAGCCGAAACTGCGTGGCAAAAAACTAGTACCTTGGAGGTACTAGTTTCCGGAAATTGCGGGGCAAGGGCGGGCGCCTGATCGCGTTTCCGGTGGTAGGTCATGGCATCTGGCGCCCGCCCATGTCCCGTTGCTAAAAGGTGTTTTTTTTTTTCAAGTCTCCATGGGATGCGCACAAGCACCCAATGGCGCATGCGCACACTTCGTTTAAAAAACAACAACACAGCCCCCTCCTCTTTTCCGTATCCCCCCCACTCCTGGCTTGGCCAGCTCGAGAGGAACTCTCTGCACCGGTCGGCAGAGGGGTAGGTGCAGGGGGGCGTGGCGAGATGGTGGCCCGGCTGAAGCTCCTCCTGGAGGAGACCAGACGGAGGACACAGTTTGCATTCCTCTGCAGCCCTGGAAGGGGTTAAACCCACGGAGCCTTTTGCTACAGAGGTCGCTTCTTTGCCCTGCCGCAGGATTGTCCTATGATCAGCACCTCCCCCCTAACCACGGGACCTAGATGGGACCTCTATGGGACGTCTGATTGCAGAACCACACATTATTTTGCTCCGGGGCAAACAGCCACGCTCCCCCCCCACATTTTCCTGCCCATGTGACCGGGGCCATTGGACAGCTTCTTTAATGAGTTGATGAGCATCTAGATCAGAAGCATCAAACTCATTTGTTAGGAGGGCCAGATCTGACATAAATGTCACTTTTTCGGGCCGGGCCACGTGTGCCATAAAATTTAATGCCAGGTACCAGAGATATAAACTTTATAAAGGACACAAGCAAACTCAATTAACAATATTATTTTTTACTCAAAATGCAAACATGCTTAAAGCATTAACACTCTTTACAGTATTTCTTTCTCCCTGATCCCCACCCTTCCACTTCTACTGCTCATTACTCATTAGCACTGGAACAGTATGCTGTTGTTCAGTTGCACAGTCAAGTCCGACTCTTCGCAACCCCCTGGACCACATCACGCCAGGCCCGCCTGTCTTCTGCCATCCTCCGGAGTGCACTCAACTTCATGTTCATTGCGTTGATAACACTGTCTAACCATCTCATCCTTTGACATCTCTTTCTTCTTTGACCTTCAATCTTTCCCAGCATCAGGGCCTTCTCCAGTGAGTGCTCCCTTCTCATTTGGTGGCCAAAGTATTTGAGCTTCAGCTTCAGGATCGGCCTTCCAGGGAACAGTCAGGTTTGATTTCTTTTAGGATTGACTGATCTGATCTCCTAGCAGTCCAAGGGACTCTCAAGAGTTTTCTCCAGCACCATAATTCAAACATCTATTCTCTGGCGCTCAGCCTTCCTTATGGTCCAACTCTCACAGCCATACATGGACATAATGCACAGCCTCCACCATCTGGAAATAAAGTTAAAGACCAATTGCTTGCAGGCTGGATAAGAGCCCTGGATGGGCCAGTTCCAGCCCACGGGCCATATATTTGACACCCCTGATCTCAATGTAAACCCGTTTCATAGCTGATCTTCCTCAGACGTTATTTGTAGTAGATCTTCCTCACAAATTATCTCCCTAAAATTAATCATAATCATCATAACACAAGAGACACTAAGTAGCTAAATGGAATCATAGCATTATGAAGGAGCGTATGCTGTGTTGCTTAAACTTACCTCTTATTTACGACTCGAGTTTCACACAAGAAGCAAGCAAGTCCATTAACGTTTCGTAATCAGGTACAAAGCCTTCTGCTCTAATACTCGCCGGCAAAGTGTTCTCTAAGAAAGCTGGCGACATACCCATCTCAAGAAAATCTTTCCCCTGTAATTCCATGAAGCTGCATGTGAAACTACCACATCCTTAAAGTAAAGGTAAAGGTAACTCAGGTTTCACACAAGAAGGAAGCAAGTCCATTAAGGTTTCGTTAATCAGGTACAAAGCCGTCTGCTCTAATACTCGCCAGCAAAGTGTTCTCTAAGAAAGCTGGCAACATGCCCATCTCAAGAAAATCTTTCTCCTGTAATTCCATGAAGCTGCATGTGAAACTACCACACCCTTAAAGGTACAGATCACAATTATAAGCAGAGTGAGCTACCTTATGAGATCCAGGCCCTTCGGGACCTATTACAGTTCTTCAGGGCCTGCAAGACGGAGCTCTTCCACCAGACCTTTAGTTGAGGCAGCGGGCATCCACTTTGATCTGGCCTCCCCTCCAGTGACTGCAGATCCGATAAGCCGGATTAGGACCACTATATCATCTGTGAGCCGTTGTTGTTTTAGGACGCTGTGATTGTATTGATTTTAATGGATCGTTATAATTTATTCTCAATGTAAAGGTAAAGGTAAAGGTTCCCTTGCTTGAAAGCCAGTCGAATCCGACTCTAGCATTGTTGTTTTAGTACGCTGTGATTTTATTGAATTTAATGGATTGCTATAGTTTATTCTCAATGTAAATCTCCATAAATTAAAGGTGCTATGTGTTAGAACCCACCCTGAGCCTACAATGTGGGGAGGGTGAGATATAAGCCCAATAAATAAAATTATCATGGTTATAATTAAGCCGATAAAATGCATTGCCTCAAATAAAACCCTTAGTGACCCAGTGACAATATCTCAAAATGCAACCTATCACAAATGCAATATGAATAGAATACAAAGTGGTCTTAGAGAAGCAACAGGATTTTTTGTAAAAAAATATTCAGTGTTCTCTGTACCACTACATCACTTCTGAACAAAACCTGGAAAGGACCTGGGGTCGATCTAGGCATCACAGAGGAGGAGAAGGAGGAGGAGGAGACGACATTGGATTTATACCCCGCCCTTCACTCAGAGTCTCAGAGCGGCTTACAAACTCCTTTCCCTTCCCCTCTCCACGCCCTGTGAGGTAGGCGGAGCTTAGAGAGCTCTTTTAAGAACTGCCCTTGAGAGAACAGCTCTGACAGTACTATGGCTTGCCCAAGATCATGCAGCAGCTGCAAGTGGAGGAGTGGGGAAATTAAACCCGGTTCTCCCAGATTAGAGTCTGCACACTTAACCAGTACACCAAACTGGCTCTCTCACTGGGAGCTCTATGGTTTTACTATAAAGTTTTTGGTGATTCCTAGAGCTACTCTACATCACTTCCATATTCTCCCAGAAGTGACATGGCAGTGCAAAGGTTATTTTCTCTGCCTGCAACCCTTCTGTTGGCTACCAGGCACTGCCTGTATAACCGATAACGAAGCATTCTCATCATTTTTGCTTCTACACCCCTTGACTCTTGGTCCATGTCTTCCACAGTCAATAAGTACAAATCCCCAGAAAGCCACCTTGCTGTGACCAGTGCACCAGAGAGTCCCGGGAAAGTGAGTCCCATCTTTGACGATACAGCTGGTAGCTCCTGATAAATCCGTCATCTATATGGCATTTAACCTTGCCCTGGTCTTCATTTTATTAAAAGGAGCTGCATGTCATGGGCTGGAGTGCCAGTCAAAGGGAGTCCAGAACAGGCCAAGGTCAGGAGCCAAGAAGACAGTGCAAAGTCCAAAAAGCCAAGCCAGGGTCAAGACCCAGAAACACAGAGCCAAGTCCAAATCACTAACCGGAAACATAGTCCAAAGCCAAGCCGGGGTCAGGAGCCAGGAACACAGAGCAAAGTCCAAAGCCAGGGGGTCCAAAGGTCTAGGTGCAAGAGCCGAGCCAAAGTGGATGCTAGCCGTATGAAGTTGACTTGTTGCTTCCACAAAGAGTACTGTCCAGAGTGTGGGGTTAAATGCTGCTACCAGTTAGCCAGCTGCACGATCACCCAGGCTCCTGTTAGAACTCTGGGCTGGCTGAGCATCTCCCTTGTAGCCTGGCCTCTCATTGCCTGGTTGCTAAATTTTGTCACAGTCACTCCCTTAAATGAGTCACACGTGGGGGTGAGTCAGGAGGACTTTCAGCTTGCTTATTATCTGGGCCAGGTGTGAAGAATGCTGTTACAGGCACTTGCCAGCTATCCTCCTCTGCTGCTTCAGAGGGGCCAGCTGTGGTTTCTGCAGGCTCTGTCAGCTCATCCTCATCCATGCCCATGACACTGCGGCCCTGCTAAATTCCACACGTTTAACAGAAGAAGCAAAACAAAGAGAGATTTCTGGAGGGGAGAAGGAGAGCAGGAGCCACTGGAAATCAGCAACAGAATTCCACACGTTTAACAGAAGAATCAAAACAATGAGAGATTTCTGGAGGGGAGAAGGAGGGAAGAGAGCAGGAGCCACTGGAAATCAGCAACAATTGTTTTAAAGAATCAAAACAGCTGGAGGATGTTAAGGAGACGAGGCATGATTACCCCAACTGTTCCAGGGCCAGGTCACATAGGTTAATACCCCTCACCCTCTGCGGAGTAGCACACAGAAATGGCTAATGGCCGGAGAGAACAAATATTGAGCGCATGAATCTGGATGCAACAGCTCCTGTGTGGTATCTCCAGCTACCTTGTGCGCCATGCGGTGGCAATATCGTGGCTCTCGTCTGTGGACCCAAAGGACACGTGATGTGCCCAGATTTATAGCCAACAAAGCCCAAGAGCAGCAATTCAGTCATTTGTATACCAACACGCGGCAATTAAAGCCAATAAAAGGAGGTGCACCATAATTTCGCTGATTCCCGTAGGCTCGTGCAATTGGTTTCTTTCACCTGCAACACTACCCCCTCCACACGGTCACACAGGAGTACGTTCTGTCAATTATTGATTTATGGACATCTGAGTCTTCCTGGGGGCACGGCTTAATGTTCTTTTTTTCCCCACCCCCTTTTTA
This sequence comes from Gekko japonicus, assembly GCF_001447785.1. Taxonomy (NCBI): domain Eukaryota; kingdom Metazoa; phylum Chordata; class Lepidosauria; order Squamata; family Gekkonidae; genus Gekko; species Gekko japonicus. The sequence continues at coordinate 12,080 of NW_015169369.1, forward strand.
TCATCTCCGTGCCACCCAGAGTGGGTCTTCCTCAGTGGCCCAAGTCTATACTGTTTAACATTTCACATTCTCCAATAGATTACCCCATTAAGCATTATGTTTTCCAGGCTGTATAGATTAAAGTAATTAAACTTGTCCTCCCAAGACCTAGCACTTTGATTATGGAAGCGTTCTCCCGCCTCGAGCGCATTTGAGGTGATTTGCTGTAATATCGTCTCCGGGAATTTAGGGGCCATAACACTGTGAAAGCAGCAAGATATGGTGGCCTTTGGAGGTGGGAAAATGAGTCTCCGAGACATCCACCTCTGATTAATGTTTTTTTACACCGTGGCCATATGGAAGCAAGCAACCGTCTTGGTTTTAAAGGGAAACTTTCAGGATGGCTCGGAGCAGTTGGCAGCGTTAAACCCACTGAAGAGTACAATCCGATGCATGCCTGCCTGGGAGTAATCCCGATCCAACGCAGTGTGGTTATAAATTGTAGAGGATTGGACCATTGGTGCCAATAGTTTCGGCGAGAAAGTTAAGCAGCTGCTTAAGAGGCATGATTCTGAGTTTCTCGTATTTTCCAAGCCCAGTGTTCCTGTCCTGATTTCACGTCTCACTTGTGCAAACCAAACCAAGGAGTCTTTAGTTTTGCACCGTTTCCACACACTGAAAATTTCCCAAGAAATGCATGCATTTTTTCGATGTTAATGAAATGTCAATAAATGGGTATTACATTACAAGTTGCACACCCATGAAAAATCACTGGGGATGGGAGGATAAATTGGAATTCCTCCATCCCTAATATCTTCCTTCCAAGCTTCTCTAAACTCTCAGATGCTAGAGTGGGTTAGTTTCCCTTCCTCATTTCCCCCCCTTTAACTATAAGCTGCTCTGAGGCATTGGTCAGGCCACACATGGAGTGTTGTGTGCAGTTCTGGAGGCCTCACTTCAAAAAGGATGTGGACAGAATGGAGCGGGTGCAGAGGAGAGTGACGAGGGTGATCGGGGACCTGGAGACCAAGCTCTAGGAGGAAAGGCTGAGGGACTTGGGAATGTTTAGTCTGGACAAAACGAGGTTATGGGGGGACAGGATTGCTCTCTTTAAGGCCCAATCTGCATCTAGCATTTGCTCCAATGTTTTACCAGACTCACACTGGAACAGAAAAAGATGCAGCTCAAAACCATATTCAAATACCCTGGGCCAATGCTGTACTGACAGCAGAGTCACCCCCGAATGGCCATAAAATGGCCACAAATCTATGCAGAAGGTACCATAAACCTGAGAGATTGAATTAAGTGAAAGCGACATGCAGTCTGGACACTGCCATAAAATCCAACAATCAATCCGTGAAAGTGGCAGGCAATGTAGACGGGAATTTCTGTTGCAGTGCGGGTTTGGTAAAACAGCGGAGCAAATGCTAGATGCAGATTGGCCTAAGTCTTTGATGCACTGTCACTTAGAAGAGGGCAGGGAGCTTCTCCAGGTGGATGGATTTTTGAGCATCCGCCTGGGCTTAGTCAAGACCTAGGTTTCCTGTCTCATCACCAATGCTGATTTCTCCATGCCTGGGCTTAATCAAGACTTTGGTTTCCTGTCTCATCACCAATGCTGATTTCTCAGCCCCCTCTGCATATCACACTTAATCCAATCACACCTGCTTTTGTCATTTACCTGCTAATGCCATTCGGCATCTGAAGTCACTCCACTCACCAACATAAAAGGACAGGTGGACTCACATTCTAGCTGTATCTCAAGAAGTCAGCTGTGACTCATGAAAGCTCATACCCTTCCACAGACGTTGTTGGTCATTAGTTGTGTTCAGACTGGCAGTTTGGCGCGATACAGTGCAGCCTCCAGTTGAACCGGTTTAAAGTGTTGTGGGGCATATCAGCCACACAGCACACCCTCCTGCGGGTTACGCACGGAGACATCCCATGGTCAAGCATCCACATTATTGCAGCGTCTCAGCCATGGAGCACACTGCAAAAAAGTTCAATATTCATGCACGTACATAAGTGTGCATGTGCTGCATGTGCGCATATGCGCTTGTACGCATGCATGCACATGTAGACTTTTTTTTAAAAAAAAAACCCTCCCTAGTGGCAGAACGGATCTGCTGGTTCAGACTTCCACATCCATTCTGTGCACGCTACCCTGTGTTCAGACATCCAGCCATGCGCAATGGATGCGACTTCCACATCCATTCTGTGCATGCTTCCCTGTGTTCAGACATCCAGCCATGCGCAATGGATGCGCAGGGAAACAAAAACACTACTGTGGAGGTGGCTTTTTAATCCTGCTCCAAGTCATCCTCTGACAGGGTAAGTATGCCCAGGGAACGCCTGACAGATGCGGCTGTGTGACGAGGCCCATTTAATCCATTTGTGAAATGTGCCTATATCGGGCCAAACTGCCAGTCTGAACGCAACCTTGAAGGTGCTACTGGACTCTTTTCAACAGCTACAGACATACTAATACAACGACCCATCTTGCTCTATCACTAAAGGTCGTATAAACAATGGAACTCTTTTTTCTTCATCTTCAGTCACATGTGGACAACTTGGGGGTTTCATCGTCTCGATATATTTGAATTGCTTTTTTAAACTTCACTGAGTAGAATCCATCACCTCCTACCCTTTTTCAAGTCAGGGACTCTAGAAGACTTAGTCTGGCCATCAATCAGCCCCCAATCATTAAGCACAATTAAACCCTATAATCATCGTTATAATTATTGGTAGATTAATTTCTCAATTATTAATTAAAAGTCTTAATGAAAAAACTTTTTAAAGAGTGTACACTGAAATTTGACTAATTATTTTTACAGTTTGTTCAGCGGGGGCTAATATTGCATTTGCTCGCATCTGGGTTCCGTGGCCCACCACTGAGTTGAAGCTCATCAGAAGTTAAGCTAACTGTGCCCCCCCCCCCCCCCACCCAAACACAATAAGATTTTTTTAAATAATTGTGTGCCCCGATATAACAAAGTTAGATTTTTTAAAATTAAGTTTCTGGGGACAACTTACACAAAATTCTAGAATTCTGCAACTGGAAATCTCGATACGCAATTTGGCCCTTAAAAAAGTTAGAGTGCATTGAATCGGACACTAGGGAAGTAATCCCTCCCTCACAACACTATTCCCAGGGCTATTTTTGGGCAGGAGCGCACAGGAATGGAGTTCCGGCTGGCTCCCAAGTTGGCCACCCCCAGCAGGGCCTCATTAGCATAATAGGCCACACCCAACAGCAGGAACTCATTAGGACTGGCTACATTCGGGGTGTGTGGCCTAACATGCAAAGGAGTTCCTGCAACAAAAAAAGGCCCTGGGTTTTGACAACAAACAAGGTAAACATAATAAGAAGCAAAAGGTGGGTGTGGCTGGATGACCACACTTCTGGCAATATGGGAATGCAGTCTAATATGCTAATGAGTGGTGCAATCAGGGGTGTGACCTAATATGCTAATGAGTTTCTGCTGCTGGGTGTGGCCTATTATGCTAATAAGTTCCTGCTGGACTTTTTCTACAAAAAAAGCCTTGACTATTCCCATAAATCAAATTGCTCTCCACTCACATTGCTCGAGGGGGGCGTGGTGGTTCAGAGGTTAAGATGCCGAGCTGCAGACTGAAAGGTCAGTAGTTAGGCAGTTCGAGACCTGAGTGTTGCGTGACGGAGTGAGCTCCTGTCTCTGGCCCTGCCAACCTAACAGTTCGAAAGGAAGAAACTGCAAGTAGATAAATAGGTCCTTCTTTGGTGGGAAGGTAACAGCATTCCGTGAGCCTTGGCGTTTAGTCATGCCGGCCACATGACCCCGAAAAAAATCTTTGGACAGCGCTGGCTGTTCGGCTTGGAAACGGAGATGAGCACCACTCCCTAGAGTCGGATTCGACTAGCCTTCTAGCAAGGGAAACCTTTACCTTTACACATTGCTTGAAGCCACAGTGAGGAAAAAGATGTGTATTCCTTTGGGCTTGATGCAGTGATATGCTGAAAGAAGGACAACTGAACTTTCCTGTGTTCTCTTTCTGCCAGCAGATCTAATGGTAGAAGGAGGAGGAGGAGGAGAAGAAGAAGAAGAAGATATTGGATTTATACCCGCCCTTCAGTTGGAGTCTCAGAGTGGCTTCCAAACTCCCCTCCCTTCCGCTCCCCACAAAAGACACCCTGTGAGGTACGTGGGGCTGAGACAGCTCTGACAGAAACTGCTCTTTCCAGAACATCTCTGATAGAACTATGGCTTGCCCAAGGTCATCCAGCAGCTTTTTAGAGAACAAGCCTGATATTTGTTTTATGGAATGCTTATTGCTACATACAATGGACTGTGCACATACACATTGGCTCAGAAGGCTGTACACTTTAGGTCACCTGTTGTGATGCCACACATAGAGGGTGCCTGCACATACCTTACATGTAAATAAGGTTTCAGCTACACAATCGCCCGGCCTGGTGAAGAAGCACAAACCTGCATTGTTGTGAGCAATGAAACAACAACTCTAGGAAGAGACAGCCCCCATGGCAAAGCTGCTTGTGGTCAGGTACTCACCAAGCCAAATGGACATTTGGGTATCAATGGAACTGGCCAACTTCATCAACATGACAATGAAGTATCCTGATGCCTGAATTTCACACCTGTCCAGATACCATACTTCGAGTAATGTTTATTGGCCATCCCTCCTAGGTAACCTCCCCTCCCTACATGCAACCAATATGATTGTTTTTGGGACGGACTAACAGGTAAGTGGGTCAAGAGGTTGGCACAGTTACCACCCATCTCTTGAACCCACTATAAAAGGAGAGAACCAGTCCCCTGACTCCTCCTAGCAAGCACCCCCCCCCCCCCGAGAC
>NW_015169369.1:16952-25065 GCF_001447785.1 Gekko japonicus
TAAATCCAATCTCTTCTTCTTCTTCTACTGTAACTCTTAGGAACTTGATTGAATGTGTGCGTGCATCAGTATTGTTTGTATGAGATATATTTTACGTAAAAGACATCTATTTTAGAAGAAGAAGGATTGGATTTATACCCTGCCCTTCACTACCCAAAGGTGTCTCAGAGCGGCTTACAAACTCCTTTCCCTTCCCCTCCCCACAACAGACGCCCTGTGAGGTAGGTGGGGCTGAGAGAGCTCTGACAGAAATGGCTCTTTTTCAAGGACAGCTCTTATCAGAACTACGGCTGGCCCAAGGTCATCCAGCCAGGTGCAAGTGGAGGAGTGGGGAATCAAACCCAGTTCTCCCAGAGTAGAGACCGCGCACTTAACCACTACACCAACAGCCTTGAATCCTTTACTGGTAACTCTTGGTGGGATCAGGACCTTGGTATAAATTGCAAAAACCCAGTTATAAATTGCCAATTGCTGTAAATAAAAAGCAATTCGGCTAACAAGCTGCAAGTGGAGGAGTGGGGAATCAAACCTGGTTATCCGAGATTACACTCTGTGCACTTAACCACTACACCAAACTGGAGAGGTAATTCCCAACATCACACGACACACATGGACTAGCAGATGTGCTGGTCAGGGTCTGCACTGAGGAGCAGGAAGTAAAGCTAATTCCCTCCTCTGCCTCCCTGAGGAGAGTTTAGTATCTTGGCCTGCTTTTCAGCAAGGACCAGCCCCCCCAAAGAAGCCAAGATTAAGCTAGGATGTCCATATTTTATGCACCGTGCAAAATTGTAGTTAAGATTAACTATGCTTAATAATCCCACTTCAGATCTTGGCTTTGGACCTTGCTTTGAAGTTTGCCTTTAAAAAAGAGACACCTCTAACCCATCATGTTGTTGAATTAGAGAAGATGAGAAGAGATTGGATTTATACCCCATCCTTCACTACCCAAAGGAGTCTCAGAGCCGCTTACAATCTCCTTTCCCCTCCCCACAACAAACACTCTGTGAGGTAGGTGGGGCTCAGAGAGCTCTCTCGAAAACTGCTTGTGAGAGAACATCTCCAAAAGAACTTGTGACTGACCCAAGCTCACACCAGCAGCTGCGTGTGGAGGAGTGTGGAATCAAACCCGGTTATCCCATAGAGTCTGCACTCCTAAGCACCATACCAAACTTGCTCGCTCCTAACCAGCTACACCAAACTGGCACCATAAGAACATAAGAGAAGCCAATGTTCAACCAGGCCAATGGCCCATCCAGTCCAACACTCTGTCACACAGTGGCCAAAAATACCAGGTGCCATCAGGAGGTCCACCAGTGGGGCCAGGACACTAGAAACCCTCCCACTGTTGCCCCCCCCCAGGCACCAAGAATACAGAGCATCACTTGCCCCAGACTGAGAGTTCCTATCTATACCTTGTGGCTAATCGCCACTGATGGACCTCTGCTCCATATGTTTATCCAATTCCCTCTTGAAGCCATCCATGCTTGTAGCTGCCGCCACCTCTTGTGGCAGTGAATTCCATGTGTTAATCACTCTTTGACTGAAGAAGAACCAAAAGGGGGGAAATTACAATTGATCTCCGAGGGGTAGAGACCAGTTTCCCTGCAGGAAATTGCTGCTTTGGAGGGTGGCTGCTACGGTGTTATTATTGGGATATTTTGTTAAAATAGCAGAGTTTTGCCCAGTCATAGAAGCGTGATAAGAATATAAGAGAAGCCATACTGGATAAGGGCAATGACCCATCCAGTCCAACACACTGTGTCACACAGTGGCCAAAACCCAGGTGCCATCAGGAGGTCCACCAGCGAGGCCAGAACTCCAGAAGTCCTCCCATCGTGGTCCCTCAAGCATCAAGGATACAGAGCATCCTTGCCCCAGACAGAGTGTTCCATCAATACCTCATCAGATCTTGGAAGCCAAGAAGGATCAGTTCTTCTAAGGGAGTGTTGGATCGAGTGATTTACCATGCCTGGGCATTGGGGTTGCTGCATCACTCTAAGTGTGTAAAGGTGCCATCTCCTTGAATGGGATGCCTTGCCTTGTCTTTACCTGGGAGCTGCCCTCTAAGTCCTCCTCTCTCTCCCTTTGTCCTCTCTCTCTTTCTTCTCATGGCCTTCCATGGAGACAAATATCTCTGTAGGTCTCTCCTGTAGATACAGATGCCTTCATACTCCCACACACATGATGCCGGACAATTTGGCCATTTGTGATCAGGAAAATACTATATTAGGCTTCTTCCTCTTCTTTTGACTGCAACATAAATGTGAATTAAATCTATTTGAAGAAATGTACGTAAGTTTACCCTTTTTTTCAATATACTTCTTGGGAGATTTATTTACTGCAATCAGTCTCACGCTCCTACAACTGGGCAAACTCTGCTATATTGACCAAATATCCCAGTAGTATATGAGTTCACTGTAACAAGGGAACACGATTTCTGTTTTTCCCAGCAGAACTCCAAAAAACCTCAGAGTAGCATCTTTCTGTGGGGAGAGGAGAGCGCAAAAGTGGGCTTGAAACTCAGCATCAAAAAAACTAAGATCATGGCATCCGACCGCATCATTTTTGGCAAATAGAAGGGGAAGTCGTAGAAGTAGTGACAGACTTCATGTTCCTGGGATCCCAGATCACCGCAGACTGTGACAGCAGCCATGAAATTAAAAGACGCCTGCTCCTTGGGAGGAAAGCGATGGCGAACCTAAAAAGCATGATAAAAAGTAGAGACATCACCCTGCCAACAAAAGTCCGCATGGTCAAAGCAATGGTATTCCCAGTAGTCATGTATGGCTGCAAGAGGTGGACTATAAGGAAGGCCGAGCACCAAAGAATAGATTCTTTTGAACTATGGTGCTGGAGAAGACTCTTGAGAGTCCCTTGGACTGCAAGGAGATCAAATCAGTCAATCCTAAAAGAAATCAACCCTGACTGTTCCCTGGAAGGCCAGATAATGAAACTGAAGCTCAAGTACTTTGGCCACCAAATGAGAAGGGAGCACTCCCTGGAGAAGATCCTGATGCTGGGAAAGATTGAAGGTCAAAGAAGACAGGGACGGCAAAGGATGAGATGGTCAGACAGTGTCATAGAGGCAACGGACATGAAGTTGAGCGAACTTCAGAGGACGGCGGAAGACCGGAAGGCCTGGCATGATCTGGTCCATGGGGTCGCGAAGAGTCGGATTCGACTGTGCGACTAAACAACAGCAACAACAGTTTATATTTTCAATTAGTTTGAATAAAGGAATTCCTACAATGGGGTGTAAATTCCTACAATGGGATCATTGTTTTTCTCTTTTGTTGTTGTTGTTGTTGTTTTTCCCTGCCAAAAGCCCAGTAGAAAATTTTTACAGCTCAGTCCCTACACAAAAGCATGAATGGACATAACTCTGACATTAAAAATCACTATACATGGAAACCATCAGGAGAAGATCTGCATCTTCTACAACCTTCCATTGCTGACCTAAGGGTGGCAGTTCTACTGCAGAGAAGCTTCAAAGGGAGATTACAATGTGAGACTGTAGAGCCAGAATTCATCGATGAGTTCAGAACAATGTAACCCAAGAGCTGAAAGGGACATAGGATCCTTACCCCATTATAGGTGCTATTTTTTTCTGATTTTCCCACCTCTTTGCATATTTCCTACCCCGACTCAAACTGATTACTTTTTTCATTGTACCTCCGCATCTTAAACATACACGAATCTGCCTTATAGTGAATCAGAGCATTGGACCATTAAGGTCAGTATTGTCTATTCAGACTGGCAGTGGCTTCCTGGGGTCTCTGATAGAAGTCTTTCACATCACCTGCTGCCTGGTCCTTGTAACTGGAGATTCCAAGGATTGAACCTGCAACCTTCTGCATGTCAGGCAGAGGCTCTTCCGCTGAGCCACAGCCCCTCCTGATAGAGGAGTCAAATCCTGACTCCCACTTACCCTTCTCTGTAACATTCCTCTCGCCTTCTAACCTGGATATAAGGGCTGGTGGACCTCCGTTCTCATTTGTATCTGACAAAAGTGAGCTTTGATTCACAGAAGGAATGACTGGACTCGAATTTTAGTTCAGTGGAATGTTCACGGTTCTTTGAAACGAGAGAGCAGGCACAAATCATATTGCACAGTTACAAACAAGGTTTCTGTTGGGGGGGGGAAGCCATTTCCAGCCAATCCTTAACTATTTCAACTAGCGGAAGGGGGCAAAGTAATAACTATACTTCCAATATGACCTCTGAAATTCAGTCAATTTCCTTTTTGTCAGTTCCACAGGCTATACCTTGATCTATGAGCCCGGAGTTGTGTTGACAGCTAAGTTAGATAGGCTGCGAAGTTTGTGACATACTTTGGACACCGGATGAGCTCAAATGCCATCCGAGCGATAACAAAAGATGGCTGGGCTCCATAAATTTACTTTGTGTCAAACCTTGATACTCCCGAGACTGGCAGGAATCAATACCGTCAGAAACATCCAATCATCAAACAAATAGATAAAGCCCTCTCAAAATATCAAAGCCAGGATGGACTTAGATTCGTTCCGCGGAAATGGAAGGCCCAGACCTGTAGAACTTGGCTGCCGTGGATATGAAGGTTACAAGACTTCTTACGGCTAAGCATTTATCAATATAACTCGTGTGTGTGTGCATGCGTGTTTGCAAAATGCTTTACAATCTTTGTCACATTTCTCTGCTTCTCGGCATGGCGTGGGACGTTCTTCCAGAAACAAAGCTCCAAATGTCTCCTTCGCACTGTACCGACACTCCAGCCACTGAAAGCCTGGGAAATGGAATAAAACACTAAGTAAATTCCAGCTGTGTTTATTGCTACTTGTATTATCAAGACAAATTTTGGGTGGGAATGCACTATACACAAACCTCTGTTAAGAAACATCACTAGTATTAGAAATTTTTGGGCTCTTTTTGTAGCAGGAACTCCTTTGCATAAATAGCAACACACCCCTAATGTAGCCAATCCTCCAAGAGCGTACAGAGCTCTTCTTACAGGGGCTACTGTAAGCTCTTGGAGGATTGGCTACATTTGGGGTTTGTCGCTTAATATGCAAATGAGTACCTGCTACAAAAAGAGCCCTAAACTGATAATATCAACAAGGCAAAAGTATTTCAAAAATTCGGTTTCCCTCGAAATCCCCCGATGTCTTTGCTGAAGAGGAACTTCCATATTTCTGGGCCTGAACATGGGCCAGAAATGGCCCTAGTTCCCCTATTAGATGATATTTGCTTGTTGACTGACGGGAGAGGGCTGCTGTTGGTTGTCCTGGATCTTTTGGTGACTGAATCTTTTGGGAGGGGCCATGGCTCAGTGGCAGAGCATCTGCTTTGTGTGCCGATGGTCTCAGGTTCATGACATCCAAAATACAAAATGTCATAGTCCCACTGTACATGGCATTGGTCAGGCCACACCTGGTGCGCAGTTCTGGAGGCCTCACTTCAAAAAGGGTGTGGACAGACACTTCAACAGGGATATGGACAGAATGGAGTGGGTGCAGAGCAACGAAAATGACAGACAGGGTTGTGGAACAGTGGAATCAGCTGCCTAGGGAGGTGGTGAGCTCCCCCTCACTGGCAGTTTTCAAGCAGCGGCTGGACAAAGACTTGTCAGGGATGCTCTAGGCTGATCCTGCATTGAACGGGGGTTGGATTAGATGGCCTGTAGGGCCCCTTCTAACTCTGTGATTTCTTTTGATTCTATAAATCCCCCGGAGATCCTGTTGAAAGAGGACCAGGCGGTAAGTGATGTGAAAGTCCTGAGCCAGACACCTTGGAGAGCAGCTGCCAATTTGAGTAGAAAATACTCTTCTTGATGGACCAATGGTCTGATATAGTATAAGGCGGCAGCATGTGCGCTCCTGTGATTTTTAAGACTATCACACATCGTCTCCGGCTGAACGTATCTGGCTGAACTGGGCCTGAGAGGTGCGAGGTTGCATTGTATTCACCTCTTCTTGATGGTAGATAACAGTATCCTTCTCTTAGTACCGCTCATACAACTATCACCTTAAGCAGAAGTTAGAACCAAAAGTTATTTTTTTAAAAAAATCTTACTCAGTATTATCTGTCTTATATTTGACTATTGTGCCTATGAACTTTGCCACTGAGAGGGTGGCACGATCATTTCTATCGGATAGCAGCCGTGACACTGGGGCTTCTCCGTTTAGCAATTCCATATTTTTAAGTTAAAGGGTGATTAAGTAAAGGGGTGATTAAGAGAGCCAGTTTGGTGCCGTGGTTAAGTGTGCTGAGAACCGGGAATCTGGGAGAACTGGGTTTGATTCCCCACTCCTCCACTTGCACCTGCTGGATGACCTTGGGCAAGCCGTAGTTCTGACAAGAGCTGTTCTTGAAAAAGAGCAGTTTCTGTCAAGAGCTCTCTCAGCCCCACCTACCTCACAGGGTGTCTGTTGTGGGGAGGGGAAGGGAAAGGAGTTTGGAAGCCGCTCTGAGACTCGCAGCATGTGCGCTCCTGTGATTTTTAAGACTATCACACATCGTCTCCGGCTGAACGTATCTGGCTGAACTGGGCCTGAGAGGTGCGAGGTTGCATTGTATTCACCTCTTCTTGATGGTAGATAACAGTATCCTTCTCTTAGTACCGCTCATACAACTATCACCTTAAGCAGAAGTTAGAACCAAAAGTTATTTTTTTAAAAAAATCTTACTCAGTATTATCTGTCTTATATTTGACTATTGTGCCTATGAACTTTGCCACTGAGAGGGTGGCACGATCATTTCTATCGGATAGCAGCCGTGACACTGGGGCTTCTCCGTTTAGCAATTCCATATTTTTAAGTTAAAGGGTGATTAAGTAAAGGGGTGATTAAGAGAGCCAGTTTGGTGCCGTGGTTAAGTGTGCTGAGAACCGGGAATCTGGGAGAACTGGGTTTGATTCCCCACTCCTCCACTTGCACCTGCTGGATGACCTCTGTCAAGAGCTCTCTCAGCCCCACCTACCTCACAGGGTGTCTGTTGTGGGGAGGGGAAGGGAAAGGAGTTTGGAAGCCGCTCTGAGACTCCTTTGGGTAGTGAAGGGCAGGGTATAAATCCAACCTCCTCCTCCTCCTCTTCTTCTTCTTCCTCTTCTTCTTCCTCCTCTTCTTCCTCTTCTTCCTCTTCTTCCTCTTCTTCCTCCTCTTCCTCCTCTTCCTCTTCTTCCTCTTCCTCTTCCTCCTCTTCTTCCTCTTCTTCTTCTTCCTCTTCTTCCTCTTCTTCTTCCTCTTCTTCTTCCTCTTCTTCCTCTTCTTCTTCTTCTTCTAGATTAGCCCTCAACTAGTTGAATATCAGGCACTCCATAATCATATGTTCAACGGTTTCAATTTTATCATATGAGCATCTGCATGTTCTATCAGGGTATGATACCCTCCTCATCCTCCTCCTCCTCCTTCCCCTCTAAAACCGCCAAGGGAAGAACGTTCATTCTTGCCTGGACAAAAACTCTTCTTAGTCTTTGGACTGTCCATTGGTAAAAACATTTCAGCGGTTGCATCGAGAGGGCAGTTCCCAAATGGAGTGTCCAACATGCCCTGCGCTCCCAAATAGATTCCAATAGGCAATTTCTGGGAATGTGAGTTTTGACCCACAACCATTGTCTTACGGGGTTCCATGGGGTTCCATGCCCAAATCTTGCACGGCCGCCTGAGACAGCACCGAATTGCATGGTGGTGCTTCCAAAGCATTTGGAACAAAATTTCAGGACCTTTTATGTCAGATTTCAGATTTCCCCAGAGGCCGCTGATGTTAATCCATTTCACACTTGCTACGTGGGTGTTCCATTCCAGGCTTCCTTATCTGTTCAGAACTTGCAGACAATGCTCTGGGCATGCATATGGACACAAATGGAACTTTCAGCTGTCGTGTATTTTCTCAAACAGGAGGCGAAAGATCAGCGAACACCATTGATGTTGTGTCATTACACACAAGCGGCATGTTGTGTCTGTGTGTGAAGTGCCCTCCATTTGCTTCCAACTTGTGGCAATCCTATGAATTAATGTCCTCCAAAATGTTCGTGGCCATTCTCAGGTCAAGAAGAAGAAGAAGAAGAAGAAGAAGAAGAAGAAGAAGAAGAAGAAGAAGAAGAAGAAGAAGAAGAAGAAGAAGAAGAAGAAGAAGAAGA
>NW_015169369.1:25219-26170 GCF_001447785.1 Gekko japonicus
CCCCCCCTTACAACAGACACCCTGTGAGGGAGGAGGGGCTGAGAGAGCTCTGACAGAAACGGCTCTTTTTCAAGGGCAGATCTTATCAGAACTACGGCTTACCCAAGGTCATCCAGCCAGGTGCAAGTGGAGGAGTGGGGAATCAAACCCGGTTCTCCCAGATTAGAGTCCGCGCACTCAACCACTACACCAAACTGGCTCTCTGAGGGCAATGGCTTCCTTTATTACCTTTGCTGACTGGATACTATTCAGATTCTCCACATTGTGGCCTAATATTGGCCGGCCTCTTGCTCGGGAGATTGGTTGCACATCAAAACAATCTGCTGCTGTGGCACAAATTCTAGGGGATCCAGTTCTAGGTTGGGAAAGTCTTGGAGAATTTGGGGGGGTGGAATTTGGGGAAAACAGGGACCTAAATGGGGTACAATGGCATAGACTCTGCCCTCTGAAAGCCTCAGTTTTCTGCAGGGGAACTGATCTTTGTAGTCTGGAGATGAGCTGTAACTCCAGGAAATCCCCTGGCCCTACCTAGAGGTTGTAGAAACAACAGAGAGATCACAGGAAGGACTAGACTAGACAAAAGGCTGTGGTTCTCATATCTGTCCATGAAAAGGTCCCAACAACGACCTTCCTCTGTACAAAAGCCATCTCTCAATTTCTCCTTAGACACAAAACTACCTTTCCACAGCATCTAGTTCCCTGGAAAACCATATCAGAACTCCATTTCTTCATAGGAATAAACTGTCCTAGAAAGCCTATTCAATCTATTATAAAAATCCTTCCCTTTATAGTCAGCCGTACATATTGGCCATGATTCAAGATTTCCATTTGTTGATGGCAGAGCTGGATGCCTATGACTGCACTGGGCACTCTCTTCTTCCATAGCTTACAATGGAGAAGGCTCACCTGGACATGCAGCTAATTCTCTAGATTACATTCCCTATTTAAAAC
>NW_015169370.1:0-18378 GCF_001447785.1 Gekko japonicus
ACCCTTTCAAATAGAGGAGACAGACTAATTTTAGTTTTATTTATTGTCAGTCCTGATATTATTAGTTGTTGTCTTCTTGGGGTTTAAAAAAACAAACGCCAATTGTTGTTTTATTTACATTCTAAGCTGCCTTGAGTTCCACAAAGGGAGATGGGTGGCCAGTAAGTGTTTTAAATAAATAATTTATTTGGTGTAGTGGTTAAGTGCGTGGACTCTAATCTGGGAGAACCGGGTTTGATTCCCCACTCCTCCACTTGCACCTGGCTGGATGACCTTGGGCAAGCCATAACTCTGGCACAGCTGTTCTTGAAAAAGAGCAGTTTCTGTCTAGAGCTCTCTCAGCCCCACCTGCCTCACAGGGTGTCTGTTGTGGGGAGGGGAAGGGAAAGGAGTTTGTAAGCCACTCTGAGACACCTTTGGGTAGTGAAGGGTGGGGTATAAATCCAATCTCTTCTTCTTCTAAATTCCCACCATTACTTTTGCCTCCCACTTCCTTCCTTACCGGGCAGTGGAAGGCCGGTGCCCGCCGTAAACCAAGAGGGTGCGGGAAGCGGGGTGGAACACCATGGAGTGGCCAGCGGCCGCGGGTGCCTTGCCCCCCGAGGGCATCACCAGTTCCCAGACCCACGTCCGGAGATGGAAGCGGTACATCTGGGAGGAGAAGACGTCTACCGAGGTGCGCCCTGTCAAAGGAGGAAGAGAATGGCGAGATTGTGGTGAGATTCTTCAGGAGACAAGTAAGAGACCAGGTATTGAATGCAACGAATGGAGCCACCCTGAAAATCAAAGACAAAGAAATAAGAGTTCTGAAGGATATTCCATTCGAAGTAAGGAAGAAGAGAAAGAAATACAGAGACTTGGCGCGGTTCTTACAGAAAAACGATGTCCCCTACAGATGGAGTGTTCCTGAAGGCATGCTCTTCACATTTAAAGACAAGAAAGACAAAAAACTGACTCTGTTGTAAAGGCACGCGGATTTCTACATCAACATGCCAGTCCAGCAGGTGAAGAGGATAAAGATGAAGATGGCAGCAGCAAGGGAAGTGAAGAAGGAGGAGGACTGGAGACTTCTGATGAGGACTTAGTTTCTGAACTGGGAGCGGCTGCCCCTAAACTAAGCTACTGACTGAGAAACAAAAAAGGACAAAAAATGAGTTATTATGATTGTTCTCTAGAGTCTGTTTTAAATGAATTTAAATCATTTCTCTATAGAGTTCTTTATATAGTCAGATATGTTGGAGATTCTAGTACAAGCAATAAGAATTGTGTACTCACTTAACATAGCAAAGTATAAGCTTTTTTACTTAGAAGCTAATTTTGTAAGCATTGTGACTGACCACCATCTCTTGGGTTTGTAGCGGTTTTTCTTTACTTTCACCTGTAGTTCGTAGTTACCTTTCCTTGTTTCTTTGTAGTTTATAGAAAATGCAATTTAGAAAATCCCCTACTGGGGGACAAAAAAAAAAGAGAGGAAGAGATGAGGCTCAGCAGTTCAGGATATTTCCGCAGCCGTTTCATAAGAACAGCAGAAGAGCCCTGCTGAGTCAGACCAGTGAAGGTCCCTCTAGTCCAGCATCCTGTCTCACACAGTGGCCAACCAGTTCCTCTGGAGGGCCAACAACAGGGCAGAGGGGCTGAGGCCTTCCTCGATGTTGCCTGCTGGCTTTGAGATTCAGAGATTAGTGCCTCTGAATGTGGAGGTTCCCCTTAGCCACCATGGCTGGTATCCATCGATAGACTTATCCTCCATGAATCTATCTAATCCCCTTTTAAAGCTGTTTATTCCTGTGGCCATCACTACATCCTCTGATGGCGAATTTCACATTTTAATCGCTTGCTGTTTCAAGTGCTGCAGGTGAGGTGCAGCATGAAGTGGTGGCCAAGAACAGCAGACTCTAATCTGGAGACTCCCCACTCCTTCACATGAAGCCTGCTGGGTGACCTTGGGCCAATCACAGTTCTCTCAGCACTCTCTCGGCCCCACCTACCTCACAAAGAGCCTGTTGTGGGGAGAGGAAGGGTGGGCAATTGTAAGTCGCTTTGAGACTCCTCAAGGTAGAGGAAAGAGGGGTATAAAAACCTTCTTTTCTTCAGTTCCCAGGACATTTAAAAATGTTTTTACTGAATGTGACTACTGAGGTGGCAATCTGAAGGGGGCCATGTAGGTAAAAATGTGAAGGCCCAGAAAAAAACCAGAAAAATTTGGGGGGGGGACGGTCCCCCCCCCCGTTTTTTCCTGAAGCCTTGTTTTTTTCTGAAAAATTGGAAAAATTGAAAAAAGAAAATAAAAGAAATTGATTATGGAACATTTTATTTTAACATGATGAATAAAATATTTTAAGACAAGGTGTTCAAATATTTTCCAAATCATTTATAAAAAAAATATGTATGGTATCAGATTGATCTAATTTCTGTGCACTGAGGACAAGCAAGTCCTAGGTTACAAACTGAACTCTCCAATGCAAGAACAAGATGCATTTCTTCCTTTAGGAGTTGCTATTGTCACAAGAAAAGAAAAAGGTTTCAGTTTTGTTTTTGCATGTGGGTGGGTATTCTGTTTGTAATAACTGTTTGGATACACTATATTTTTAATATGCTAGTTGTGATAATTTCATACCAAGTAAAAATATCCATAGTCATATTTTATGTTCCTAAAGTAACACAATGACTTTCAATCTGGAAAAGAAAAAAGAAGTGAAGGGAGAGTGTTGTTCTTCTGTCCCGAAGCCCCACTTTCTCCACCCAAAATCACTTTCTCGAAGTTGCAGGCAATAAACGTGCCTTGACATGAGGTGATTTTTCGTGAGGGAAAAAGTCTAAGGAAAAGGCTTTTACCAAAATCCACCCTGCCCTCTACCAACTTACATTTTATAAACACAAAAAAAAATGTCCTTAATCATGGAACGGCACATAACTCGGCGTTCCAGTCACTGAAAAGTTATTTCTTTCCTATAATTTGGTATGCGAAACTGACTAAGTGGAGCTGAATTTGGGATCCAGTGGGACGCCGAATCTAAAAATAAAAGGCACAATGGCTCACGAGGAAACCAAGCTTCTGTCCTGCCCAGTCCTCACCCATAGCTGCACTTCTCCATCCAGAAGACGCTTGCTTTCGGCCCCGATCCCCAATTGACCAGCCCTGCCCCCAACTGCGCTCCCAGCTCCGAGCAAAGCAGACTGAATTCACCTCAGAACAAGCTGATCCGCTTGGGCCGTCTGAGCAGGGAACTTGGAGTCTTCTGATGCCCACTCTCTGGCAACTTTCTGACAAATGACCTAAACTTTTTGGGCCTCAATAATCTCCGTGCCCTTGCAAAACTCAGGATCGGAAGTGCGGGGCTTCTAAGTGGGGCTGAGGAAAACTGGGGGGGGAGGCCTCACTCCCCTCCCCAAACCCTGCTCTCAACAAGCTTTGCCCCCAAATCTCCAGGAATTTCCCAGCCTGCAGTTGGCAATCCCACTTGAGGATCACCCGGCACCTCCTTTACTGTGGCAGGGTAGGAGCTTTCGTGAATCACTGCCCACTTCTTGTTCTGAAGAAGTGAGCAGTGACTCCTGAAAACTCATCCCCCGCCACCAACGGTGTTAGTCTTTAAGTGTAAGCCAGTTTGGTGTGGTGGTTAAGTACGCGGACTCTAATCTGGGAGAACCGGGCTTGATTCCCCACTCCTCCACTTGCACCTGGCTGGATGACCTTGGGCAAGCCGTAGTTCTGATAAGAGCTGTCCTTGAAAAAGAGCCGTTTCTGTCAAGAGCTCTCTCAGCCTCACCTACCTCACAGGGTGTCTGTTGTGGGGAGGGGAAGGGAAAGGAGTTTGTAAGCCGCTCTGAGACACCTTTGGGTAGTGAAGGGCAGGGTATAAATCCCATCTCTTCTTCTTCTAAGGCAGCGGTTCTCAACCTGTGGGTCGCGACCCCTTTGGGGGTCGAACGACCCTTTCACAGGGGTTGCCTAAGACCATCGGAAAACGATGGTCTTAGGATAGGGCTCCCAAGTCTCGCCAAATCGCGGCGAGGGATCGCATCCTGCATATCAGATATTTACACTACGATTCATAACAGCAGCAAAATTACAGTTATGAAGTAGCAACAAAAATAATTTTATGGTCGGGGGTCACCACAACATGAGGAACTGTATTAAAGGGTCGCGACATTAGAAGGTTGAGGACCACTGTTCTAAGGTGTTACTGGACTCTTGCTCTTTTCTACTGCTACAGACAGACTAACATAGCTACCCATCTTGATCTCTGTTTTACAGAGATCAGGTTAGGCTTCTGAAAGTAGTTTTTACGGCACGATAACCTTATGATGGTTATTTTTATGATTTTTGGAGGTATTTGATTTTACTCTGTGTGGACTCTCAAGCTGGTCTCTGGAGAGGCCAAACATACAAATTCCACTAGAAAAAACACCGTCAAAGATTGCCAAAATACATAAACGCTATTTAACAATTAAAGGTAAAAGGTAAAGGTTCCCTTGCTCGAAAGCCAGTCGAGTCCGACTCTAGGGTTGCGGTGCTCATCTCCGTTTCCAAGCCGAAGAGCCAGCACTGTCCGAAGACGTTTTCCGTGGTCATGTGGCCGGCATGACTAAACACCAAGGTGCATGGAACGCTGTTACCTTCCCACCGAAGTGGTACCTATTTCTCTACTTGCAATTTCTTGCTTTCGAACTGCTAGGTTGGCAGGAGCTGGAACTAGAGACGGGAGCTCACTCCGTCATGCGGCACACTCAGGTCTCGAACTGCTGAACTACTGACCTTCCACAGCCTGCAGTTCAGCGTCTTAACCACTTGAGCTACGGCAGCTCCCCATTTAACAATTACAATCTCTCATATCACAATTTTAAAGTTGGGGGTGTCACAACATCAAAAGAAGTGCATACTATAACTATGAATATAACTATAAACAAGGCATAGATTACGTTTCCTCCTTCAAAGATAAATATTGGTTCATATAGTCCATTCAACTTGATAGGAGGAATCCACATTTGCAAAACATTTGCAAAAACAGCCTTGGCAAAAGCGCCCGTTCTAGATACTTAAAGGAGACGTTTCCATCAACTTCTTCAGTTTGCCGGCGGCATCGTTGGAGCACGCTTTCAACAATTTCCCTTGACAACAAGGTTCACAGCGTGAAGAGCGAATCCTGAAGGCACGCCTACTTTGCGAAGAAATTAAAAGCCGCTGCTCCGCATTCCTCACCAAGGACCCTGCCGGCTTCACCCCGTAACTCACCTCCAAAGACGTACAGCCATTCATCCACCACGGCAGAGGCGTGGCCAGCCAGTCCAGGGGGCATGGAAGACCAGGTGGTGTTGGGGGGCAGCAGCTCCTGCCAGCGCCCTTCCCGCGGCCGGTACATCCAGACATCGTTGGCGAGGGAGCCGCTGGCCAACTCGCCCCCAAAGAGGACCAGGAAGCCCTCCCAAGCCACCGCGGTGTGGGACTGACGTGCAGACTGCCAAGAGAAAGGGCCAAAGGGAAGGACGTGAGGTGGGCCAGAATGGGAAGCTAAAAGTCTCTCCTCTTCACGGCCGCTTCAAACCGTCTGAAGATGAGAACCAGGGTCGCCAACCTCCAGGTGGGGCCTGGAGCTCTCCTGGAATTACGATTAGCAGGGCTCTTTTTGTAGAAAAAGCCCAGCAGGAACTCATTAGCATAATAGGCCACACCCAACAGCAGGAACTCAATAGCATATTGGGCCACAGCCCTGACAGCACAGCTCATTAGCACATTAGGCCGCACCCCCTTGTTACCAGAAGTGTGCTCATCCAGCCACACCCACCTTTTGCTTCTTATTCTGTTTACCTTGTTTGTTGTCAAAACCCAGGGCCTTTTTTTGTAGCAGGGACTCCTTTGCATGTTAGGCCACACACCCCTAATGTAGCGAATCCTAATGAGTTTCTGCTGTTGGGTTAGCCTATTATGCTAACGAGTTCCTGCTGGGCGTGGCCAACTTGGGAGCCAGCCGGAACTCCGTTCCTGTGCGTTCCTGCCCCAAAATAGCCCTGACGATTAGTCTCCAGGATTCTGACATCGGTTCCCCTGGAGGAAGTGACGGCTTCGGACACATCCCTGCTGAGCTCCTAAGACTCCGCCCTTCCCAGGCCCTGACCCCAACTCTCCAGGAGTTTCCCAAGACAGAGGTTGACGACCCGATTGTAAACCCAGATTTACGGTCACGTTATGAACATGCTCAGTAGGCCGCAGTGGACAGCTCAGACTCTGTGGCAAGTGCCCATGCGGTACACGCCCATGTCCTGTTCACACATCATGTTCTTTGGTGAAATGCTTCCGACATCTCATGATCAAATCCACAGGGGTCATTTCCTGCGGGAGTGCACAAAAGCGGCGCTCCAGCAGTAAAGAGCCCGGGGGCGGGCACATGCAACAAGCCCCACCCCCTGCTCCCAGCAGCCCTCAGTCAGAGCAAGAAGCAGCCAGGTAAGTTGCAGAGCTCCCCCCGGCCCCCCGGTCCAAAACAGTCCAGTGGCACTTTTAAGACCAAGGTTTATTCAGGTACAAGCTCTCCCTCCTCTGCTAGGACAGATCTGCATGTCCCCCCCCCCCCAATAGCTAGCAATCCAAAACAGTCTAGTGGCGCCTGAGTGCTGGGTGTTGCCTTCTGACACACTTCCGGTGATGTCAGGGGGGGTGGCATATGCAGGGGGCAATATGATTGAGCTTTATAAGATTGTGCATGGGAAAGAGCAGGTAGAAAAAGAGGTACTTTTCTCCCTTTCTCACAATACAAGAACTCGTGGGCACTCCATGAAATTGCTGAGCAGTCGGGTTAGAACGGATAAAAGGAAGCCCTTCTTCATCCAAAGAGTGATTAACACATGGAATTCACTGCCACAGGAAGTGGTGGCGGCTACAAGCATGGACGGCTTTAAAAGGGAATTAGATAAGCATATGGAGCAGAGGTCCATCAGTGGCTATTAGCCACAAGGTATAGATAGGGGCTCTGGGGCAAGTGATGCTCTGTCTTCTTGGTGCTTGGGGGGGTCAACAGTGGGAGGGCTTCTGGTGTCCTGGCCCCACTGGTGGACCTCCTGATGGCACTGGTATTTCTGGCCACTGTGTGACACAGAGTGTTGGGCTGGATGGGCCTTTGGCCTTTTCCAACATTGGCGTCTCTTATGTCCTTATGTTCTTTTGTTATGCTAGTGAGTTATGCTAATGAGCTCCAGCACCACTTTTTCTACTAAATGACCCATGCCAAATCCCATGGCAAACTGGCTCCCGAGGACGGCGGAAAGGGGACACTTACCGGAGAGGGACTGAGAATACGCTGATGCCAGATGTTCGTGGTGAAGTTATAGAAGACGAGGTCGCCCAGGGCTGTGTTGAGATCCAGACCTAGAGTAGAAGAAGCAAAAATGCCATTCAGGACTTCAGCCCGCCCAGACTTGCTGGGATATACCAGCTTGTCCAATGGGAGATAAAGACGGTTCTTTGAACCTGCCGCTCCTTCGAATCTGCCGCTACGCGCCCAATCCTGGCCGCCACATCCTCTTACGATGTAAAATTTCTGGAAATGTTTAAGCATGGGTGGAGGGCACCCAATTTTTTTTAACGCAAATGTCAGGGAAAACAGATATAGATGCAATATTTTCTTTCTCATCACATCTTATTTTACTGCTTCTATTGCATAAAATGCATAGTTTCAGCCAGGGCTATTTTTGGGCAGGAATGGAGTTCCGGGTGGCTCCCGAGTTGGCCACGCCCAGCAGGAACTCATTAGCATAATAGGCCACACCCAACAGCAGAAACTCATTAGGACTGGCTACATTAGGGGTGTGTGGCCTGACATGCAAAGGAGTCCCTGCTATAAAAAAGCCCTGGGTTTGGACAACAAACAAGGTAAACAGAATAAGAAGCAAAAGGCGAGTGTGTCTGGATGACCACACTTCTGCGAACATGGGGTGTGTGGCCTAATATGGTAATGAGCTGTGCTGTCAGGGGTGTGTCCTAATAAGCAAATGAATTTCTGCTGTTGGGTGTGGCCTATTATGCTAATGAGTTCCTGCTGGACTTTTTCTACAAAAAGAGCCCTGGTTTCAGCTGTGTACAAAAATGTGCTATTTAAGGAATTTAGAAGCATAAAAGTCTTAGAAATGGGCAAGCGTGTGTGAGGGAGGGAGGGAGGATGTTGACAAGCTCGAGCGCGTCCAGAAGAGGGCAACCAGGATGGTGAGAGGGTTGGAATCCAAGTCTTATGAGGAAAGGCTGAAAGAGTGGGGTATGTTTAGCCTGGGAAAGGGAAGGCTTAGAGGGGACATAACTGCAGTCTTCAAGTATTTGAAGGGCTGTCGTGTAGAAGATGGAGCAGATCTATTCTCTCTTGCTCCGGATTGCAAGACTAGATTTAATGGGTGGAAATGACAAGGGTGTCGATACTGGCTAAATATCAGGAAAAACTCCCTCATTGTAAGAGTGGTTGAACAGTGGAACAGGCTAAATATCAGGAGAAACTCCCTCATTGTAAGAGTGGTTGAACAGTGGAAAGGGAGGTGGTGGATGCTCCTTCGCTGGACGTTTTCAAGCGGAGGCTGGAAGACCATCTTTCGGGTATGTTGTAGGGCTATCGGCTGTGCTCCTGCAGAGTGCAGGTGGTTGGACTAGATGACCTGCAAGGTCCCTTCCAACTCTAACATTCTATGATTCTATGTGCAGCATACAGAAGCAATCTATGCTACCTTAAAGCACACAGAGCATACGTTTTGCCAGTGGAGACATATGTATTTAAAAAGTGGAAAATAGAAAACAACTTTTGCAATAAACAAAAGAAAGTGTGTTATTTAGACACGACCTCATATACTCACAGTAAGACGACCAGCATTATTTGGACAACCAAGTTAAACTTTATAGCACTGAAAACAATGAATTTTTAACAGTGCATTATGGCTGAGCGCATTATATTAATTGTGGACAAAATGTAAGCCACAAATATATCTCTGAAAGCATGTTGCCTATGTCTAGAGCATACACAGGAATTATCTAATACTGTTGTTTTTATGAAAGACAATCTTCATACTGCACATTTTTTGAATAACTTGCCTTAGAAGCACTTCACTTATTCTAAAGGGGGGGGAGCAGGATTTTTTTCAAGTAGAACTCAAGATTTCCAGCTTTTCAAAAAATCCATGTTTTTCAAAAATGCCAGTTTTCCCTTCCACTTAAGAACATAAGAACATAAGAGAAGCCAATGCTGGATCAGGCCAATGGCCCATCAAGTCCAACTCTGTCACACAGGGGCCAAAAAAATACCAGGTGCCATCAGGAGGTCCAGCAGTGCCCCCCCCCCAAGCACCAAGAATACAGAGCATCCCTTGCCCCAGACTGAGAGTTCCTATCTAGACCTTGTGGCTAATAGCCACTGATGCACCTCTGCTCCATACGTTTATCCAATTCCCTTTTGAAGCCATCCGTGCTTGTAGCCGCCAATGCTCCCTATAAGCTGTGGAGTCTTGTGAGCAAAAATTCTACTTTGTGAGCTACTGGGATTAAAGCGGTGAGCGAGCGATTTGGCTGCTGCATCAATTAGTTTGCTCCGGAGCCGTCCCCTCCTGAGCTAAGACAAGAATGTGTGAGCCGGAGGCTAAGAAAACTGTGAGCCAGCTCACACTAACTCAGCTTAGAGGGAACACTGGCCGCCCGCCACCTCCTGTGGCAGTGAATTCCATGTGTCAATCACTCTTATATGATATGCAGCATAATAAGAAAGAATAGCGACCAGGGCTTGGATAGCAGCCACTAGGAGCTGCAGGGAAAGGCTGGTGTGTATGAGAGGGGGAAACAGAAACCGACCCACAGAGTCCCCAGAGCTCTCATCCATCTCCTCTCCCCCTCTTCCTGAACCCCAGATGCCACTTCCAAGGGGTCCTAAACCAGGGGTCGTTTCGTAGAAAAAGAGCTAGGGGAACTCATTAGCATAACTCATTAGCATATGCCACACCCCCTGGATGCGCTCGCCCGCTTCGGGAGAGGGGATCAAAGTGTAATACAAGCCTCCTCCGAGACTTGATCACACCAATCTCAACTCTCTCTTGGGTCTTGATGCCTGCCAGTCATTCCCCCTGCCTGGGGGAAGCCGCGTTGGACCAAAATACAGTCCAAACTGCTGTAAGGAACACCCGTCCACCCTGAGCACTTACAGGGTGCGTCAAATCGCCATTTCACCCCAACCGGAAGCAGAGGGCGGGGCTTCGTCGTGTGCCCCGCCCCCCCGCCCCTCGCCTGGGGGAACGGCGATCCCCCGCAATCCCTCCGAATCGACCCCTGTCCCAAACTGCCCACCCACATAGAATTTCACAAACTAAAAACCAAAAGCTTAAGATCAGAAGAATTGACAAGATACGGGCTGTTCATAAACATTTAAGTGCACGGGTAGGTCATCGTGTGGGTGAAAGGTCCCTCGTGGGGGGGACGGGGGACGGACAATCTCCACGACTCCTTGCAAGCAACCAGCTCATGCAGGAAGTTAGAAATCTTCACCCTCACCTGCTAGCTTTGTACATGCAGGGTGCTTTCCCCACTTAGTTATTTCATTTATTTAGGAAATGTATATGCCTCATCTCCAGGACAGAAGCATTCAGTTGGAGGAGTTGTTCAGTCTCAGCCACCCAGATAGGGTGCCAGGTCCGCCCTGGCCAGCAGTGGGGGGATGGGGGTGGTAGGATTGCCAGATCCATGTTGGGAAACTCCTGGAGATTTGGGGATGGAGACCGGGGAGGACAGGGACCTCAGTGGGGCGCAATGCCATAGAGTCCACCCTCCAAAGCAGCCGTTTTCTCCAGAGGAACCGAGCTCTGTAGTTTGGAGACGAGCTGTAATTCCAGCAGATCCCCAGGCCCCACCTGGAAGCTGGCATCCCTACACCCAGAGAATGAAATGGTTTAAACCTACATGAGTTGCACCCGTCTGCTGCTCCGGCTCAGATCTCAGGAACAGGAGCTTCTGTTGCAACAAACGACCCTGCGGGGCAGTCCCCTTTCCTTCCCCCCACTGTAGAACAGAACAGGGTGACATCTGACCTCCAAAGATATACAGTCCTCCGGTAGAGGGTAGGAAGGCGCCGGCGGCAGCCGTGCGGGCCCGGAAGCTGGGATCCCCGGCGCTCACGTTGTACCACTTGCCGGCTCCTTGGTTCTCGCTCAGCGCCAAGTCGCAGGCCTGCCCCACAAAACCTGGCTCACACTGGCAGCGCCCAGAGTCCTGCGAGGGGGTACAAAGAGAAACGGGCTGACGGAGACAGAGCAAAGAGGCTCCCTACCAAGTGCTAAGAGGCCAGGGTAATCTTCCAGCCAAGGACACACACGATCCGCCCTTACTTTCTGCAGCTTTTCCAATTTTGCATTCGGGAGGTGGAATGTAGATCGGGGGTCCCCAACGTGGTGCCCGTGGGCATCGTGGCGCCCACCAATGCCTCTCCTGGTGCCCGCCAAGTGTTTTTAGAAACTGGGCAGCATCAGGTAGGGCTTTTGCCCAGCAGGGCCTCTGATTGGCCATAGAAGATTTGATTGGCTGTGCAGATTTTTTAAAATGTTGCTTTGGAAGCAGCTGTCGGAACAGCGCAAGGATCTTCACGGTGAAGGTAAGCTGTGGCAGCCATTTTTGTGGCTGGCTCCGCCTCCTGCAGCAGCCATTTTGTGGCTGGGCCCAGAATTCCAAAGTGCGTCAGAATTCCAAAGCTGCCCAGAGCCTCAAGAAGGCTGGTGACCCCCCTGATGTAGATGCCTCGCTCCCAGAAGTCTCAATGGAACGTAACAGCGCCAGCCTCCATAGCCCTGGCTGGCCAAGTTTTCAACAAAAGGAGGAATAAGGGCCAGAAAACTGGGCTCCGATGCCAGACTCGATCCCAAGGAGGCCGAGAGAGACACGGGGTTCTCCTCCCCAGGATAAGCAGAAATTGCACTCGCTAACTCTGAGATAATTTTAGGACACTGAATAAAATCTCACATCGACTAGAAGTTATGCAAATTGATTTGAGAAATAGGTGTCATATATAACCACGTACGTAGTGAAGGCATGCTTCAAAAGCCAGGGGGTCTTTTCAAAATAGCAAAAAAAAAATTATGCAAAAATAAAGAGAAACTAGGTGGAGGTAATTATTTTTTTTTAATTAATTTTTTTATTTCCTGTTTCACCTAACAGACATTCCATCAAAATTCTTTACATGGATAGTAGAGTCCTTAAGCATTTAACAAGTCTTCTAACCATTTACACACCTTCAGCCATCTCTTCGCATGTACCTTCTCATTTTGGTTTCGTAGAGCCAAACTTAAATTGTCCATTTGTGCCAATTCTAATATCTTCAACGCTAATTCTTCTCTAGAGGGTATTATTTCAGTCTTCCGATTTTTAGCCAATAATAGTCGAGCAGCAGTTATTATATAAACTAGTAGATATGATTCTTGCACATTATAACCATCTGGGATTATATTTAATAGATAGTTTTCTGGTTTTAGTGCTAGATTCTTTTCTGGGATTTCCTGAATTATCTTCCTCACCATTTTCCAATATGGTAAAAGGTCCCTGTATTCTTTTTACATTTCCAGCATAAGTTGGAATACCCAGAGTATCTCAACCTTTAATGTAAATGTTAAATAAATAAAGGTTGAGATAATTATTCAGTTTGCAGAATTCCTAGCTTCTTTGGCGCAGAATTCCGGTTGCGCAGATGCAGATTTTTAAATTATTTAGTATAGAACACACAGGCCTCCAAGTATGGTATGGAGGCTATGGGATTAAGACAACAGGAAGCCTGGATTTAGGCAGCAGGGGGAGATGGAGCACGCCCCCTTGGCTGCAAAGACCCCTTACGGGACAAAAACAGTGAGGGCAACAAATCTTACCTGGCTGCAAGTTCCATGGTTCTGACAATAGGTGGCGCAGTCGGGCATTGAACAGTCTTCGCCTCCCCAATCTTGAAAGCAGGTGCAGCGCCCATCGTTGTCGCAGGTCCCGTGCCCCGAACAGCCCATTGGGCACAGTGAGACAGTGTAGGTGGCGTTGAAGCCCAGCAGGTTGTAGTTGGCATCGCTGAACAGATGTAGCAGCATCTGTCAAGCAGAAAGGGTCATGAGCATGCCAAGGGATGGCACCAACAAGAGATGTGAGCGGAGGCCCTAGGTCAGGGGTGTCAAACATGCGGCCCGGGGGCCAGATGAGGCCCCCGGAGGGCATCAGGCCCGCAGTGGAACTGGCCGTCTCCTGCTTCCAGTTCTGCTGCTGCTGCTGCATCGTAGCTTGCTTCACCAGACTCTCTTAATCACTCAGCCATTTCATGTTTTAACCTGGGTCCTGGACTCAGACCTCTGAGCATGAGATTTCTGTGGTGAGTGTCAATAAATCAAAAGTAGGTTTGCGGCTTCCAGAGCTAATGTTTTAAGCGTGTTTTTATTTTTAAATAAAAAAACCTTTGTGTTTGTGTCCTTTATAAAGTTTATCTCTCCGCTACCTGGCATTACATTTTATGACACACGGCCCAACAAGGTCTCATTAATGTCAGATCCGGCCCTCGTAACAAATGAGTTCGACACCCCTAACTTTCGTTAGAACTTCTTCCAACATCAAACTACATGATAACTTCCTGGAAATAATTGTAAGAATGTATTTTTATCAGGTAGTTTGATGTTGGAAGAAGTTCTAACGAAACGGAACATCAACTCCAGAGAATTTCATCGCATCAACTGTTAACGATACCAAAACAATTGTTATTGTAATTTTGTATTTTTGTACTTATTAATGACTCATATACTTTAATAATCAATGGAATCTGTTTGCACAATATTGCAGTATTTGGTGTTATTTCAGGAGAGAAGCTGAGCAAAAACTTTAAAAAAGAAGAATGAATAGACAGCGGCTAGGGGCTTTGTGTAATGTGGTTTTTACAGATATTCTCTTTGGTCATTCTCAAGGCTATTTTTGGGCAGGAACGCAGAGCAACGGAGTTCTGGCTGGCTCCTGAGGGAGAATCCCTTTCCCAAGGAACATAATTTGCACCAATGTTTGGCTGAATTTAAAGAAATAATAAATATCAGCAAAAAAAAAAATCCAGACATGTTCACAGCGGAAACTTGGTAGGAACTTCCCTTTTTAAAGAAATTATATTTTTTATTACAGGATTTCTTAAATCAGAAAAATAAAAATACAGGAAAAAAGAGGGTAAAAAAAGGAATTGATAGAACACAGCAATGAAACGTTCATATTTCAAGCCGCCCTGAGCCTGCTTTGCGGGGATGGCGGGGTATAAATTTGATTATAAATAAATAACTAAATATCTTTCAACGGCAGATACAATCACAAACTTAATACTTAGTCTAAGGTTATGGTTACTTACTCTAAAATTTTAACAAAATCATCAAATCCGCATATCATAAGCAATTTCCAAGGTTACTACTTACCAGAGATTAAAAAGGCAAACACAAATAGACGCAAAGAAAGACAGATTGCTAAACCGATCCCCAAAGGTATCAATGCATTTCCAGCAGATACATGCCTCCTTGGGAAATCTACTCAACACTTAAAATTACAGAAGCTACACTGTGATTTAATTCAGTCTCCAGGGTAAGAAAGAAATCTTGATAAAGGGATCAATATTAAAAAGCTAGTTATAATATACAAAAATACATGTATTTATTAGAAAGACAGTTAAAAACATATAAGGGCCCTACAAAAGCCTCGTTGAAAAGTTGAAGTGGCCTAAAACACCACGGCCAATATGCATGACCTGACGCGTTTCTGCCCTATTGGGGCCTTCTTCATAGGTCAAAGAATATCGAGGTACACGTAACAATAATACATATTACAATAAGATAACCAATAAGTGAATACTGGACCAAAAAAATGAAGGTTAAACAGCAAGATCTATAGACACAAGACAAAGATGTCTGTGAGGACTCTAAAGATGATAGTCATGTGTCTGGTGCCAAATGCACAGCTGCTGAATTAGAACCTTCCAGTTTAGGTCCAAAAACCACTTGTGTGGCTATCTAAGTCAGAGCTAGAGTGTTAAGCTAGAGTGTTAAGCAAATAGCAGTCAATATTCAGTTTCCTCCGGCTTACTCCACTGTAAGGAGTCCTGTTTGCTGTAGAAACCTGTCAACCTATTCAAGGGTGAGCACAGAGAGGAAACCCCTGTTCTCTCTCCATTTCTGGAGCGTTCACCTAGCTAGGCCCCAGCCCAGACCTCACACAGCTATACAGCTGTTAACTGGAGTTAAACTGGTAGAGGATGGATTTAAATCAGAGTATTCTCCTCATCAGACACGGAGGACCAGGCAGATCTAACCAGGATAACAAACTGATCTGAGGTCCAGAGGGTAGCCGTGTCGGTCTGCAGCGGAAGAGCTAGATTCGAATCCATCAGCACCACAGAAACCAACAAGATTTTGAGATCTCTGCTGAAGGGAACGTTGGCTCTCAAAAATGTATACCCTGAAAATCTGGTTGGTCTCTAAGTTGCCGCTAGACTCCAATCTAGCTATTCTGATTTAAATTTAGCATCTTCTGGTTTCCTCTGGAGGAAATGGAATGGTTCCGGAAGGGCGTTCCTGATCACATGACCCAACCTCCCACCGCTGGGCATTCCCACCCCCAAAGATCAGTACCTTGCCAGAGGTGGCCTCGATGGTGGGGGGCAGGGTGCTGCCACTGAGACTGGCCAGCAGGGGGCTGCTGGGAGAATCTCCGTCGTAAATGAAGAGGTAGTCGTAGGTACATTCCGTGTCCATGAACATGAAGGTCAAGAGGATGCGGTAGCTGCTACTGGGGGCTGAACAGGATAGAAAAGAGGGTTACCAAAGCAGTACTAGGAAGGAAACCTTCTAAAGGGGCTTGTACCCATCCTCCCCAATACGACCCAAATCCCGCAAGTCCCCTGTTTCCAATCAGGGGACATGCGGGAGTCTTACGGGAAAGTGAAAAGGTGAAGTCTCGGGCTGCCACTTTTTGCACACACAAAAAAAATGGAAAGAGATTGCATGCGTCTAACATCTGGGTGACAGGAAGAAATTCAAGAGACGGCACTTCCCATTTCTGTGAAAAGCCACCTGCGAAATTTCTTTCTGTCATGCAACTGTGACTTCTTTCAGGAAACCAAGACAGCAATGCTCAACACATGACTTTCCATCACTATGTCCCCAGAGCACCCAGACATGTAAACACCGCAAACAGGGACAGCATTTAGGGCTATCGATTCTGTAAAAGCCAGAAGAGACATGCCTTACTGGCTCAGGCCAGCTGCAGGTAGACTTCTGGAAGCACACCAATAGGACGCCGTGATGACGGGCCACTCCCTGTTTTGTTTGCTAGTATGCAGAGATATACTGCTTCTGTATAAGGAGGTTCTGTTCTTAGACTGCCAGTGCCCAGTTTTGGACCTATCCATTATGGATTTCATCTCATCCTCTTTAAAAGTTAGCAGCTGCCATCACATTTTGCAGTGATTAATATTTCCTTCTGCTAATTCACTTGGGTTTCCGTCACGCTCTCTGCCTGAAGTCTTAAGGAGGACAGCAATTAGAAAACAAAAATAAAAGAATCTAAATATCTGGTAAGGGAAGGCTTCTTTGTTTAAAGACCAGCCAGATTATTCCTAGCAAAACAATGTTGGCTTGAACAGAAATATCCTATAATATCTAAAGGGGAAACCAAGATCTCTTTTTTTTTTAACGTATTTATTTCAGTTTTAAAGTGCATTACATCATGCATGTAAGTTCTACATATAGATATAACAGCTTACAGAGTCCCACAACATCTTATTTAACCATTTACCTCTTCTTTAACCATTTGTAAAACGTTTCCCACCTGTTAAAGATAAAAACCTCAATTCTCTGTGTGTGTGTGTATGTATATATATGAAAGTTTTACCTCAGCCACCTCTACATCTTGCATCCTCATATTTATATATTCCCTGCCTGTTGATTAAAATCTTTCTTCTGTTTTGAACGTTAATTTGGCCTCACGTCCCATTTCGTGAGGGTATTTTAAAACAAGACAGCTCCTGTCTTCGTCTAGTTCCTGTGCTGGGTCATTAGCCCAGACTAGCATCTGTGACAGGGTGGGACAGTTAAAGCTTATAAAATAAAGAAGAAATACACACTACTGAAGGGTGGCTCAGTCACTAAGGGGAGCTAAAAATATTTTCGGCGGGAGAATCTGCCTGGGAGTGGGGAAGCATCAGGGCTCTGTCGTAACAACAAGCGGGGCTTAAGAAAAAGAGCAAAACCTTCTCTGGGTGGAAGCCTCGTCACGTGAAGGCCCCCATCCCCACAGGAATAAGACTGTCCCGGCCCCTTCCGAACGGCTCACCTTCCACCAGCCACTCGCAGTTCCCGTTGACAGAGTAGTTGCCCGGCCCATCGGTCACATATCCAGAGGCGTTGCGCAGCACTTGCCGTTCCCCCTTGCAGTCTCCCCCGCTGGATCGACGGACCGCATACAGGAGTAGCAGCAGCGTCACCAGCCACGTCGGGCAGCCGGCTGCTCGGGGGCCCATGGTGGTTCCTGGATTGCTAAACCGGGCTACCCTTCAGAAGATAGGCAGGCACGTGGCATCGTCCAGCCTGGAAGAATAAGCGAGAACCTGCGTTAGAGCTTAGAGTTTCACCCAGAAGAAAGAAGAGGGACATTAATATTATTCACTAAGGTGATCCCCTCTTCTGATAACCTGAGTCCCGGCTTAGCTCTGGGGCCTATTTTGGATGCCAGAAAGAAGCTTTGGAACTAGGGCGCGCTCTTTCTCTCTCTCGGTCTGGAGATAGATCAAGATCGGCAGCCCATGTTAGTCTGTCTGTAGCAGTAGGAAAGAGTTAAGAGTCCACGAGCACCTTCAAGACTAACAAAATATGTGGCAGGGGAGGAGCTTTCGTGAGTCACTGCTCACTTCGGCAGAAAGCGAGCAGTGACTCACGAAAGTTCACACCCTACCACAAATTTTGTTAGTCTTTAAGGTGCTACTGGACTCTCACTCCTCTCTCTTTTTAATATGCCTATTTTGCGCCCTTGCCCACAGTCAGGTAGCCCAAGCAACTCTCACTTTTTAATATGCCAATTTTGCGCCCTGGCCCACAGCCAGGTAGCCCAAGCAAGCCTTTGGAAGCTAAGCAGGATTGGCCCCAGTTAGTACCGATGGCAGACCACCAAGGAAGTCCAGGGTTGTTCTGCAGAGACAGGCAATGGCAAATCAACGCTGTTCATCTTTGTCATAGAATCATAGAGTTGGAAGGGACCACCAGGGTCATCTAGTCCACCCCCTGAACAATGCAGGAAATTCACAAATGCAGGAAATTCACACACACCCCATACACACACACACCCAGTGACCTCTGTTCCACGCCCAGAAGATGACCAATAAACCTCCAGGATCT
>NW_015169370.1:18608-23441 GCF_001447785.1 Gekko japonicus
AGCCCTTCAAGTACTTGAAGATGGTTATCATATCACCTCTCAGTCGTCTCCTCTCCAGGCTAAACATACCCAGGTCCTTTCCCCTTTCCTCTTAGGACTAGGTCTCCAGACCCCTCACCATGTTTGTTGCCCTCCTCTGGACACGTTCCAGCTTGTCGATATCCTTCTTAAATTGTGGTGCCCCAAACAGAACACAATACTCTAGCACAGAGTAAAGCGATACCATCATTTTGCGTGATCTGGACACTATACTTCTGTTGATACAGCCCAAAATCGTATTTGCCTTTTTAGCTACCACATCACACTGCTGACTCATGTTCAGTTTATGGTCTACTAAGACCCCTACATCCTTGTTACACATACTGCTGCCAAGACAAGTCTCCCATATCCTATAATGCATTTGATTTTTCCTACGTAAATGCAGAACTTTACATTTATCCCCACTGAAATTCATTTTTTTTTGTTTTAACCCAGTTTTCCAGCCTGTCAAGATCATCCTGTCTCCTGACTCTTGTCTTCTATTGTATTTGCTACCCCTCCTAATTCAGTATCATCTGCAAATTTAATAAGCATTCCCTCTATTCCTTCATCCAAATAATTTATTCTGACGTGGATGGCCCAAGATCTAGTCAGATCTAAGCAGGGTAAGCCCCAGTTAGTAGTTAGATGGGACCCCCCCAGTAGCTAGCCCCACGGTCGCTAGGCAGAGGCAGGCAGTGGCAAAACACCTGTGAAAGTCTCCTGCCTTGGGAACCCTATGGGGTTGCCATAAGTCGCCTGCAAAATGACAGCAAAAAAACCCCCCAACAAATATGTGACCCATGAATAGGGCAGAGGACAGAAGGCTTAAATAAATGATATCTTTCCAAAGAACAACGTTTTTGGAGAAGGAGAATAATAAGGCCCCAAAACTTCATAAGCTGAAAGCATATTTTTTAGTTTACGTTTCTTTTGTTGGCCCAAGATATCCATACCAGTTACTAAAGACTGTGAGTCCTTTGAAATGCAAGAGACGAAACCCCTTGGCTACCTTAAGCCCACAGAATGAAGTCAAATGTATATGTAACATCTGCATCCTTCTTCTTCTACAACTGCCGTTTGTCAACTATATTTTCTTGCCTGAGCCGCTCTCCTATGCACCAGAAATACCGATGAGAGAAAAAAGAACATCCAGCATTTTATTTATGTATTTAAATATGTATAGCCCACCTTTCCACCACGCAGAGAGAGATGGCAGTACTTTTGCGCAGGTACATAGTGCCTCTTCTTCACCCTAAGCAAGCATCCGCACATCTGGGGTCAGGGGGTCAGTTACACCCTAGAAGCTTCTCCCAACTTTCGAACCCCCGACATTTTCAAAAACCAATTCACCGCCCACCTGGCTGCATGCGAGGTGTCCATGAGTGGTACCAGAATTAAGTCTTTATAGAAAGAAAGAGAAACCCTGTAAGATCCCCTGGAACGGTTCACATTCTTAAAGGGAAGCGGGATGATGGAACGGAGGGATCTGCACACCAGTGTTCCCTCTAAGCTGAGTTATTGTGAGCTAGCTCACAGTTTTTTAGCCTCCGGCTCACACGTTTGCCTTCGCTCAGGAAGGAGGGCTCCAGAGCCAACTAATTAATGCAGTAGTCAAATGGCTCGCTCACAACTTTAAATGCCAGCAGCTCACAAAGTAGACTTTTTGCTCACAAGACTCCACAGCTCAGAGGGAACATTGCTGCACACACCCTCTTATATGGACTTTCGAGTCTATGCAAGAAACTAGGGTAGCCAAGTTCCTCCTGGCCGTGGGAAGGGATGGGGGACGGGGTTGCCAAGATCCAGGGTGGGAAACTTCTGGAGATTTGGGGACGGAGCCTGGGGAGGACGGGAACCTCAGTGCGCTACAAGGTCTCCCCCCTCCAGAGCATCCGTTTTCTACCCGGGGGAACAGATCCCTGCAGTCTGGAGCAGTGTTCCCTCTAAGCTGAGTTAGTGCGAGCTAGCTCACCGTTTTCCACCCTCCAGCTCACACATTTTTGTCTCCGCTCAGGAAGGGATGGCTCCAGTCCTGGGCGAACGAATCTATGCAGCAGCCAAACCACCTGCCTGCTCACAACTTTAATGCCGGTAGCTCACAAAGTTGAATTTTTGCTCACAGGACTCCACAGCTTAGAGGGAACATCGTTCTGGAGATGAGCTGTCATTCCAGGGGATCCCCAGGTCCCACCTGGAGGGCTGGCATCCCTATAAGAAACATCCTCAGAGATACCACCCTGTGGGATCCTTACAGGAAAGGAACACTCCGATGCTGAAAAGAGCCTGAAAGTGGGAAGACTCTGGGGCAAGAAGGGGGGGATTCTCTAGGGGCAAAAAAGTCCTATAATTTGGTGGCTTTTGCAGCCAGGGGATCCCATTTGAGAGTCTACGATGGGGGAACCTATATAAATACCTAAATAAACATAAGAGGAGCGCTGTACTATGGGGCTATGCTGCTGCAGTGGGGGTGCGCGCACTTCCCTGGAGAGCTTGGAAAAGGGCCGCCGCCCCCCCCACCCACCAGACCCACCTCCGTGGCTGGCGACGGCTCCGCGGCCCCCGCGGCCCATGGAGAGGCGCAGTCCGGGAGGCCGGGGGGAGGCGGAGGGCAGCGAGACGGCGGCCCAGAGCGGCCGCGGGAGGAGAGGCTGGATCCGCCGACGGAGCCCGGGAAGCGGAGGAGACGAGAGGAGCGGCCAGAGCGGAGGCAGGGGTTGCCAGGGCAACCGGAGCCAGGCCTTTTGGAGGGGGGGGTGGACGGATGAGGGAAAGCAGGATGATCTTTAGAGAATTCTTTGTCGCAAGTGCAATACAAACGCGGTAAAGCTTGTTAGTGGAGCTGTCGGTGGCGCAAGTGGTTAAGACGCTGAACTGCAGGCTGTGGAAGGTCGGTAGTTCAGCAGTTCGAGACCCGGGTGTGCCGCATGACGGAGTGAGCTCCAGCCTCTAGTTCCAGCTCCTGCCAACCTAGCAGCTCGAAAGCAAGACATTGCAAGTAGATAAATAGGGACCAATTCAGTGGGGAAGGGAACAGCGTCCCGTGCGCCTCGGTGTTTAGTCAGGCCGGCCACATGACCACGGAAACGTCTTCGGACAGCGCTGGCTCTTCGGCTTTGAAACGGAGATGAGCGCCGCAACCCTAGAGTCGGATTCGACTGGCTTTCGAGCAAGGGAGACCTTTACCTTCTCTGACCTACAGCGCTCAATAGACCATTTCACTCGAGGTTTCATCAGACGAGACCTTACAACTTTTGTTTCTGCTCCCTCTCCCTTTCTAACTTACATCATTTCGTGATGTGAAAAGCAGCTATGTGTTGCCCTCTAAAATTCTTTCAAGACTGCTTCGGGTGCATACCGATTTGTCATTCGCTGGATAATTGAAGAAGATATCTTCTTCTCTAACAAGGTTTCGTTATCATATCACGGTTGTTTTTTCCCTTACAAAGTTCATCCTCCAGGTGGGACCTGGGGATTCCCCCAGAATTACGGCTCGTCTCCAGACTACAGAGATCAGTTCCGATGGAGAAAATGGATGCTTTGGAAGGTGGACTCTATGGCATTGGACCCCACTGAGGTCCACCCCCAAATCTCTGGGGATTTCCCAACCTGGAGCCGGTAACCCTATGCCTCCCCCACCAGTGATTGGAGGGACCTTGGTAAGCCTGATTTCCTGCTTTTTGAAACTGTACACCTGGAGATCCACACCCCCAGTATCATATAGATTAGCCCTTTTTAAAATGTATTTTATTTATATTCCGGGCCGCAGTGGCTTAGAGGTTAAGATGCTGAGTTGTACACCGGAAGGTCGGTAGCTTGGCAGTTTGAGACCCGAGTGCCGCCTGACGGAGTGAGCTCCCGTCTCTGGCCCCAGCTCCTGCCAACCTGGCAGTTCGAAAGCAAGGAATTGCAAGCAGATAAATAGGTACCGCTTTGGTGGGGAGGGAACAGCGTTCCGTGCGCCTCACCATTTAGTCATGCTGGCCACGTGACGACGGAGAAGTCTTCGGACAGCGCTGGCTCTTCGGCTTGGAAGTGGAGATGAGCACCGCCCCCTAGAGTTGGATTCAACTGGCTTTCGAGCAAGGGAAACCTTTACTATATATATCCCACCTTTCTCCCCAATGGGGACCCAAAGTGGCTTACGTCGTCCTCTCCTGCGTTTTATCCTCACAACAGCCCTGTAAGGTAGGTCAAGCTAAGTGTGTGTGACTGGGCCACGTTTACCCAGCAAGCTTCCATGGCAGAGTGGGGATTCGAACCTGGGTCTCCTAGATCCCAGCCCAACACTTTAACCACCATACTACACTTGGCTAGTCCTCATTTTCTTGTCTTACTTTGCTTTCCTATTCTGTAGGAACTTCAGGTTTTGCTGTATGGTTTTAAATGGCTTGATGCTTCATTGTTGTTAGCCGTTTGGGGGAGGCTGATAGGCCAGAAAGCCAAACATATTAAAAAGCAAAGCAAAAAAGTAAATAAGCTCTCCTGCTTTACTCTCCCATTACTAGCCATACCTTTCCCCTCTCCGGTCCCACCCACCTACAAGAGAAACCCGCTCTAATCCTACCGTGATGCAAACCAACAGCATCTCTTTGTCACATTCACAGTGCCGGGCAGAGAACTCGACAACCGCGAGGCAATCTGGTTGTGGCGAACAAATCAATGGAATTCAATAGAGAAATAATTAGGAGCTCAGCTGGGGAAGGGGAGAAATCAGTGCCCGGAGTTTCAACCAACATGTTTCTCTTTGTCTGCAGTCACTCACTTCCTGGGAGTTTCTCCAGCAGCAGCTACCAGTAGCAGTAAGAACGGACC
>NW_015169370.1:23884-25065 GCF_001447785.1 Gekko japonicus
CGCTCTGTCAGGAAGTTCTTCCTAATGTTTAATCGAAAACTCTTCTGATTTGATTTCAACCCGTTGGTTCTGGTCCGTTTAATTTCAACTTGTTCTAGACCCAGATGCCTTAATAGGTTTGTTATAGAGATCGAGTTAAGTGTGTGTGTGTGTGTTAGCCAAGGCTCTTTTTGTAGAAAAAGCCCAGCAGAAACTCAGTAGCATAATAGGCCACACCCAACAGCAGAAACTCATTAGCATATTAGGCCACACCCCTGACAGCACAGCTCATTAGCACATTAGGCCGCACCCCCATGTTACCAGAAGGGTGGTTCTCCAGCCACACCCACCTTTTGCTTGTTGTTCTGTTTACCTTGTTTGTTGTCAAAACCCAGGGCCTTTTTTGTAGCAGGACCTCCTTTGCATGTTAGACCACACACCCCTAATGTAGCCAATCCTAATGAGTTTCTGCTGTTGGGTGTGGCCTATTATGCTAATGAGTTCCTGATGGGCGTGGCCAACTTGGGAGCCAGCCGGAACTCCGTTCCTGTGCGTTCCTGCCCAAAAGTAGCCCTGGTGTTAGCCATGTGCATGGCTGGGTGTTTCTCTATTCCCTGTAGGAGGAAACATTGGAGAACAAGAGCACGTCTCTGTCACTTGGGTCGGGGTCCCACTGAACCAAATGCAGCCCAGTCCCTATACTGTGAATGCCAAGTATCTGACAACCCACCCCATTTTTTCCCTGTGGCACTCAACTGGACAAGAGGTTTTGGAGTCCCTACGAGGAGCTGTTGTTCTAGAAGAAGAGGAGAAGGAGGAGGAGATTGGATTTATACCCTGCCCTTCACTCTGAGTCTCAGAGTGGCTTACTATCTCCTTTCCCTTCCCCTCTCCACAACAGACACCCTGTGAGGTAGGTGGGGCTGAGAGCATTGACACCTTTCTCAAGAACAGCTCTGACAGAAGCATGGCTTGCCCAAGGTCATCCAGCAGGTGCACGTGGAGGAGTGGGGAATCGAACCCGGTTCTCCCAGATTAGAGTCCGCGTACTTAACCACTTCTAGCCACTCACGAGTTTCACGGCTTATTTCTTCTGCCCGAGCCGGGCGTCTGTGGTTAACAGCCTATCCGATCAGGTGCACGAAAGATGATTAAGATCCTCCCCCAGCCCCCGTATCTCTTCCTCCTCTCCAGCTCGCTCG
>NW_015169371.1:0-4651 GCF_001447785.1 Gekko japonicus
AACCGGGGACCTTCTGCGTGCCGAGCAGAAACTGCCACTGAGCCACGGCCCCTCTGCAACACACGAAGTTGCCTTGTACTGACCCAGACCTTGGGTCCATGAAAGTCAGTATTGTCTACTCAGACTGGCAGCAGCTCTCCAGGGTCTCAGGCAGAGGTCTTTGCCTTAACCTCCTGCCAGATCTTTTAACTGGAGATGACAGGGATTGAACCTGGGAACTTCTGTATGCTAAGAAGACAAAGAAGAGATTGGATTTATACCCCGACCTTCACTCAGCATCTCAGAGCGGTTTACAATCTCCTTTCCCTTTCCCTTCCCCACAGCAATCACCCTGTGGGGTAGGTGGGGCTGAGAGAGCTCCTTCGAGGACTGCTCTTGAGAGAACAGCTCTGAGAGAGCTTGTGACTGACCCAAGGTCATCCGGCTGGCTGCATGTTGAGGAGCGGGGATCAAAGCTGATTCTCCCAGATTAGAGTCCATGCTCTTAACCACTACACCGAACTGGCTCTAAGCAGAGGCTCTTCCACTGAGCCACGGCCCCTCCCTTAAAGAAGCTATGCAACGCCCTGTGAATCAATTCTCTTTTTTCTTCCTGCTCCAAAGCCTTTTATGCATGTGCGTAATGATGGTTCTGCTCCCATCTGTCAACTGATGCACTTTTAAAATCCTCCCCTCCAGTTGTCTAAGGAGTGTGCGGGGTGGTCCACTCCATTTGATCTCCCAAACAACCCTGTGAGTTACATCAAAGCTGGA
The DNA here is from genome assembly GCF_001447785.1 of Gekko japonicus. Taxonomy (NCBI): domain Eukaryota; kingdom Metazoa; phylum Chordata; class Lepidosauria; order Squamata; family Gekkonidae; genus Gekko; species Gekko japonicus. The sequence continues at coordinate 754 of NW_015169371.1, forward strand.
GATTGTGACTGGGCCAGGGTCCCCCGGCGAGCTTCGTGGCAGAACCCAGGTCCTGGTCTAGCAGTCGGAGCCACTATGCTGTCGGGTGGCTGTGGCCCACCCCACCCCTATACCTGGAATTTTTTTCCCCATGCCGGCAGGCCCTGGAATGACTGTGCGGATCATATTTTTCTATGATCTGTTTCAGGTGGTTGGTTGGTCTATCATAAGAAGAAGAAGAGATTGGATTTATACTCCGCCCTTCACTTGGAGTCTCAGAGCGGCTGACAATCTCCTTTCCCTTCCCCTCCCCACAACAGACACCCTGTGAGGTGGGTGGGGCTGAGAGAGCTCTGACACCAACTGCTCTTTTTCAAGGACAGCTGTACCAGAGCTTGTGACTGACCCAAGGTCACACCAGCAGCTGCCTGTGGAGGAGTGGGGAATCAAACCCGGTTCTCCCAGATTAGACTCCGCACACTTAACCACTACACCAAACTGGCTCCACTACTTGAAGTGCTGTCCTATAGAGGATGGGGCGGAGTTGTTTTCTGTTGCCCCAGAAGGACGGACCAGAACCAACGGGTTGAAACTGAATCAGAAGAGTTTTCGGCTAAACACGAGGAAGAGCTCCCTGACAGTCAGAGCGGTTCCTCAGTGGAACAGGCTTCCTCGGGAGGTGGTGGGCTCTCCATCTTTGGAGGTTTTCAAATAGAGGCCAGATGGCCATCGGACAGCCATGCGGATTCTGTGAACTGAGGCAGATCATGAGAGGGAGGGCAGGGAGGGAGGAGCCAGTGATACGGTTTCGTGGCCCTTTCTTATATGTTCAGGATAATGCCAATCACCACATTTAGGGTCAGGAAGGGATTTTCCTTGAGGCCACATTGGCCCAGGGATCCTATAGGTTTTTGCCTTCCTTTGGGCATAGAACAGGGGGTCATTGGGGGAGAGGGAGGAGAGGTAGCTATGGGGTTTTTTTGCATTGTGCAGGGGGTTGGACTAGATGACCCTTGAGGTCCCTTCAAGCTGTATGTTTCTACGGGTGGCAAAAGCTCCCTGGTCTGGGGCTTCCGCCCTTTGCAGTCGCCTACCGAGACAGATGAAGAAGAAGAAGAAAAGAGATTGGATTTATAGCCCACCTTTCACTACCTGAAGGAGTCTCAAAGCAAAGATTAATCTCCTTCCCCCCCCCACAACAGACACCCTGTGGGGTAGGTGGGGCCGAGAGAGCTCTGAAACAACTGCCCTTGAGAGAACAGCTCTGAGAGAACTTGTGACTGGCCCAAGGTCACACCAGCGGCTCCGTGTGGAGGAGTGGGGAATCAAACCCGGATTTCCCAGATTAGAGTCCGTGCTCTTAACCACTACACCAAACTGGCTCCGTAACTGAGCTGTCCAACTTAGCAAGGGAATTCCTGTTTGGCACCCGCGCTGGAGGGCTCTAGCCGGCAGGAAAGCGCTGAGCCCCTAGGTTGGGGTACAGCTGTGAGTGGCAATGGGGTGCAGCAGTGTCCTTGTCCTGTTTCCCCCCAGTGCAGGAAGCAGCAGCTGGCAGGACCGCATCAGTTACCGCGTTCCGGGTCTGAGCCAATCAACCCCTGCGGCACTGCTGGTAGCATCAGAACTAGGCTCTGTGCAGCATTGCCCTTTCCCCGTTCCCCCCCCCCCGGTGTAGGAGGCAGCAGCTGGCAAGACTGCATCCGTTACCGCGTTCCAGGTCTGAGCCAATCAACCCCTGCGGCACCGCCGGTAGCATTGGAACTCGGCTCTGTGTGCGCCGGGGCCACTTTGCCGTTTCAGTCTACCCCGGCCCTGAGCAGAAGCAGAGAAGCGTGCCGGGCTTTGTCACAGCTCCGGCAGGGAGCTCCTTTTCTTCCGCATTTAGCTGGAACTGCTGTAGGATGGGCTGAAAGAGGGAATTAAGCCGAGAATTGGTTTTGGTTTTTTTTTGCAGAGGAAAGGTTGCATTCTCTCCCCCACCCCCCCAGTGGTGTCGAACCCCCCGCCTGTTTACTTCGCTCCTTTCTCATCACGGGCTCAGGAAGGGCCTGATTTATCCAGTGGCAATTGAAAGGACAAGCTGAAAGGTTGGCGCTAATTGCGAGCCGCCCGGCGTTCCTTCGCCACTGTTGAAAACCTTGCCGTGCGGGGGCTCTTCTCACTGAAGCCGGGGCGAATGCCTCCGAAGCGAGATCCCAGTGAAAGGAAACAGCGACTCCTCTTTTCAGACAAGCCAAGCCGCAGGTGCTGGGGAGAAAGGAGGCGAGGTTTCTCTCCGACGCCTTGGTTTCTAGAGGGCTGGCTCTCTGACAAAGAAGGCACCTGTTCCTTGTTTAGAGAGCCGCAGAGCGGGCAGAAGGAACTTCCTGGCTGCAAAATGCAGTTTAACAGAAGCACGCCGGAATCCCTTGCAGGGGGGGTGTTGAGGCATGCCAGCCTGATGAGGTGCAGCAGGAGTTGCACGCAGTCCGGCGAGGGGGCACCTCTTGGGTCACGCGCTGCCTACTTGGCATCTCCAAAAACGGTGCGCCTCTCCAGAGAGCTGCCTCCGCTTAGATGCAGGCAGGGGGCCGGTTTGACGTTCACAAGTGTGAGGCGTGTGGAGAGGGTGAAGGTAAAGGGTCAAGGTCTCCCTTGCTCGAAAGCCAGTCGAATCCGACTCTAGGGGGGCGGTGCTCATCTCCGTTTCCAAGCCGAAGAGCCGGCGCTGTCCGAAGATGCTTCCGTGGTCGTGTGGCCGGCATGACTAGATGCCAAGGCGCACGGAACGCCGTCCCCTTCCCACCAAAGCAGTGCCTATTTATCTACTTGCAATGTCAACTTTGGGTCAGGACATTCCTGGGGATCTGGGGTTAGGTTCTGGAGAGGGGAAGGGTGTGGGGCGTGAAGGGACCTCAGTCAGGTACAAGAGACCACAGAGTCCACCCTCTAAAGTTGCCACCTTCTCCAGGGGAACGGATCTGTGTTGTCCAGGCAGAGGGACTCGTGCTTCCCCTGTTGCTATGGGACGGGCAACGCAATAACGTGTGAGCTGCTGCGTTTTGAGCTCCAATGCCAAAGTGTCAGCTCCAGTGACAAAGTGTCTGGAGCGAGGGAGTAAACAGGTGAGTTTAGCCAACGTGCGAGTTCAGCAGCAGGGTGAGGAAGCCAGGACAGTCGTCTCTCCACGTCCCTAAAAAGGGATAAGCAGGAATCTACATATACAGGAAGTTTTATAAAAGAAGGGGGGGTAAAAAAAGCACAACCCTCCAAATAATAAAAAGGCAATTACGAAGGTAGAATGCCAGCAAGGGGGTGGGGGGCTACCCGGTGGTTTGCACTGAGGACCAGTCGGACAGAAGTCATGGGTGTGTGTGTTCTCGGTGCAAGGAGCTCCTGGTTCTCAGGGAACGAGTCAAGGGGAAATTGGGCACCGTGCTGAAGAAAGGGGGAATGTTCCCTCAGAAGGAACCCCTCCTACAGTTGGTGAACAGGTATCATAGAATCATAGAATGTTAGAGTTGGAAGGGACCTTGCAGGTCATCTAGACCAATCCCCTACACTCTGCAGCAGAGCCGAAAGAGAGCCCTACAACATACCTGAAAGATGGCCGTCCAGCCTCCGCTCGAAAATGTTGGGTTTGTGAGATTGAGAAAAATTGTATTCAGCAGAGATAAAATAGCTTAGCAGTGCCAGAGTAAAATAATTCAGACCCAGAGTCCATGTGTGATTAAAATATAAAGTTTTTACTAAATTCTAGCATGGGAAGGGTAACTGGGATGAAAATAACAACGGGAGCTAAACGGCTACATCCTTACTCTACAAAGATAAAACTAGAAGAGAGGATTATGGCTGCTCTCCTTCTTCTTCAGAACACCAAAACAAAGACGGGAAGAGAAGCCATAAAATGGTAATACACCTTGCAACTTTCGTCCCA
>NW_015169371.1:5893-9526 GCF_001447785.1 Gekko japonicus
TCCCTTGCCCCAGACTGAGCGCCCCTATCTATACCTTGTGGCTAATAGCCACCGATGGACCTCTGCTCCATCTGCTTATCTAATTCCCTCTTGAAGCCGTCCATGCTTGTAGCCGCCACCACCTCCTGTGGCCGTGAATTCCACATGTTAATCACTCTTTGGGTGAAGAAGTTCCATGCGCAGGGCCGGAGAGACAGGCACAGATCAGGAGTCTCAATGTATGGATAAGACGAAGGTGTAGGGAGGAAGGGTTCCAGTTTGTTAGGCAGTGGGATGCTTTTTGGAACTAGCAGGACCTGTCCAAAGGAGACGGCCTCCACTTGTCCCGAGAAGGAACCAGGCTGCTGGCGCTTAAGATCAAAAAGGTGGCAGAGAGGTTTTTAAACCTCTGCATACGGGAACTGAGATGTTATTCTCCTGTAACTTGTGCTTGTGAGAACTTGAGATATTCACATCAGAGTGGCAGTATTGTGTGTATGGACAGCGTCCTATCCCCTCTTTGAAAAAGCTTTTTGGAGACGGGTGTGTAAAGGCCGGCAGGCTCTGTCAGAGGTGGGACGGCGGTCTCCTTTCTACAGTCTCCACGCATGGACTTGGAAATCGTATCGCTTGAAAGACTTATCTGCTATGTTCTGAAAACAACAACCTGTTTTGAAAGACTTGACCGTTATATTTTGAAAAGAACGCATTGACGACGTTTTTCGACACAGGCACAGTTTGGTGCACAGATGAAGCTTTTTGATGTAGTGGTTAAGTGTGTGGACTCTAATCTGGGAGAACCAGGTTTCATTCCCCACGCCTCCACTTGCAGCTGCTGGATGACCTTGAGCAAGCCATAGTTCTGTCAGAGCTGTTCTCTCAAGGGCAGTTGTGGAAAGAGCTCTCTCAGCCCCACCTCCCTCACAGGGTGTCTGTTGCGGGGAGAGGAAGGGAAAGGAGACTGTAAGCCGCTCTGAGACTCTGAGTGAAGGGCAGGGTATAAATCCAATCTCTTCTTCTTTTCTTCTTATAAATATATTGGATGAGAATGGAAATGGGCTATTTTGGGGCAGTAACGCACAGGAACGGAGTTCCGGCTGGCTCCCAAGTTGGCCACACCCAGCAGGAACTCATTAGCATAATAGGCCACACCCAACAGCAGACACTCATTAGGATTGGCTACATTAGGGGTGTGTGGCCTAACATGCAAAGAAGTTCCTGCTACAAAAAAAGCCCTGGGTTTTGACAACAAACAAGGTAAACAGAGTAAGAAGCAAAAGGTGGGTGTGGTTGGATGTCTACACTTCTGGTAACATGTGGGTGTGGCCTAATATGCGAATGAGCTGTACTGTCAGGGGTGTGGCCTAATATGCTAATGGGTATCTGCTGTTGGGTGTGGCCTTTTATGCTAATGAGTTCCTGCTGGGCTTTTTCTACAAAAAAAGCCCTGGAAATGATTATGGGCTGAACATATACGTATTAGACTTTGGAATTGTTGTATGAATAGAGAACATGGATATTAGACTCTTTACTAAGTGCTGAATGTTTATATTTCTTGTCATTTGTTCATGGTTTTTTCCTTGTATATATCCTGGGGAGTTGCAGATGTCCCTAGGAAGGAGATGCCTTCTTGCTTAATTAATTGTTTGCATTGTTTTTACCTGGGCTGGGTGTCCCCGGGAGATCCGGTGGGTGCTCCCCAGCCGCACACCAGAAGAAGTTGATGGATCTGTTTCCCGTAACACCGATGGAAACAGGAGGCAGGGAGGAAATGGTGCATGGGATGATTTGTGGCATTCAAGCCCCTTGGATTAATTCTAATGGAGACACTTCAGTAGCTAAATAAATAGACGGAATGAAAACCCAGGAGAGGCGGCTTTCTTCTGCGATTTGGGGAGGGAAAAACGTACATTTCAGCAGGTGGGAAAAGGAGGCCGGGGAAGGCGCAGCTCACTTTTAATTCCGCTCACCCCGGCTGCGTGCGTGTCAGGGGATTAATAAATACAAGATTTTAAGAAATGTGCTGCGTCAGATTGCGGCGAACCGATTTGTGCAGTGGGAGGGGTGAGGGTGGGAAGACGGTATTGTTTGTAGCTTTTCGCTGGTGGAGTACACTCACTTTGTTCGGGTTTTCAAAAAAAAATTTTTTAAGTTCTCTGCTGAGTTGATTCTGAAGCATTTCCCCCCCTCTCCCTGTCAGATAGTGTGCAGCTTTTTAAAAAAACAGATGCTGTCTTAAAAATCAGGCGATAAGATGCTCGTTCCAAAACACGGGAGCGGGGGTTCCCAACATGGCGCCCGTGGGCATGATGATGCCCGCCGACACCTTTCCGGGTACCCACCAAGTGAGCCACTTTGGTGTCGTGGTTAAGTGTGTGAACTCTAATCTGGGAGAACCGGGTTTGATTCCCCACTGCTCCACTTGCACCTGCTGGATGACCTTGGGCAAGCCGTAGTTCTGATAAGTGCTGTTCTTGAAAAAGAGCCGTTTCTGTCAGAGCTCTCAGCCCCACCAACCTCACAGGGTGTCTGTTGTGGGGAGGGGGAGGGAGAGGAGTTTGTCAGCTGCTCTGAGACACCTTTGGGTAGTGAAGGGCGGACCTCCTGATCGGCAGTTCGGAGATTGGATTGGCTTTTTAAAGCACTGCTTGGAAAGTGGGTGGGGTTTAGATGGGGCTTTCCCCAGCAAGGCTCCTGATCGGCAGTTGGGAGATTGGATTGGCTTTTTAAAGCACTGCTTTGTCAGCTGCCAGGAGCTGCGGTGGCTCAAGTGGTTCAGACGCTGAACTGCAGGCTGTGGAAGGTCGGTAGCTCAGCAGTTCGAGACCTGGGTGCCGCATAACGGAGTGAGCTCCCGTCTCTCGTTCCAGCTCCTGCCAACCTAGCAGTACGAAAGCAAGAAATTGCAAGTAGATAAATAGGTACCACTTCAGTAGGAAGGTAACAGCGTTCCGTGCGCCTTGGTGTCTAGTCATACCGGCCACATGACCACGGAAACGTCTTCGTACAGCGCTGGCTCTTCGGCTTTGAAACGGAGATGAGCACCGCAACCCTAGAGTCGGATTCGACTGGCTTTCGAACAAGGGAGACCTTTACCTTTTACCTTGTCAGCTGCCACCACAACACAAGGATCTTCGCTGTGTGGCTGAAGGTCAGCGGCGGCGGCCATTTTGGGGCTGGCTCCGCCTCCCCTGACAGCCATTTTGGGGCTCCGCCCACCGTGTCGTGTCAGAATTCTAATGGCGCCTGCAGGCTCAAAAAGGTTGGGGACCTACAGCCGTCCTCCTTGTCCCCCCGGACTCTAAATTTGTCCTACTGCTTCAGACCAACACGGCTGCCACCTGAATCAATGTCCCTATAGGTTGGGTCTCGAGCCTTGCATTGCAGCAGGGGAGGACACCACCAGCCTGTCTGAGGGTCCCAATCCTTGCTGTGTGCCAGGTGCCAGTTCTGCCTTTACACACACACACACACACACACACACACACACACACACACACCAATCTCCAGCTCTTGCCGCTGACTTGTTTTTTTGTTCAGCGGTCTCTCTCCTCTTTGCTCTTTCCGGCATCTCCACAGCTCCTTCGCCTCTTCTATTCTTCTCTGCTTCAGGGCGCCTTCCCTCCCTGGCTGGAAACATTCTTCTTCCCGCCC
>NW_015169371.1:9556-10205 GCF_001447785.1 Gekko japonicus
TCCTCCGCCTGCCTTTCCCGTCTGGGTTTGTCTTGGATTGTAGGCCTCGGGGCAGCCTCCGGCCTGGTTGTGCCAACGCGGCGTACATGAAACACCCTCCCCCCCCCACTGCTGTCCGTGGAGCCGGTGCTCTCGTGAACATTCTCGGTGTTGATTTTGGGAGGCAGGAATCCGCAGTCTTATCTCCGGCAACAGGTAATCCCGGCAGGCCGCTACGGAGCCGAGGGGGGAGTAGGGATTGCAAACGCTCTGAGCCTGAGCTCTGGGCATCTTTGGGGATCAGAGAGATAAGCACATCTTTCCAGCTGGGGAGATGTGTAAAGAAGCCTCTGTGTTGTATACACGGCGTCCCCTGCGGAGGAAACAGAGGCGGAGGTGGGAACGCGCCCTGCCCGGCATTGCCAGCTCAGCTCAGACAATCCAGCACCACAACTTTCATGCAAACTCTGCAGGCGAGCCAGAATGATATAGCGGTTAGAGTATCAGACTAGGATGGGGAAGACCTGGGGTCATTTTGTAGAAAAAGAGGTGCAGGGGCTCATTAGCATAACGTATTTGCATAACTTATTTGCATATGCCACACCCCCTGACATCACCGGAAGTGTGTCAAAAGGCAACACCCACTGCTCAGGCTCCACTGGACTGCTTT
>NW_015169371.1:11457-14206 GCF_001447785.1 Gekko japonicus
GGTCCTCCAGAGGAACTGGCTGGACCATGTGTGAGACAGGAGGCTGGACTAGAGGGACCCTCCCTGGTCTGACCCAGCAGGGCTCTTCTGAGGTTCCTATCAGGGGAAGGCCTCGGCCTCTCTGCCCTGTTGTTGGCCCTGCAGAGGAACTGGCTGGACCATGTGTGAGACAGGAGGCTGGACTAGAGGGACCCTCCCTGGTCTGACCCAGCAGGGCTCTTCTGAGGTTCTTCTCAGGGGAAGGCCTCGGCCTCTCTGCCCTGTAGTTGGTCCTCCAGAGGAACTGTTCGGCCCCTGTGTGAGGCAGGAGGCTGGACTAGATGGACCCTCCCTGGACTTCAGTGGGGTCTAATGCCATCGTCCGGCTTCTGAAGCTGCCATTTTCTCCGGGGGAACTGATCTCCGTCGTCCAGAGTTCCGTTGTCATTCTGGGGGTGTTCCCGGCCTTTCCTGGAGGCTGGCAACCCTCTAACCTAGCCCATGAATTCTCCGCACGGAGGATTTTGCGACAAGCCCTTCGGGAACCGGAGCCATGCAGGGAGATTCTGTTTTGCTGGAGACAGGGAGCCGCTTGGGTCTGCCGTCAACCCCACCTAGATCTGTCAGCTCCGTCTCGTCTGGATTCTGAATTATGGCCTGATTAAGGTCCCCCCTACCTCACTCCAGCTCTGCCGATCCTGACATACATTTGCTGTCCAGAATTGCAAGAGGCCGCCGTCCCCACTTTCTATGTATATGATCCGAATGACGGCAAACATTAAAATTCCTGACCTACTTTTTTGCCTGGGTTTGCATTCGGCATGAGTCAGGGGGAGAATACAGAAATCTGCTTGTCTTGGGGGTTTTGAAACTTTGACAGTTCTGTGCTGCTGCTGTGCACGGAGATAATTGCGCGGAGACGGCTTGAGAGACGCACAGCGCAAGGGTACCTGCAGCCAGCGTTCCCTCTAAGCTGAGTGAGTGCGAGCTAGCTCACAGTTTCTTAGCCTCCGGCTCACACCTTTTTGCCTCGGCTCAGGAAGGAGGACTCTGAAGCAAACTAATTTATCCAGCAGCCAAGTCGCTCGCTCACAACTTGAATGTCAGTTGCTCACACAGTAGAATTTTTGCTCGCAGGACTCCACAGCTTAGAGGGAGCATTGGATACAAAGATTATGGAGGTATGACAGAAGTAATAAAGGCTTAATCTCTACATTATATAAGAATCTTGTTTGTTTAGCATCTTGTTTGTTGCTCATCTCCCTTTCCAAGCCGAAGAGCCAGCGCTGTCCGAAGACGTTTCCATGGTCATGTGGCCGGCATGACTAGACACTGAGGCGCACGGAACACTGCTGCCTTCCCACCGAAGCGGTGCCTATTTATCTACATGCAATGTATTGCTTTTGAACTGCAATGCCAGAAGCTCACAAAGTAGGATTTTTGCTCGCAAAACGCCATAGCTTAGAGGGAGCACTGGTCCCGCAGCAGAACTACATTGGCTGCCGGTCTGTTTCCACGTTCAATTCAAGGCGCTGGTCATGACCTCCAAAGGCCTTCACATCCTGGGACCCGCATATCTGAAGGACCGTGCCCTTCAGTGAGAGCCGGTTTGGTGTAGTGGTTAAGAGAGCAGACTCTAATCAGGGCGAACTGGGTTTGATTCCCCACTCCTCCATATGCAGCTGCTGGTGTGACCTGGGGTCAGCCACAAGTTCTCTCAGGGCTGTTCTCTCAAGGGCAGTCCTCGAAAGAGCTCTCTCAGCCTCACCTGCCTCACTGGGTGCATTCAGATGGCTCTTTAGATCCGCGCGAGGCACGGGTGCCTCACGGATTTACAGTAAATGTAATGTCTAGAATCAACATCTGGGAAACATCCGTCTTCTGTGAGCATCCCGTTTTGCCGCGCTTAGGAGCCGTACTAAAAAGATACCACGTTAAATCCAGAGTTTTTGGTTCCGACGGGCCACTCACGAACTTTCCCCCGTCTGTTCGTTCCAGCGCGCAATTAAAAATGGCACCCGTTCGGGATAGTCTGACGTCAGACCATCCCAAACGGGCGCCATTTTAAAAAAATATTGATTCTGTGCATGCGTGAACAACCAAGGATGCAATATAATGCCTATGCACATGCGCAAACTTTTGTTGTTTTTTTAAAAAGCCACCACGTGCACGCCTCATTCAGTGAACGCCATCTAGACAATCCACAGCGGAAGCAGCGCGTGGCAAGGCGATTCCCCCGGGGGATGCCTGGTCGTGCGAGCATGGATTTAAAAGATCGGGATCAAATTTGAGCTGGCATAATGGTGGGATTAGTTGTCCGTCTGAACGCACCCACGGGGTTTCTGCTGTGGGGAGGGGAAGGGAAAGGAGTTTGTAAGCCGCTCTGAGAGTCCTCTGGGTAGTGAAGGGCAGGGTATAAATCCAGTCTCTTCTTCTTCTTTTACCTCACAGGGTGTCTGTTGTGGGGAGGGGTCTTCTCCTTCTTCTTTTCCCTCACAGGGTGTCTGTTGTGGGGAGGGGAAGGGAGAGGAGTTTGTCAGCCGCTCTGAGACACCTTCGGGGAGTGAAGGGTGGGGTATAAATCCAATCTCTTCTCCTTCTTCTTTTACCTCACAGGGTGTCTGTTGTGGGGAGGGGAAGGGAGAGGAGTTTGTCAGCCGCTCTGAGACACCTTCGGGGAGTGAAGGGTGGGGTATAAATCCAATCTCTTCTCCTTCTTCTTTTACCTCACAGGGTGTCTGTGGTGGGGAGGGGAAGGGAAAGGATATTG
>NW_015169371.1:14546-17992 GCF_001447785.1 Gekko japonicus
CATAAGCATGGATCCCCATAGATTATAGTAAATTCAAAAAGCTGAGGCCCAATCGCGGGTCTTCCCGCACGCACCATTGGGCCTGGGAAGCAACGCTCCTACTTAATCATAACACACTGCTTCTCATGTATAATGCCATGAGATCACCCAAGCTACTACCCGCCAGCAACCACCTGTGGCCTTGAGAGATACGGACGTTCCTGCGACTAGGCAATTAAGCACATAAACAGGCATACATGGGAAAGTTAAAGCAAACAAGCGCATACCCATAGAATAGGGAAACATAGGAGCATACACAGAGAATAGGGAAACATATTGGCAGCTTGCTGACACAACCCTACCCCCCATCCCCCACCGGTGGCCAGACCAGATCTGGCAGCCCTAGGCACCTGTTAGCTATCCCCAGGGGTCATTTCATAGAAAAAGAGCTGCAGGAGCTCATTAGCATAACTTATTTGCATATGTCACACCCCCTGACATCACTGGAAGTGTGTCAGAAGGCAACACCCACAACTCAGGCTCCACTGGACTATTTTGGATTGCTAGCTATGGGGGGGGGAACGTGCAGATCTGTCCTCGCAGAGGAGGGAGAGCTTGTACCTGATTAAAACTGGTCTTAAAGGTGCCACTGGGCTGTTTTGGGCCGGGGGGAGCTTTGCAACTTACCTGGCTGCTTCTTGCTCTGACTGAGGGCTGCTGGGAGCAGGGGGTGGGGCTTGTTGTATGTGCCCGCCCCCTGGGCTCATTACTGCCGGAGCTCCGCTCCTGTGCGCTCCGGCAGGAAATGACCCCTGAGCCCGAGGCACCTGTTAGCTATCCCACCACTTAGGGTGGCCTGTCAAGCATTGACAAGAGCCTGAGCTTCCTCCGTTGTGGCTCCGGCTCTGTGGAACGGGGTCCTTGAAGAGGTGAAGGGGGAGTCCACCTTGGAGGTCTTCAGGTGGTTCTGCAAGGCCTGCCCATTCCCTGGGGGGTTGGTTTGAACAACAGGGATCTTGGGGGCGGTGGGCAGGGAGAGAGATTTTCTAGGAATCTCCCTACTGGGGTTCGCAGCTCTGTCTCCCCATAACAACACCAACACTCTAGTTGTCTCCCGGCCATAAAGGAGAACCGGGAATTTCTCAAACCGGAGCTGGCAACCCTGCGGCAGTGAGGGTTGCCAATCTCCCGGTGGTGTCAAGGGCAAGAGATCACGGGACAGGCTGAACTTCTAAGGGACAACAACTGTGATAAGATAACGGAATCTTGTTGGGAAAAATATATCTCTTCTTTAATCATCCTTAAAGGTAAAGGTTTCCCTTGCTCGGAAGCCAGTTGGATCCGACTCTAGGGATGCGGTGCTCATCTCCCTTTCCAAGCCGAAGAGCCAGCGCTGTCCGAAGACGTTTCCGTGGTCATGTGGCCGGCATGACTAGACACCGAGGCGCACGGAACGCTGCTGCCTTCCCACCGAGGCGGTGCCTATTTATCTGCATGCAATTTATTGCTTTCGAACTGCTAGGTTGGCAGGAGCTGGGGCCAGAGACGGGAGCTCACTCCGTCACGCGGCACACCCGGGTCTCGAACTGCTGAACTACCGACCTTCCGGTCTGCAGCTCAGCGTCTTAACCACTTGAGCCACCGCAGCCCCCACTCATTCTTACTCATATTTCTTCTGTAAGTTTTTTTCCTGCTCCCTCTTCCTTTCTGACTTGCATCATTTTGTTGTAAGTTAGAGAGGAAGAGGGAGCAGGGAAAAGTTGCAGGAAATAATACGAAAGGTGTAAGGTCTCATCTGATGAAACCTTGAGTGAAACGGTCTATTGAGCGCTGTGCCGTCAGAAAGACGAGATGAATTTACTTCAAAGGAAACACCTTTAATGATTTGTCACGCACTGTATGATTAAAGAAGATATATGTTTTTCATCGCAGGATTTCGTTATCTTATCACGGTTGTTTTTCCTTACAAAGCTCAATCTCCACGCGACAGAGATCAGCCCCCCCTCCCCGAGAAAATGACTGCTTTGGAGGGCGGACTCTTAATTATGTTCGTTTATTTTATGCCTTAATTATGTTTATTTTGTTTTATTTATTTATACATTCGATTTTTAGACCTCCCTACCCCAATACTTGGGGCTCAGGGCATTGTGCAGTGTTTAAATGCGATTTAAAATGATTAAAAACGTTGAAACAATACAGTAATCGTTGAAAAAGGTGCCTAGAAACAAATTATCCTTACCCCAAGGGGGGGAAGTGAATGGAAAAAAGAGCCCAGACTGATTAAGACCATTGATTAAAAAACCATTGTCTTGGAGGAAGAAGATATAGAATCATGAGGAAAGGCTGAAAGAGTTGGGTCTGTTTAGCCTGGGAAAGAGAAGGCTTAGAGGGGACATGATTGCAGTCTTCAGATATTTGAAGGGCTGTCATGGAGAAGATGGAGCAGATCTATTCTCTCTTGCTCCGGATTGCAAGACGAGATCTAATGGATGGAAATTACAAGGGAGTTGTTACCGGCTAAATATCAGGAGAAACTTCCCAACTGTAAGAGTGCTTGAGCAGTGGAACAGTCTGCCTCGGGAGGTGGGGGATGCTCCTTCGCTGGACGTTTTCAAGCGGAGGCTGGATGACCATCTTCCAGGTCTGTTGTAGGGCTCTCTTTCGGCTGTGCTCCTGCAGAGTGCAGGGGGTTGGACTAGATGACCTGCAAGGTCCCTTCCAACTGTAACATTCTGATTCATGGATCCTAATACTCATGTGGTCAAAGAACACAACGCGGTACATATCAATGGAAACAGCAGCCCGTTCTGCATCTAGCATTCGCTCCACTGTTTTACCAAACCCACATTGGAACAAATTCCCCTCTATATTGCATGCTACTTTCACTATCTGATTGTCGGATTTTATTGAAGACTCCACACTGCATGCCGGATTTCACTTCGTTTGAGCTCTCAGTTTTATGCCTGCATAGATTTATGGTTGTTTTATGCCCGTTCAGGGATAAGGCGTTGGCCCAGAGTATCTGAATGTGGTTTTGAGCCACATCTTTTTCTGTTCCAGGGCGGTTTTGGTAAAACAGTGGCGCGAATGCTAGATGCAGATTGGGCCAGTGTGTCCGCGTACACAACACCGTCCCTAAACAAGCTGAGTCCACAGTGCAAACAGATCAACACACTCCAGAAGGCGTCTCTTTTCAGTGACCTGGCTGTTCGGTGTCGCTGCTTGGGCAGAATAGTTGGGTTTATGAAGTACCCCTGTTTGGTGTAGTGGTTAAGCGCGCGGAGTCTAATCTGGGAGAACCGGGTTTGATTCCCAAACGCCTCCACTTGCACCTGGCTGGATGACCTTGGGCAAGCCGTAGTTCTGATAAGAGCTGTTCTTGAAAAAAGAGCAGTTTCTGTCGAGCTCTCTCAGCCCCGCCTACCTCACAGGGTATCTGTTGTGGGGAGGGGAAGGGAACGGGGTTG
>NW_015169371.1:18092-19118 GCF_001447785.1 Gekko japonicus
AAGTGAAAAGATGTTCAAAAGCCGATCTGAGACTCCTTTAGGTAGTGAAGGGCGGGGTATAAATCCCATCTCTTCTTCTTTTACCTCACAGGGTGTCTGTTGTGGGGAGGGGAAGGGAGAGGAGTTTGTGAGCCGATCTGAGACTCCTTTGGGTAGTGAAGGGCGGGGTATAAATCCCATCTCTTCTTCTTCTTCTACCCGCCTACCCTTTTGCAGCCCTGAAACAACTGGCATCATTTTATTTAAATGGGTAGACACGGAGTCAGCCTCATGCATTTTAAACGGACGCAGTTTCCCCCTCCAGAATATGCTCTGAGTTAACAGAAGGTTTTGAAGACTGTTTCTCCAGTAGTAACCACACAGCACGGGCAGATTTCACAGCCTGTAATCAAGGGATTCTCCTGTTCCTTTATCACACCAAACATAATCATTCTTGCCCGATTATCTTCTGAATCATTGTCTGTCAGACCCCGGTCCAGTTACACACAATGACTCTTGCTTTGGCAGTGATGAGTTTATTGAAGCATGTGCAAGATCCAAAAGTCACCGTGTCAGAACTGAAGTCTTTTTGGCAGGTACAAACCTATTACAGAGAATCAAACAGGTCCCATCCAACCCCCAAGGATACGTCACATCCACACTTCGCCTACTTGCCATGCCTACCAGGGGAGATATATTTCCTGGTAACCTAGAGTCCGAGATGGTACAAATATGTGCTCAAGGTCACTTCTCCTGGGAAAATTGCTAATGCTGAAGAAGACAGAGTCAGGATTCGAAATGGATCTAGATAGGCTGGAACAGTGGGCGGAGACAAATAAAATTAATTTCAATAGAGAGAAGTGCAAAGTCCTACACCTAGGTACGAAAAATCAAAGGCACAGATATAGAATGGGAGGGACTTGGCTCGACAGCAGCACATGTGAAAGGGATCTGGGTGTTCTGGTTGATCACAAGCTAAACATGAGCCTGCAGTGCGATGTGGCTGTGAAGAAAGCAAATGCAATCTTAGGATGCATTAACAGAAGC
>NW_015169371.1:20279-24746 GCF_001447785.1 Gekko japonicus
CCTCACAGAGGAGGGAGAGCTTGTACCTGAATAAAACTTGGTCTTAAAGGTGCCCCTGGACTGTTTTGGACACATTCAAATACCCTGGGGCAACGCCGTATTGACTGCAAATTCACCCTGCAACAGCCATGAATCTATGCAGAAGGTACCATAAAACCCGATGATCGAAGAAAGTGAAAGTGGTGAGCAGTGCAGAGGGTACCATAAAACCCAATGATCAAAGGACGTGAAAGCGGCGTACAATGCAGACGTGAATTTCTAATCCAAGGTGGGTTTGCTAAAACAACGGAGGGAAAAACCAATACAGAATCACCCCTCGTTTCCCTTTGGGCCAACCTGTGCGGCATCTCTGTCCACTGAGCCGCAGCCTGCAGAGATGCTGTACCATGAAATGTGTAACTATTGTTGAGACCACGGGAAGATCTTTGCAAAATGGCTGGAAGATTCTCCTCTCTGTCTTCCTTCTAAGTGAAACTGACCCTTCAAAGGCTGCCCTGAGCCCCCTTTGGCAGGAAAGAGCGAGAGAAGAGGTGGGCTCCAAATCCTCAGCAAATCCTTGGCGTGTTGACTTTCTCCGGCCTCTTGAGAGTGAAGGCGGCCAACCGTCTTCCACTGGTCAAGGGCTTTTTTAATGCTTCCTGAGAGCCACTCGGGGTTTGCTGAGATCAGCCACGGATCTACCTTGATTACGGGATGGAGGACAGGCGGAGACCGGGGGTGGGGAGATGTGGGCTTCTCCGCTCTTCACCACTATAGCTTCCCCATTGTTTTGTCACAAAAGGCACGGGGGGGGGGGGCTGCTTGTGACAGTCTAGCCTGAGGCCTAGAACCATAGAGTTGGAAGGGACCTCCAGGGTCATAAGAACATAAGAGATGCCAATATTGGATCAGGCCAAAGGCCCATCCAGTCCAACTCTCTGCGTCTCACAGTGGCCAGAAATACCAGGTCCCATCAGGAGGTCCACCAGTGAGGCCAGGACATTAGAAGCCCTCCCCCTGTTGACCCCCCCCCCCAAGCACCAAGAAGACAGAGCATCCCTTGCCCCAGACCGAGAGTTCCTATCTATACCTTGTGGCTGATAGACACTGATGGACATCTGCTCCATGGAAGAACATAAGAGAAGCCCATGTTGGATCAGGCCAATGGCCCATCCAGTCCAACACTCTGTATCTCACAGTGGCCAGAAATACCAGGTCCCATCAGGAGGTCCACCAGTGAGGCCAGGACATTAGAAGCCCTCCCCCTGTTGACCCCCCCCCCCAAGCACCAAGAAGACAGAGCATCCCTTGCCCCAGACCGAGAGTTCCTATCTATACCTTGTGGCTGATAGACACTGATGGACATCTGCTCCATGGAAGAACATAAGAGAAGCCCATGTTGGATCAGGCCAATGGCCCATCCAGTCCAACACTCTGTATCTCACAGTGGCCAGAAATACCAGGTCCCATCAGGAGGTCCACCAGTGAGGCCAGGACATTAGAAGCCCTCCCCCTGTTGACCCCCCCCCCCAAGCACCAAGAAGACAGAGCATCCCTTGCCCCAGACCGAGAGTTCCTATCTATACCTTGTGGCTGATAGACACTGATGGACATCTGCTCCATGGAAGAACATAAGAGAAGCCCATGTTGGATCAGGCCAATGGCCCATCCAGTCCAACACTCTGTATCTCACAGTGGCCAGAAATACCAGGTCCCATCAGGAGGTCCACCAGTGAGGCCAGGACATTAGAAGCCCTCCCCCTGTTGACCCCCCCCCCCAAGCACCAAGAAGACAGAGCATCCCTTGCCCCAGACCGAGAGTTCCTATCTATACCTTGTGGCTGATAGACACTGATGGACATCTGCTCCATGGAAGAACATAAGAGAAGCCCATGTTGGATCAGGCCAATGGCCCATCCAGTCCAACACTCTGTATCTCACAGTGGCCAGAAATACCAGGTCCCATCAGGAGGTCCACCAGTGAGGCCAGGACATTAGAAGCCCTCCCCCTGTTGACCCCCCCCCCCAAGCACCAAGAAGACAGAGCATCCCTTGCCCCAGACCGAGAGTTCCTATCTATACCTTGTGGCTGATAGACACTGATGGACATCTGCTCCATGGAAGAACATAAGAGAAGCCCATGTTGGATCAGGCCAATGGCCCATCCAGTCCAAATCCAACTCTCTGCGTCTCACAGTGGCCAGAAATACCAGTGCCATCAGGAGGTCCAGCAGAGGGGCCAGAACTCCAGAAGCCCTCCCGCTGTTGACCCCCCCCAAGCACCAAGAATACAGAGCAATGCTCCCTCTAAGCTATGGAGTCCTGTGAGCAAAAATTCGAGCCGGGGCTCCCGAAGGTCATGGGAGTCGGGCGAGACATTTAGATCTTTTCCACCCACAATGCCGTGCAGATCCTAAGCTCTCCTTCGTAACTGATGCTCAATGGAGATCCAGGGTGGGTGGCCCCTCCTACAGGAGACGCACGCCTGCCGATTAAAACGGCAGCCTAACATCTCCTCCTCCTCCTCGCCAGCAACGCCGAGAACGAGAGAACGATTTGATCCAGGCAGTCCTCCAGCTCTGCGGGTTTCCCTGGCCCGGTTCCCCTCCAGCAGCAGCTGCCTGCAGAGAACACAAACCCATCAGCACCATGACAGTGCATCGCTCTTTCCCCGAGGACAGTAGGCAAGAGAGGACGAAGCAGCTGCAGCAGAAAACGAGAGCTTCTTTACGGAGCTCACCAGCTTGGACACCGTCTGCCTTTTCAGAAGTTTGTCTCGAGCTGAGGTCTTGAAGCTCTCCAGACCTGAGGCCCATCTTGGACGAGGAGGAGGCAGATGTCAGACTCTGGAACAAACTTACTGATGTCAGACTCTGGAACAAACTTAACTGATGCTCAATGGAGATCCAAGGTGGGTGGCCACTTACTCCCAACAACATAAGAGAAGCCAATGTCGGATCAAGCCAATGGCCCATCCAGTCCAACTCTCTGTCACACAGTGGCCAAAAAGACCAGGTGCCCTCGGGAGGTCCAGCAGTGGGGCCAGAACTCCAGAAGCCCTCCCGCTGTTGACCCCCCCCAAGCACCAAGAATACAGAGCATCCCTTGCCCCAGACCGAGAATTCCCATCTATACCTTTTGGCTAAGAGTCACTGATGGACCTGTGTTGTTGTTCAGTCCCACAGTCGCGTCCGAATCTTTGCGACCCCATGGACCAGATCACGCTATGGGAGGGTTAATGATGGACAGGGGTCACTTCCTGCAGGAGCACACAGGAGCGGAGCTCCAGCAGTAAAGAGCAGTAAAGAGCTCAGGGGGCGGGCACATGCAACAAGACCCATCCCCTGCTCCCAGCAGCCCTCAGTCAGAGCAAGGAGCAGCCAGGTAAGTTGCAGAGCCCCCCCCCCAATTGCTCACTGGGTGTCTGTTGTGGGGAGGGGAAGGGAAAGGAGATTGTAAACTGCTCTGAGACTCCTTCAGGTAGTGAAGGGCGGGGTATAAATCCAACCTCTTCTCCTCCTCCTCAAAGTTGTCCTCTCAAGAGCAGTTATCTCAGAGCTCTCTCAGCCCCACCTACCTCACAGGTTGTCTGTTGTGGGGAGGGGAAGGGGAAGGAGATTGTAAGCTGCTCCAAGACTGAGTGAAGGGCAGGGTATAAACCCAACTCTCCTCCTCCTCCATCATGTGGAGCTACGAGCTGAATGAAGCTCTATGGTCAATCCATAGAGTTTCCTTTCCTAGAGTGATGTGATGTTACTTCTGGTTTTCCCCCAGAAGTGGCGTCATGCCATGTACAACAGGAAGAAATAATAAAACATTCAATGATAGTGTGGATGCAGGATTTAGGGCATAATATCCAGATAGATGACTGGCTTAAAATATGGAAAACGGCCAAGTTAATGAGAGCAACCGTGTTTAAAGAAAATATATATAAACTATTTCACAGGTGGTACTGGACACCAGATAGGATAGCTAAAGCTCATAAAACAACCTCTAGAAATTGCTGGAGATGTAAATCCAGTGTAGGAACCTTTTTCCACATGTGGTGGAGATGTGGAAAAATCTATAAATTTTGGCAAAATGTTAACAAGATAATAACGGAAATATTAAATATTGATTTTAAATTATTACCAGACTTTTTTTGCTCAATATAATTCCTACGTGTTATGAGCAAAATAATATATATTTACTGACATATATTCTTACATCAGCCAGAATATTAATAGCTAAATATTGGAAATCAGAAAAAGTTCCAATAAGAGAGGAAATAGTTAAGAAATTGTTAGAAGTGGCTGAAATGGATAAAGTTAATATATTACTTCAAGGAAAAGATTATAAGATATTTTTAAAAAATGGTTTAGAATGTATAAATGGATCGAAGAAAAACTTATATAATGGACTCGTAGTATGGAAGGTACAAGTACCAATGTTTGCATTCAAAATATCTTTTATAAGTGAAAAAGAGGTACTTTCCCCCCTTTCTCACAA
>NW_015169372.1:0-2457 GCF_001447785.1 Gekko japonicus
TTCTGTAGGCCGGGAGCTGTGGGGAATCCCCCCCACCCGCGAGTTCCACAGGTCCCACTTCTTGTATTTTTCTATTTCTAATTTCATGGACATACACAGGTGTCTTTGTATCACTGTGAATTCAATGTTCCCTCTATGCTGTGGAGTCTTGTGAGCTAAACTTCTACTTTGTGAGCTCCCGGCATTAAAGTTGTGAGCGAGCGATTTGGCTACGGCATGAATTAGTTTGCTCTGGAGCCCTCCTTCCTGAGCTGAGACAAAAACGTGTGAGCCGGAGGCTCAAAAACTGTGAGCTGGCCCACACTAACTCAGCTTAGAGGGAACACTGGTTGTGACGCTTTTATAGTTAATCGTTTCAGGAGTGATAAGATTGATTTTTAACTAATAAATCTTAAAAGACAATGTGAGTGATCCTTGGCTGGTATACAAGCCATTCACTAGACACCTGGGATAAATATACTTCTGAACTCTCTTCAATCAGAGGGCTGCTTCGCCATGAGAGATTGGTAATAAGAGAGAAGGGTGGGGTATATATCCAATCTCTTCTTCTTCTCTTCTCCAGTAGAAAAGCGAGATTCGAGTCCAGCGACAGCTTAGAGGCCAACAAGATAATTTTTTTGGGGGGGGGGTGATCTTTCGAGAGTCAGAGCTCCGGTGTCTGACGAAGGAAGCCCCGACTTCCAAATGCTCACACCCCGAAAATCTTGCTGGTCTCTAAGTTGCCCCTGGACTCAGATCTAGCTCTTTCCCATGGAAACAATTGTGCTCGTTTTGTTCTTAGGTTTAGTTCTGGGCGTGAAGCCATTTACTCGTAATTATCCTTCTCAAGGATGGAACGACGATAAGAGCCGTGCTGACACAGAAAGAGAGAAGCGTTTGTTTGCCGAAATCGTGAGGCCTGCTTGGTTCAATTAAGAGTCAGAGTCCGTGACAACCTGAGTAGCGAATCACGCAGAGGAGCACTGCCGCGTCATCACCATGGTTTCCATGGGCGGAGCGAGAATGAGGAATGCCACCAACAGCAGCAGTAAAGGTAAAGGTTCCCTTGCTCGAAAGCCAGTCGAATCCGACTCTAGAGTTGCAGTGCTCATCTCCGTTTCAAAGCCAAAGAGCCAGCGCTGTCCAAAGACGTTTCCGTGCTCATATGGCCGGCATGACTAAATACCAAGGCGCACGGAACGCTGTTACCTTCCCACCAAAGTGGTACCTATTTCTCTACTTGCAATATCTTGCTTTCGAACTGCTAGGTTGGCAGGAGAAAGGTAAAGGTTTTCCTTGCTCGAAAGCCAGTCGAATCCGACTCTAGAGTTGCAGTGCTCATCTCCGTTTCAAAGCCGAAGAGCCAGTGCTGTCCGAAGACGTTTCCGTGGTCATGTGGCCGGCATGACTAAACACCAAGGCGCACGGAACGCTGTTACCTTCCCACCGAAGTGGTACCTATTTATCTACTTGCAATTTCTTGCTTTCGAACTGCTAGGTTGGCAGGAGCTGGAACTAGAGATGGGAGCTCACTCCATCATGCGGCACCCGGGTCTCGAACTGCTGAACTACCGACCTTCCACAGCCTGCAGTTCAGCGTCTTAACCACTTGAGCCATCGCAGCAAAATCACGACATCGGGAAAGCGTCATTACACGTTGCAAGCAATGTTCCCTCTAAGCTGTGGAGTCTTGTGAGCAAAAATTCTGCTTTGTGAACTACTGGCATTAAAGATGTGAGTGAGCCATTTGGCTACTGCAGAAATTAGTGTGCTCTGGAGCCGTCCTTCCTGAGCGAAGAGAAAAATGCGTAAGCCGGAGGCTAGAAAACTGTGAGCTAGCTCACACTAACTCAGCTTAGAGAGAACAGTGGTTGCAAGGTGCCAGATTTCAGCGTGCTGTTGGCAGAGGCAGCTCCTCCCCAACGCTCCCTCTAAGCTGCGGAGTCTTGTGAGCAAAAATCCTACCTTGTGAGCTAACGGCATTCAAGTGGTGAGCGAGCGATTGGGCTACTGCATAAATGAGTTTGCTCTGGAGCTCTCCTTCCTGAGTGAAGAAACTGTGAGCCGGAGACTAAAAAAACTGTGAGCTAGCTGACACTGACTCAGCTTAGAGGAAACACTGGTCCTCCCCCTCTCTCGCCAAGATGGCATATAGGGTTGCCAACTCCAGTTTGGGAAATTCCTGGCAATCTGGGGGTGGAACCAGGGGAGGGTGGAGGTTTCGGGAGAGAAGGATGCTCAGCAGGGATGTGGTACTATACGGCCCACCATCCACAGCAGCCGTTTTCTCCCGGGGAACTGATCTCTAGAGATCAGGTGTAATTCCGGGAGACTGCTGGACCCCTACCTGGAGGTCAGCAAACCTAGATGGCAACCAGGGCTATTTTGGGGCAGGAACGCACAGGAACGGAGTTCCGGCTGGCTCCCGAGTTGGCCACGCCCAGCAGGAACTCATTAGCATGATAGGCCACACCCAAA
>NW_015169372.1:2614-6965 GCF_001447785.1 Gekko japonicus
GGGGTGCGTGGCCTAATATGCTAATGAGCTATGCGGTCAGGGGTGTGTCCTAATAAGCAAATGAATTTCTGCTGTTGGATGTGGCCTATTATGCTAATGAGTTCCTGCTGGGCGTGGCAACCCTGATGGCAACCAATGCTCCCTCTAAGCTGTGGAGTCTCGTGAGCAAAAATCCTACTTTCTGAGCGACTGGCATTCAAGTGGTGAGCGAGCGATTGGGCTGCTGCATCGATTAGTTTGCTCTGGAGCCCATCCTTCCTGAAAATGTGTGAGCCAGAGGCTAAAAAAACGTTGGCTAGCTCACACGAACTCAGCTTAGAGGGAACACTGAGTCGGCAACTGTCCACGGATCTGGCTAAACTCACCTCTGGCGAAGGCAGGCTCTTGTTGGAGTCCACGGGGGCCACGAGCAGCATGTCTTGCAGGATTGTCTGCATATGGTGGGCCATCATCTTCTGCTGCTCGAGGCTGCAGTGGTTCTCCAGGGACAGGATGATGGGATAGGGCGAGGTCTGCGGAGAAGAGAACAAGAAAACACATGAGGCCCGCCTCTAAACAGTGCCCAGCTGGCCATAGCCCCTAGACGGGGAGTGGAGACCATCCTCTTTTGCAGGGGTCCTTTCCTGCAGGAGTGCACAGGAGCGGAGCTCCGGCGGTAAAGAGCCCAGGGGGCGGGCACATGCAACAAGCCCCACCCCCTTCTCCCAGCAGCCCTCAGTCAGAGCAAGAAGCAGCCAGGTAAGTTGCAGAGCCCCCCTCCCGGCCCCCAACAGTCCAGTGGCACCTTTAAGACCAGGTTTTATTCAGGTACAAGCTCTCCCTCCTCTGTGAGGGCAGATCTGAACATCCCCCCCCCAGTGTTCCCTCTAAGCTGAGTTAGTGTGAGCTAGCTCACAGTTTTTTAGCCTCTGGCTCACACATTTTTGTCTTAGCTCAGGAAGGAGGGCTCCAGAACAAATTAATTAATGCAGTAGCTGAATCGCTCGCTCACAACTTTAATGCCAGTAGCTCAGAAAGTGGCAATTTTGCTCACAAGACTCCACAGCTTAGAGGGAACATTGCCCCCCCAATAGCTAGCAATCCAAAACAGTCCAGTGGAGCCTGAGCGGTGGGTGTTGCCTTCTGACACACTTCCGGTGATGTCAGGGGGTGTGGCGTATGCAAATGAGTTGTGCTAATGAGTTGTGCTAATGAGCCCCTGCGCCTCTTTTTCTACGAAATGACCCCTGCTCTTTTGAAGGGTATTTGGTGGACAGAATGGTGGTTTCTCTTTGTTATTGGGAGGAGGAGGAGATTGCATTTATACCCCACCCTTCACTCAGAGTCTCAGAGCAGCTTACAATCTTCTTCCCTTCCTCTCCCCACGACAGACACCTTGTGAGGCAGGTGGGGCTGAGAGAGCTCTGAGAGAACTGCTCTTCAGAGAACAGCTCGGAGAGAACTGTGAGTGACCTCAGGCCAGCCAGCTGGCTGCATGTGGAGGAGTGGGGAATCAGACCCGGTTCTCCAGATTAGAGTCTGCCAATCTTAACCACTGCACCAAACTGACAGGATATTCCTTCCTTTGAACTGTGAAATGACACTGTGCAACAAAAGCTATAGCTATGTGTTTGATCATGTATTTTGCCTCTAAGAATATAATTTTTTTCAAATACCAAGTTTATGGCCCCTGTGGATGTAAACCCCCCAGTAGGCAATGGCTGGGAAACTCTCAGCATCCACAGATTTCAGAAGGCAAAGAGCTCAAAGAATATTCAAGGGCAAAAAAAACTCCCAAAAGACCCCAATAACTTGGCAGAGCCAGTTTGGTGTAGTGGTTAAGTGCGTGGACTCTAATCTGGGAGAACCGGGTTTGATTCCCCACTCCTCCACCTGCAGCTGCTGGATGACCTTGGGCAAGCCATAGTTCTGTCAGAGCTGTTCTTGAAAGAGCTCGCTCAGCCTCACTTACCTCACAGGGTGTCTGTTGTGAGGAGGGGAAGGGAAAGGAGTTTGTAAGTCACTCTGAGACTCCGAGTAAAGGGCGGGGTATAAATCCAATTTCTTCTTCTTCTTCCCATGAGGAAAAAAACCATATTCCCAAGGCTGCAAGAACTGGGGAAGGGGGTTCCTTACCTTGAAAGCGTAATTCTTGATGGCTTTTATGACGTCAGAGAAAAGGATCTTGGACGTGAGGGTGTAGCCGTGGTAAATGATCGGCTCTGAATTCGGGCCGTCCCAACAATCTAGTTCGACGCAGCGGCAACCTTTAGTCAGGGCTCTGAAAAGGAAGGGAGGAAAGGATCCTCAAATCCAGAATTCCAAAGACGGCTGGGAAATTTAGGTGCTCGGAAAGATGCAGGGCAGGCGAAACAGAGTTTCCCAGGAGTTGCTTTTTCCCGTCAGGGCTCTTGCCAGGCTAAATACCGGCCCTTAGCCAAGTCTTATGACTTGCCGAGAGCTTGACAAACCTTCCCAATGTTGCTGTCCTTCACCTTTAGGGGCCAGACTGGATATTAAACTCTTTAGGAGCCAACAGTACCATTCCAAAAGCCCAACATGGCTACCCACCATTATCTAGGGAGGCTTGGTCCACCCACTTTGTAGGAAAGTTCCTGGGAGACCGCTGGCAGCCAGAAACCAGCTGTGCCAAGTGGACCCTGTGGCGTTGGCGGTATTTACCCATCGTCACCCTCGCCGCAACCCAGGTTAGGGCTGACAGACTCCAAGTGGGTTGAGTAACAAATAAATATACACTGCAAGAAACGTTTGTAAATTAATGTGTTCTGTTTATTACTATCTCTCCTATATAATAATCCTGTTTTGGGGTGGCAAGATTCCATGCACTCCCTCAGCCATTGGCCCGTCAGCCGCCACTCGACTACCAGTCAATTTTGCATCAGTATTTTAAAAGTCAAGCCCCGATGGGAGTTTCCAGAATCACAAGCCCGCTTCTACTTGCACGAAGTCTTCAGAAAAAAGGGTGGGGGGTAGGGTTGCCAAATGAACTCACCTCTGCCAGCGGGGGACTTTGTGCTGTCTCCCGCCGCATGCATGTCACAGGGAAGTGACGTCATGACACTGGGGGCGGGGCACAGCCATTTGAGGGGAAAACCCTATGTTTTCCCCTCAAATGGCTGTGGCCCCGCCCCCAGCATGCCCGGCGTCAGCACGTCACATCCGGCTGATGTGCATGCGGTGCGCGCGCGTTCGGGACGCCGTCCGGGAGCCCCCCGCCGCAAGGAGAAACAGGGTTGGCAACCCTATAAGTAGGGTTGATACTTTGAAAGGAGACCACCAAGGAAGACTCTGCAGAGGAAGGTAATGGCAAACCACCTCTGCTTCTCCCTTGCCCTGAAAGCTCCTTGCTGAGGTCACTATAAGTTGGCTGCAACTTGACGGCACTTTATACACACACACACACGTTAGGATGGTGATAAATATACTTTTCTCAAAGAAGCTGTACTTACAATTTATATAGGGTTACCTACGTACATGGCACTTTATGCGGAAAAAGACAGTTGCTCCCTGCCCCAAGGTGCTTGCTAGTTACCTTCTTTATTTCTGTCCTGTACTGAATAAATGTACCTGACAAGGATGTTATAATAACACACAATGCACTTTATACAATGATAGTTATAAACAGAACACGTTAATTTACACAAGTTTCTTGCAGTGTATATTTATTCATTACTTGACTCTCCTAACACTGCAGCTCGGGTTGCTACAGACTCTAAGTGGGGCCTGGAGAATGGACTGCTGCAGACCGCATAAATTGGTTCCCCTGGAGAAAATGCCAGCTTTGGAGGGAGGCTTCCTCGGGAGGTGGTGGGCTCTCCTTCACTGGAGGTTTCCAAGCAGAGGCTAGATGGCCATCGGACAGCAATGCTGATTCTGTGATCTCAGGCAGATCATGAGAGGGAGGGCAGGAAGGGTTGCCTCAGTGCTCAGTTCTCGTGGCCCTTTCTTCCACGCCCAGGGAAATGCCGATTGCCACTTTGGGGTCAGGAAGCCATTTTTCTCCGGGCCAGTTTGGCCAGGGATCCTGGAGGCTTTGCTATCTTCTACACATGGATCAGGGGTCACTGGGGATGTGGGGGGGGGAGGTATTTGTGAATTTCCTGCATTGTGCGGGGGTTGGACTAGATGACCCTGGAGGTCCCTTCCAACTCTATGATTCTATGACTGTGGCATTATACCCTGAACGAGGTCCCAGGAACGAGATCTCCAGGAATTTCCCAGCCCAGAGCTGGCAACCTTAGCCCAGGTCCAAGCCATTCAGACCCGGTGGTGGCAGCAGCACTATAAGGCAAGGGTGTCAAACATGTGGCCCGGGGGCCGGATGAGGCCCCCGGAGGGCTTCTATCAGGCC
>NW_015169372.1:7358-9434 GCF_001447785.1 Gekko japonicus
AGTTCGACACCCCTGCTATAAGGGGCACTCAGGTCTATCCTAAAGCCCCTGTCCCTCTCCTGGCACGCGCTCTCTCTCTCTCTCTCTCTCTCTCTCTCTCACACACACACACACACACACACACACACACACACAGACTTTTTGGGTTGGAAAGTTAGGAATATTCCTAGTTAGTAGCAATCATCATAGTTTGAATAGTGGGGGTATTTAAAATGATATTTGTCATAGGGATCCCTTGTTTGAAGCAGTCAGTTGGAAAATATGTCCT
This sequence comes from Gekko japonicus, assembly GCF_001447785.1. Lineage (NCBI taxonomy): Eukaryota > Metazoa > Chordata > Lepidosauria > Squamata > Gekkonidae > Gekko > Gekko japonicus. The sequence goes on from NW_015169372.1 coordinate 7,627, forward strand.
CCTTTTTCCTTTTGAAAATATGTTAACCCTACGCCAGTGGCCCACCCAGTCTAACACTCTGTGTCACACAGTGGCCAAAAATACCAGGTGCCCTCAGGAGGTCCGTCAGTGGGGCCAGAACTCCAAAAGCCCTCCCACTGATGTCCCCTCAAGCATCAAGAATACAGAGCATCACTTGCCCCAGACAGCATGTTCCATCTATGCCTTGTGGCTAAGAGCCACTGCTGGACCCCCTGCTCCATATGTTTATCCATAAGAACATGAGAGAAGCCATGTTGGATCAGGCCAGTTGCCCATCCAGTCCAACACTGTGTATCACACAGAAGATATGTGAAGTGGCCGAAATGGATAAATTATCATGTACATTAAAGGGGAAAGATGATTTGACTTTTGAAAAAAAATTGGGAAAAACTGTATAATTGGACACGAAATATGAAGGGTTAGAATTGTTTTTGTTTACTGTGTTTGAAAAGGAAAGAGGCTGTATGCCTATTTGTTTGTAGCGGAAAATAGCTGAATGTTGGATTTATTTTGTGTTTGAAAAGGAAAGAGGCTGTATGCTCATCTGTTATGAAGCGAAGAAATAGCTGATTGTTAAGATTTATTTTAGAAAAGGTAATAAAGATACTTTAAAAAAAAAACACTGTGTATCACACAGTGGCCAAAACCCAGGTGCCACCAGGAGGTCCACCAGTGGGGCCAGAACTCCAGAAGCCCTCCCACTGATGTCCCCTTAAGCACCAAGAATACAGAGCATCACTACCCCAGACAGAGTGTTCCATCTATGTTTTGTGGCTATCTGTGCTTTTTGTATCCCTGCTCCATATGTTTATCCATAAGAACATAAGAGAAGCCATGTTGGATCAGGCCAAATGGCCCATCCAGTCCAACACTCTGTGTCACACAGTGGCCAAAAATACCAGTGCCATCAGGAGGTCCACCAGTGGGCCAGGACATTAGAAGCCCTCCCACTGTTGCCCCCCCCCCAAGCACCAAGAAGACAGAGCATCACTGCCCCAGATAGACCTCTCTTCTGTTTTGTTTTTTGGCAATGGTACAAGAAAGAGAGAAGTAAAGTTATTTTATTTTTTTTTGCCCTCGTGAGGAACCAAGGCGCCATCTCATACCTGATGTAGGCTTCCGTGCTGCTGGGCCCCGTCAGCTGATCTTCCATGAGGTAGGTGTTGTGCGAAGACGACACAAAGTAGTGACTGAGGGGTCGGGTCATGTCCTGGTACACTTGACGGTGTGCCTTATCGAAGACGTTCCCGTCATCGGACAGCAAATACATCAGGAAGCCGTCTTTAGTCATGGCCTGCTCCCTTTTGACTGCACGCCCACACAAAGACAGTGAGAAAGGAGTTAAGAGTGATTACGTACTGAAACAGTGAGCTTGGGGCAAAAGCAAAGAGCATGGCCTGGGCACAGTGATCACGATAAGTGAAACAGGTTCTGTGGATTTCCAGTTTTTTTAAAAAGTAAGTCTTTAGTTCCTTCCATTGGTCAGAAGACCATACTGTGGGGAAGCCGGGGAAACCAGCAGCATTGAACCTGGGGTATAAATAACCCATGAGGGAGTCTCCTATTTCTCTTATTGTAAATGTTTTGTAACCTGCCCTGAATATCTATATTAAGGGGAGAATATCTCAGATCCCCCAAAATAATATACATTGAGGAGGAGGAGGAGATTGGATTTATTCCCCGCCCTTCACTCGGAGTCTCAGAGCGGCTTACGAACTCCTTTCCCTTCCCTTCCCCTCCCCACAACAGACACCCTGTGAGGTAGGTGGGGCTGAGAGAGCTCTTTC
>NW_015169372.1:9446-16908 GCF_001447785.1 Gekko japonicus
CAGCTGCAAGTGGAGGAGTGGGGAATCAAACCCAGTTCTCCCAGATTAGAGTCCACACTAGGGTTGCCAAGTCCATCTTCCACCCCCAGCGGGGGACTTTGGGGGCGTTCTTGGAGGGGGTGGGGCATCCCTGACATGATGACGTCACGTTGGGGACATCTGCCCCCCCCCCCACATGCCCGTGCGCTGGATCTCCAGAAACGGCAGTTCCCTGCACTTAAAGGAGCCGGCGTTTCCCTTTTAAATGCAGGAGCCGGCGTTTCCCCTTTAAGAGCAGCCGCGTTTCCCTTTTAAGAGCACGAAGCTGGCATTTCCCTGCAAGCTTGCCGAGATTCGGCTTGGGAGGAAACACGGGTTCCACACACTTAAAGGGAGAGAGATGGGTGGCTGTGGGTGTTGGGGGCGGGGGACCCCCCCAAAACGGGGGACCCCTGGCAAACTTAATCACTACGCCAGGCTGGCTCTCACTGTATCACTGTATAGTTTAGGGGCCATGCCCATTCCTGTTCTTATCCCGACGTCAGCAACTAGCCAAAGAAGCCTGGCTTCAGGCACGATCATTTTCAGATGCTACGCTGTTGCCGGCTATGAGCAGGGTCTTTGCTGCTGTGGCCCCTGAACGAATAACATTCCTTCCCCGGTGAGCCCACAATAGCAGTTTCTCTTGCTTCTTTCTGGTGATCCACGGAAGTATGACTGTTCTGCAAAGGTTTCAAAGTGGAAGCCTTTGATCCCCCCCCCCTGGAACTTTTATTGTTCTAGATCGGGGGTCCCCAAACCCGGTGCCCACGGTCACCATGGTGCCCACCAGGTGCTTTTAGAAAGCCGGGTTGGGGCTTTTGCCCAGCAAGGCTTTGGACTGGCTGTCAGAGATTTGATTGGCTATGCCGGGGCTTTTTTTTGTAGAAAAAGCCCAGCAGGAACTCATTAGCATAATAGGCCACACCCAACAGCAGAAACTCATTAGCATATTAGGCCACACCCGGACAGTGCAGCACATTGGCATATTAGGCCACACCTGCATACCTTCCCTTGGCTTGCCCAGGTGCAAGTCGGCCCTTTAACAGGCCGGGGAAGACTCCGAGCAAATGCCTCCCCGATCCTTCCAGGACCCCCCCTGGCCTGCCCACCTCGGAGTCGCCGGGGGGGGTCGCTCTCCAGGCCTTCCCTCTGTAGCCATGCATGCAGAGGTTTTGGCTGTAGTGGGCGTGGCCAACTCGGAAGCCAGCCGGAACTCCGTTCCTGTGCGTCCCTGCCCCAAAATAAGCCCTGGGCTATGCTGAGTTTTAAAAATGTCGCTGCCACCACAACACATTGAGCTTCACTGTACAACCCAAGGTTAGCTGTGGCAGCCATTGTATGGAAGGCTTCACCTCCCACAGCAGCCATTTTATACCTGGGGGTCTTTTTGTAGAAAAAGCCCAGCAGGAACTCATTAGGATTGGCTCCATTAGGGGTGTGTGGCCTAACATGCAAAGGAGTCCCTGCTACAAAAAAGCCCTGGGTTTTGACCACAAACAAGGTAAACAGAATAAGAAGCAAAAGGTGGGTGTGGCTGGATGACCACACTTCTGGTAACATGGGGGTGCGTCCTAATGTGCTAATGAGCTATGCTGTCAGGGGTGTGGCCTAATATGCTAATAGGTTTTGCTGTTGGGTGTGGCCTATTATGCTAATGAGTTCCTGCTGTTGGGTGAGGCCTATTATGCTAATGAGTTCCTGCTGTTGGGTGAGGCCTATTATGCTAATGAGTTCCTGCTGGGCGTGGCCAACTCGGAAGCCAGCCGGAACTCCGTTCCTGTGTGTTCCTGCCCAAAAATAGCCCTGCCTGTGCCCACCACCTTGTGTCAGAGCTCCAGGGGTGCCTGCAGGTTCTAGATTCCTAGCTTTGCATTCTTGTCCTTTAGACCAGAGTATGAGTGCCAGTGGACTCAAACGTTGTTCCGCTGCTTCAGACCAACACGGCGACCCACCTGAATCTATCATTCTTTAGGCCAGGGGTGTCAAACATAAGGCCCGGGGGCCGGATTCGGCCCATCCAGAACTCTTATGTGGCCCGCAAGCAACTAGTACAAGGGAGGGAGTGCTGGGGGGGGAGTGGGCGGAGCTACTCCATTGTGGCTTCAAGCACAGTAGAACAACCTCGTCTCAAGCACTCAACACTCAAGCATCGTGGGAGCATTTGCCCAGCACTGCACTGCTGCCTCCCCAGTCCGCCCATGTGGGTTTTCCTCTGCGCCCCCCTCCCAGCCCACGGGGCTTTACAGTGAGGATACACCAATCTGGTGCTTACCAGCTGCTGTTCTTTATCCAGTTTCTATCTCTGGTACCTGGCATTATATTTTATGGCACACATGGCCCGGCCCAACAAAGTGACATTTATGTCAGATCTGGCCCTCGTAACAAATGAGTTTGACATCTCTGCTTTTAGACTTTCAGTTGGCTCTAAGGTACCTCCACTGGTGGAGGGAGGGTTAATTTCCCCGATTCCCACCTCCCAGTGTAGACTTCCCCCCTACATTGCCCCCCACGCTGTTCCTGAGGCTCCCTTGACCCCCGGGAGCAGAATTTTGGCACTATCAGTCAATGCTCCCTCTAAGCTGTGGAGTCTTGTGAGCAAAAATTATATTTCGTGAGCTCCTGGCATTAAAGTTGTGAGCGAGCGACTTGGCTCCTGCATAATTTAGTTTCTCTGGAGCCATCCGTCCTGAGCGAAGACAAAAATGTGTGAGCTGGAGGCTAAAAAAACTGTGAGCTGGCTCACACTAACTCAGCTTAGAGGGATGTCATGATCTGGGCTGTGCTACCAGAGGCCTACTAGGCCCAGAGAGCCTGGCTAGCAGTAGGTGAGTCTAAGCCTACAATTCCCAGAAGCCCCTGGGAGGTTTTGGAGCCAAAATGGACCAACAGGAAAAGAGGAGGGCTGGGAATAAAAGTTCTGGAGCAGCAGGAAGAGCTGTTCTTTCTTCCAGAGGGCAGAGCCGGAAAGAAGGCTGCTGCAGGGGAAAAACCCTCATCCTGAGAGAGGGGTGAGTAGTGTAAGGCCACTTGAAATAGTGAGCTATGGAAAGTAAATTTAGACGCGTTAGGGCATTTGATTTCTTTTCTTTTCACCCACTTACTGTTATTATTCTGCACCTTGTTGTTTGACCTCCTATAAAATAAACCTTTTCCTTGTTTTACTCTGCCTGGTCCTCACGCCTGTTATTCGGCCTAAAGGGAGGTCTGAAGGTCTTGGGAGGGCGCTCTGGGCCTTCTCAAGGGAACCTAAATCCAGAGTGGTGGCAGCGTCAGGTGACACCCCACCTGAGCCGTGACAAGGGATCACTGCTGTCAGTGATCGGCAGGAAATCCTGTTCCATCAGCTTCACCTCACTGGTGGTGCCTTAGATCCAACTGGATGTATTCACTGCTGTGTTTACATTTTTAAAATGTGAACCCCTAGGGAAGTTTTCTGCCGAAAGGCAGTATGTCGATATCGCAAACTGGGAAACCACTCAATCCCACGGTTAAGGGGGCCTACTAGTTTCGTTGGGTTCGTATCTCTCAATCAGAGACCGAGCCATCTCGGGTCCGGCGTCCTCCTCCCGCTGTTCTTCTCGGAGGAATCTCACCAGGTTGTCCACAGACATGACCTGTTCGGCGTCAGAATACCGCGAGAAGAGCCTGCCGATCTCCTGTCGCTCGGTCAGTAGCTTGTAGAAGACTTCGATCTCGTCGTCCTCCAAGGTGTCCGTTTGGGATGTGTCACACTGCTGCGGACACAGAGAGAAGAGGTGAAAGCCTTCTTTCCTTATGAGCCGTAACCTGAGCCAGAGCTAGACAATGCAAAACATAAGAAATCACCGGAAACCGTCAATATGGATCCCCGAGAGTAAGAAACCCAACAGGCAGCTCTTCCTGAATAAGCCTGGTGCCATTTCCCCCCTATCTGCATTATTGATTATTATCACATTTTCTTGAATGTTTAACTGGACTCACTGGGCCTATTTAGCGTTTATTTACTATTTCGTTTATTAATTATTTATTTATTATTTGTATTTATAGCCCGCCCATTGCGTGAGCGGGCTGGGGGCGGGTAACATCACAGAACAATACAATAAATACAGTTAAAGTTTAAAACAGTAACAAACATTAAAACACGATCCCAATTCAGACAAGTCAACTGGTTGTGGGAGGTTCCCTGGCATACGATTTGGATCGGTAGGTGGGTGACGACCACCTCAGCCAAAGGCCTGGCGGAACAGCTCTGTCTTGCAGGCCCTGTGGAATTGGGGAAGATGCTGCAGGGCCCTAATCTTGACTGGGAGCGTGTTCCACCAGGCAAGGGCCCTGGGACAACCAGGAGATGTTGGTCCATAGAGCATAACACTCTTTGGGGCGTATATGGGAAGAGGCGGTCCCTCTGATATGTGAGTCCCAGGCCGTGTAAGGCTTTAACGGTTATTACCACCACCACCACCACTACTACTACTACTACTATTATTATTATTTTTTTATTATTATTGTTGTTGTTGTTGTTGTTATTAATGATGAGCAGGGGTAATTTCCTGGAGGAGTTCACAGGTGCGAAGCTCCGGCAGTAAAGAGCCCAGGGGGTGGGCACAGGCAACAAGCCCCACCCCCTGCTCCCATTATTAATTAATTAATTAATGTGTTCTGTTTATACTTAACATTCTATAAAGTGCATTGTGTGTTCTTATAACATCCTAATCAGGTATATCTATTCAGTACATTCAATATAACAGTTCATGCAATATAACAACTACCAGTCAATTTTGCATCAGTATTTTAAAATTCTCAGTGGTGGCTCCACACTGGTGGAATGAACTCCTGGAAGACACCAGGGCCCTGCAGGACCTTTTACAGTTGTGCAGGGCCTGCAAGATGGAGCTCCTCCACCCGGCATTCAACAGCTGTATCAAATGAACTTAAGACCCTGCGCCCTAATACAACCTGTGTGTTACCAGTATGAATTGAACATCGAATGCTGTTTGTACCCCTTATTGTAATGGTTTTCTACTAATACCACACCATTGTTATACAAATAGCTTACTAGCACTTTATGTTGGGCTTTATATGCATATTTATATTTGTTTTGTTTTATCTGTTTTAAAATTTTTGTGTAATTCGCCCTGAGCCTGCTCCGGTGGGGAGGGTGGGGTATAAATCAATCAATCAAACAAATAAACACTCTCAGTCACATCTTTAAGTAAAATATCTTGGTTTTACACTCCTTACACCAACACACAAGCTAATCCGTACTGCAGTCTGAACACGTATTCAAGTGTTTGTGGGGGTTTATTTATTTTTATTTATTATTTATTATTTATATTTTTATCCCGCCCTCCCCGTAGGCTCAGGGCGACTTACACGGTATGTCACTGAAACATACAGTAAAACAGTAAAAACATTAAAATATTAAATAACATTAGTTATTATTAATTATAACCCGCTGGGCTCCCTTCCCTCCCTAAATCTCACCAACCCCAGGATCTGCCCTCAGATTTTCAGGAATTTCCCAAACCATTGCAAGGTAAGTCTTGGCAACTGTCAAATAAGCAAGCGTGGAAGGAAAACTAGGAGAAGCGATCAAAGCACACTAAGTAAACTTAGGATCTATCCTCTCATGGGCATCGCGAGGCCTTCCTCTCTCTCTCTTTCTCTCTCTCTCTCTCTCCCCTTCCCAGCTGATTCCTAGAAAATGTGGCTGGCTCCTACATTTTGCGAAAGTGTATGTATCCATGTTTATAAGCAAAAAACACCCGTAAACATCATGTATGTTGACCATTCTATAATAGTAGCATTCTATAATAGTAATAATATCATTCTATAATAGTAGTAATGAAAGAGGACTCAATAATAATTTGGTTAAGTGCGCGGACCCTAACCTGGGAGAACCGGGTTTGATTCCCCACTCCTCCACTTGCACCTGGCTGGATGACCTTGGGCAAACCGTAGCTCTGATAAGAGCTGTTCTCGAAAAAGAGCAGTTTCTGTCAGAGCTCTCTCAGCCCCACCTCCCTCACTGGGTGTCTGTTGTGGGGAGGGGAAGGGAAAGGAGTTTGTAAGCCACTCTGAGACACCTTTGGGTAGTGAAGGGCGGGGTATAAATCCAATCTCTTCTTCTTCTTCTATAATACTACTCATTAACATTATTATGCGCTAATACTGTAATCCATAATATAATTGCGTACTATGACACAACCTCATTATAGTTCTTTGCTTCATAATTTGGACTGAGTTTTCAATTTGCCCAATAAATTGGTCTGTAGTGTACAGATTCTACCATTCCAACGAATTCGTGTTTAATTTTGTTTAAGTTTGTTCTGTACCTCAGGAAGGTACGAAGTCCATAAATAAAATTCGCCTTACCTCAAAGATCTGCCGGGCATAGTTGTCGTCCACTTGGATGTTGACTTCTTTCAGGAAGTTCTTGAGCTCTTTAAGGGTCATCTTGTTATCTTTGTTCTTGTCCGCTTTCCGCAAACACGCGTGAATCCAGCTGTTGAATCGATTATAAGGAGCCTACACCACAAGACGACTGCCACACTTCATTCTAAGCATCTAGAAGTTTCCTGGAGATTTTTATCTATCTGTCTAATTTATACCCCACCTCTCTCCCAATGGGGACCCAAGATGGCTTACCAAATTCTCCTCTCCTCAATTTTCCCCTCCCAACAACCCTATGAGGTAGGTTAGGCTGCGAGTGTATGACTGGCCCGAGGTCACCCAGAAAACTTCCATGGCATTGTGGGGATTCAAATATGGTTCTCCCAGATCCTTGTCAGGGGTGTCAAACATGCAGCCCGGAGGCCAGATCAGGCCCCCGGAGGGCTTCCATCAGGCCCGCAGTGGAAGTGGCTATCTCCTGCTTCCAGTTCTGCTGCTGCTGCTGCATCATAGCTTGCTTCACCAAACTCTTAATCATTCAGCCATTTCATGTTTTAACCTGTGTTCTAGACTCAGAACTCTGAGCATGAGATTTCTGTGGTGAATGTCAATAAATCAAAAGTAGGTTTGCAGCTTACAGAGCTAATGTTTTAAGCATGTTTTTATTTTAAGTTAAAAAAAATCTTTGTGTTTGTGTCCTTTATAAAGTCTATATCTCCGCTACCAGGCATTACATTTTATGACACACATGGCTCGGCCCAACAAGGTCTCATTTATGTCAGATCCGGCCCTCATAACAAATGCGTTCGACACCCCTGCTCTAACCACTACACTATCCTTCTCAATGAGTGTGTGTGTGTATCTGAAACTGGCACCTAATTTCAGAATGGGTTTTGGAGGAAGAAGGAATGAAGGAGGTTTGGATTTATACCCTGCCCTTCACTCAGAGTATCAGGGCGGCTTACACTCACCTTCCCTTCTTCCTTCCACAACAGACGCCTTGTGAGGTAGGTGGGGATGAGAGAGCTCTTTCAAGGACTGCTCTTGAGAGAACACCTCTGAGAGAGCT
>NW_015169372.1:17181-20978 GCF_001447785.1 Gekko japonicus
CAGGAATGCACAGGAACGGAGTTCCGGCTGGCTCCCAAGTTGGCCACGCCCAGCAGGAACTCATTAGCATAACAGGCCACACCCAACAGCAGAAACTCATTCGGATTGGCTACATTAGGGGTGTGTGGCCTAACATGCAAAGGAGTTCCTGCTACAGAAAAAGTCCTGGGTTTTGACAACAAACAGGGTAAACAGAATAAGAAGCAAGAGGTGGGTGTGGCTGGATGACCACACTTCTGGTAACATGGGGGTGCGGCCTAATGTGCTAATGAGCTGTGCTGGCAGGGGTGTGGCCTAATATGCTAATGAGTTCCTGCTGTTTGGTGTGGCCTATTATGCTAATGAGTTCCTGCTGGGCTTTTTCTACAAAAAGAGCCCTGGCGGGTAGTGTTAGAAAAGAGCAAGAGTCCAGGAGCACCTTAAACCAGAACAAAATTGGTGGCAGGGGAGGCGCTTTCATGAGTCACTGCTCACTTCTTCAGATATCTGAATGGTTAAATGTGGTGCCTTCTATGGAGATGGGTAGCTGTGTTAGTCTGACTGTAGCATTAGAAAAGAGCAAGAGTCCGGCAGCACCTTAAAGACGAACAAAATTAGTTCCAGGGGAACTAATTTCTATAGTCTGGAGAACATTTGTAATCCTAGAAAGTCTCCAGGCCCCACTTGGAAGTTGACAACTCTAACCTGCCTCCCAAGGAACCACTGACTGTGAGAAGACAACACCAGAGAAAGCGGATTGACTGAACAGCGTACAGTCAGATATGTTTTTGGAATGACACAAAAGGATACTGTTGGAGCTTTTGTCTCTGGCTCATGGAATTGGTCTTCGCGATGATCTTCCCTAGGCCCGAAACCCAGTGGTTCGCGTCCACCTCAGAGCTGGCTATGAGGTCCAGGTTCTTCCTCTGGTCTTTGAAGATGATGGAAAAGCAGCGATGTTCGGGAACATCCTTGGCGTATTTTTCCATCCCTTCCGTCTTATGGCCCGCCCTCACATCCTGGATATCCTCTATGGAGACTGTAGAAACAAACAAGACGCAGGCTATCAGGAGTCCGTTAGGCACCAAACTTATCTCTGCTCGGCAGCAGATATCACAAAAATAACATTTTCCCCACCGCTGTGGCCTTTCCCCACAGTATCTTTGCAGGTGTCTGGCAAATGCCCTCTGAAGCTCTTGTGGTGTTCTTGGGTCACCCCACTGCCTCACAGCCAGATTTACCTCACGACTTTTTGTGAGGAGAAATTGGGATGGCTCCCCATTAACTCCACGGAAGGAGGGTGGAACAGGGAAATCACAGTGAGAATTTGATTCGTTGCTTGTTTATAAACCTGCATCTCCTCTCCAAAGTTTCTGGAAAAGATGTGTGCCACGTGCCAAGGAAATCTGGTAGATTAATGCATCTACTAAATGAAGGAACTGGAAGTTTGTGAGTTCTTGTGCTTTAAAAGGGTGTGGACAAATATATGGAAGACAGGACTCTCAATCAGGGCTCCCAAGTACCTACCTACGATCTGGTGGGGGATGTATAGTTCTTCGCGGGACCATTCCCGTGGGGAAAACACAGGTGCTGCACTATTCCGTCGCCCAGACGTGACATAGGCACATAGCCGGGCGACGCTCTAGCAATGGGGCTGGAAACTCAATGGTACTATCGAGTTTCCTGTCCCATTACCAGAGCGTCGCCCAGCTACGTGCCTACGTCACGTCTGGGCGACAGAATAGTGCAGCGCCTGTGCTCCAAGCAAGAATCTTCCGGTGGGGAAGCATGTGTCCCCCGCCGGATCGTAGGTAGGTACTTGGGAATCCTACTCTCAGTGGCTTAGCCAAGGCTGCTAAATGGGACATCTGATGGTCAAATGTTCAGAAGCATTCAGTAGGGGAGGACATTTGCCATCTGCCCCTGCTTGTTGGCACTCGACTAGCCTTCATAGGAAACAGGATCCTGGTCTAGATTAGGCCTGCCAGTGCCCCAGTTGTGGTATGGGATCCCCTACCCACAAAGTCCATTTTCCACTGCCGCTCTAAGCAGTGGTGGGGGAAATTTTGTTAAAATGGTGACGTCGACTGCCTCACTATGTGACTTCTAGGAAAAAAAACCCAAAGTGACAGAAGGTAGCTGTAGGAATTGCCAGGAACTCTACGGATTTACCACAGGGTTATAGAGCTGCAGTGGCTCAAGTGGTTAAGACGCTGAACTGCAGGTTGTGGAAGGTCGGTAGTTCAGCAGTTCAAGACCCGGGTGCCGCAAGACGGAGTGGGCTCCCGTCTCTAGTTCCAGCTCCTGCCAACCTAGCAGTTCGAAAGCAAGAAATTGCAAGTAGATGAATAGGTACCACTTCGGTGGGAAGGTAACAGCATTCCGTGCGCCTTGGTGTTTAGTCATGCCGGCCACATGACCACGGAAACGTCTTCGGACAGCGCTGGCTCTTCGGCTTTGAAACGGAGATGAGCACCGCAACCCTAGAGTCGGATTCGACTGGCTTTCGAGCAAGGGAACCTTTACCTTTACCTTTATAATGTTACAAGACAAATGTGGACAATCACGACCGGATCAAAGAACAAAAGAAGACAGTTGTGAGAGTCTGACCCACAAATCAGGCAGTCAACAAGACTTGCAAAGAAAAGAAAGCATAATATACAGACAATAACATACAGAAAGCATTTTCTTTGCAAGTCTTGTTGACTGCCTGATTTGTGGGTCAGACTCTCACGACTGTCTTCTTTACATTTGTTCTTTCACCACAGGTTTGCCAGGTTTGGGTTCCACGATCTCCTGGGTCTCCAGCCTGGGTTCGTGGATCTTCTGGTGCGCAATGACCTCACTCAGAAGTGACGCCATTTGCCGGGCATGTCGTGCGGGGGACACTCTATAATTTGGCCAAAAACTCTATGGTCACCATAGAGCTTTTAGCCAAATGCTAGACCGTCCCCCACACGACATGCCCAGTGGGATAACATCACCTCTGGGCGACATCATCGCACCGGGCACATCGGGTGCAACAGGGCTCTTTGGGGGGCAGGGCTTCCCCCACTGGCCAGCTGGCCGGCCACAGGTTGGGGGCCCCAAAAGCGGGGGAACCCCTACCCCCATCAGGGGGACCTATTTTACCATAGAGTTTCCAGCAATTCCTACAGCAACCGGATTCTTCCCAGAAGTAATGCACAGATGCAGCTGACATTCTATGTCCCCATTATCCCCGCCCCCAATCTTCCCGCCAATTGCCAGGCAAACCTAGACTAGATGCCCCACTGGGCTGATGCAACAGGGCTGTTCTTAGTTTCTGATGGCACTTGAGTAAGCAATTGGAATTCTTTCGCTGGTACCTGCCCGCCTTAAAGCTTATGAGAACCATTTGCCAGCCCTTACAGAGACAGCTGGCTCTCCCAGGATGCACAAATGCAGTCCCCATTATCCCCGCCCCCAGTTCTCCCACCAATCGCCAGGCAAACCTAGACTAGATGTGCCACTGGGCTGATGCAACAGGGCTGTTCTTAGTTTCTGATAGTACTTCAGTAAGCAATTGGAATTCTTTCGCTGGTACCTGCCCGCCTTAAAGCTTATGAGAACCATTTGCCAGCCCGTACAGAGGCAGCTGGCTGTCCCAGGCTCCCCCCCCCCCCGTAACATTTCCCTCCTCATTGCAAATGCTGACAGAATAAGATGACAGCAATAGAAGGCAGGATTATATAAGAACAGCATTTTCTACGCCCAGCAGATCAAAGAGGCTCATCTGGCCCATTAGGCATTCAGCTCAGAGCTTGTTCTGCATTCATCCATAAAACCTCAGTGCCACA
>NW_015169372.1:21679-24231 GCF_001447785.1 Gekko japonicus
GCCTTGCAGGTCCACCGCTGGGCCCCTCATGGGGCTCGGCAGTGGAGATGCAAGGGCGGCGGCGGCCGGGACCGTTGGGGGCGGGGTGGGTGGCCTTATGACACACTTCCGGTGATTTTAGGGGGTGTGGCCTTATGACACACTTCCGGTGATGTCAGGGGGTGTGGCATATGCTAATGAGTTATGCTAATGAGTTCCCCTAGCTCTTTTTCTACGAAACGATCCCTGATTACTTGCTTTTCATAGCAAGCAAGAATGTGAGAGACACCCCAATGGGCCCACTTGGGGGACTGAGTAGGACGGGGTTTGAGGCTGGGAGAAACTTCAATGGCGCGTAATGCCACAGAGTCCAGCTTCCACAGCCGCTGTTTTCTCCAGGCAAAGCAATCTCTGTCCCCTGGAGATCAGTTGTAATAGTGGAACATCTCCAGTCACCACCTGGAGGTTGGCAGGCCAAGTTGCCAACTTTCAGGTGTGGCCCGGAGTTCTCCCAGAATTATAAGAGACCTCCAGACTGTAGAGATCAGCTCCACTGGAGACAGTGGCACCTCTGGAGGGTGGATTCTATAGCATCATACATCTGTTGAGCTCCAAATTCCACCCTTCCCTGACTGTCCTAGAGTTTCCAAACCTCTGATGGAGGCGGGTTTCCCCTGCTTTCTGGCCCTTCAATCTGCCTCTGGCCACCTGTCCGGCAGGGGAGCCCTGCCCCCGAAGAGCCCCATTGCGCCCAATGTGCCTGGCATGATGGAAGTCATTTGCACCGGGCATGTCGTGTGGGGGACGCTCTAGCCTAGGGGTAGCCAACCCGTGGTTCAGGAGCCACATGCGGCTCTTTCACACATATTGTGCGGCTCCCGGCAGGGCAGCTGGGGAAGCAAAGGGGAGCCATGCTTTCTCTCCCTCCCACCTGTTTGCTTTTTTTGTTTGTTTCTCTCTCTCTCTCTTTCTTTCCACCTCTTTCCTTCTTTCTTTCCACCTCTCTCTTTCTCTCTCTCTTAGACAAATAAATATCATTAGCAAACAAATATCATTGGACAGATAAATATCATTATCCATGTCTGTTTTTTTACCCCTTTTGTTTTTTATTTTTGGCAGTCTCGTTTCATGTTATGAAAAGGCAAATGTGCGTATTTTAAAATAAAAACGTCTGTGTGATATTTGCTCCTGTCTTGCAGCTCTCAAACATCTGACGTTTATTCGATGTGGCTCTTAGACTGAGCAAGTTTGGCCACCCCTGTCCTACATTGTCCCCCGCACAATGTGCCCGGAGTGATGACATCAGTTCCGGGTGATGTCATCGAGGCATGCACACCAGAAGATTCCAGGAGCCAGGCTGGAGCCCCCCGCTGGGACCAAGGTAAGGCCTGGCAACCCTAGACTCTCCCCAGTCTGGAGTTGGCAACCTGACTACAGAGACTGGCTCCCCTGGAGATAATGGCTGCTTTGGAGGGTGGACTCTGTGGTATTATATCCCACCGACGCCCCTCACCTCCCCAAACTCTGCCTTCCCGGGGTTCTATCCCCAAACCTCCAGGAATTTCCCAAATCAAACTTGGCAATCCCAGTTCTAGCCTACTTCCAACAGCCTGTGCAAATGCAAATCTGCTAAGCACACACAGCCGGCCACTCCATTTGCATAAAATTACATACTTCAAGGCCGAGTTCTATCAGGCGCCACAAAATCACAGCCCGATGGTCTCGGCGTGCTGTGGAAAGCAGATAAGCGTGCCAAGGGCACAATCTAAACCGCAGGCCCACAATGGCTCCACGGAGAACAGATTGCAGGGCGCAGCAGCAACCCACAAGCGACTTCCTTCTCCCCAGGCGGCCACGGCTGGTTTGTTTGTTCAGGGATTTGCCGGCCACTCTAGGGGCTCTCTCAGACAAAAGGCTAAAGCCATGGAGTCCAGACCTCCCCTGGGCTCAATCGATATCACTTTGTTGGATATTGTGCTGTTGTAATCACTTAGCTCCTGGATTTCCCTTCTGAGACAGGGAAATTGCAGGATTACCGCAGCGCAACACCCATCGAGCCAGAATGGTGTAGCCATGGTAGGGTGATCAACCTCCAGGTAGTATAAAGGTAAAGGTTCCCTTGCTCAAAAGCCAGTCGAATCCGACTCTAGGGTTGCGGTGCTCATCTCCGTTTCAAAGCCGAAGAGCCAGCGCTTTGACAACAAACAAGGTAAACAGAATAACAAGCCAAAGGTGGGTGTGGCTGGATAACCACACTTCTGGTAACATGCAGGTGCGGCCTAATGTGCTAATGAGCTGTGCTGTCAGGGGTGTGGCCCCAATATGCTAATGAGTTCCTGTTGTTGGGCGTGGAATATTATGCTAATGAGTTCCGTCTGGGCTTTTTCTACAAAAAAAGCCCTGCAGAATGGTATAGCCGTGGAACAGATCCACCTCCAGGTAGTATACTATATCTGAAAAACACTGTAATTTTTTAAGGAATATACACAAAACTCTATTTGAAATTACAAAAAAACCACACCCCTCTTATTAACTTTTCTTTCGAGATGCAGTACAAGTACAAACTGAATTTA
>NW_015169373.1:0-964 GCF_001447785.1 Gekko japonicus
AAGCTGCTCTGAGACTCCTTCGGGTAGAAAAAGGGCAGGATATAAATCCTCCTCCTACTTCCTCCTCCTCCTCTTCTTCCTCTTCCTCCACCTTCTGGAAAACAGAATGGGACTGTGGAGATGAGCTTAAATACCTGCTTGCTGTGAAACTTAAGTCGTGACCTCAGGCCAGATGTTCTTCCTCAGTCGAACCTACCTCACAGGGGTGTTACGAGGATGACACGGAGGAAGGGGAAAACAGCAGTAAACTGAAAACAAGTTCTGCCCCGCGAGCATCTTAATTTCATCATTCTCTGCAGGAGAGGTTTTGGTATGCTGTCTGAACAATAGTGCATGGCTTTGCCCCAACTGTGCATACTTTTGCATACAATAAAATGCGTTATCTGTGTATCTGTGATTTCGCTGGTAACGGGGAGAAACTCCCGCCCCGTTTCTCTGTAACCGACACCCACTCAGGAACCCAGTTGCTCTCTATGCTTTCACTCTCTCAAACCTCAAAGACTCCTGGGATTATAGAGGTGTATAAAAGTCTCCAAATCTAGCTGCCCTTCCCGTGCAGGCTACAGAGAGAACGTCGGAATGACAAAGGGTTTATTCCTTCCCCTGCTGGTGGCAGCGCTGGTCTTCACAGAAGGTAAAACCTAACAAGTTCGAGCACAGAATAGGTGATGAGGTACAAAGGCAGCAGATTTAGAGAGTCAGGGGGCTATTTGAGATGAACGGAAACAATTATGAATGCAGGAGCAAGCAAGGGTGTAGACTTTCCAATTTCCCGGGGGGGGGGGGCTGGGGCTGGGCCAGAGGCATTGCTGTGCTAGGAGCAAGGGTGGCTCCCGGGGGAGGCTGAGCACCTTCTTGAAAATTTCGGCGGGGGCTGAAGCCCCGCCGCCCCCACGAAGATTACGCCTATGGGAGCAAGCAGTGGCCAGCAATGCTCCCTCTAAGTTGCAGAGTCTTGTGAGCA
>NW_015169373.1:4476-12862 GCF_001447785.1 Gekko japonicus
TATTTATTTATTTATTTATTTATTGCATTTTTACCCCACCCTCCCCGCGAACGGGCTCAGGGGGCATAAGCCCATACAAAAAAACAATATAAAACAGTAAAAACTATTACATCACAACAAAACAAATAAAGTGCTCCATACACACAAGATGGGTCTCTGAGGATGGTATCGATCATTTCCTTAGGTGAAATTGTCCTGTCGATGGTCCAAGCCAGTCCAGCGGCATCAGTGCCATGCAAATTTATGGCAGTTCTTTCGGGGACCGCTCCCAACCCCGTTGTTTCAGCGGTGGTAGTAGTAGAAGTGGCGGCCCCTATATAAAAGCCTGGCGGAAGAGCTCCATCTTGCAGGCCCTGCAGAATTACTTAAACTATTTTTGTAAGCGCAGTATGCATACAGGTTTTTGGGTTTTTTGGCTCATCTTTTGGACTAACCTTACCTCACAGACAGAAACTGGGTGTGATTGGTTGATCAGTAACTCATATTGGGGATACAGTAAGCTTCTGTATGGCATAAGGATTTGCCAGATCTGGATTAAGAAATTCTTAAGAGAAATTCTTAAGAGTCTGCGAAGGGGAGCTAGTTCAGCAGAGTTATAATGCCACAGAGTCCACCCTCCAAAGCAGCCATTTTCTCCAGGGGAACTGAGCTTGGTCACCTAGAGATACCAGCTCAGTTAGTTAGACAGAAGTGGGCTTCAATTGTCTATGACCTGGGCGACCTTAAGCATAAGGTAGTCTGCCACCAGGTCCTTTAGTGGTTCCCAACAGCTCTGGAATAAAAGACCAAACTTCCAGACTGGCTATGGAACTTAATACACAAGGTCAGTCCTGCAGAGTAGTCCAGAGACTGAGCTAAAAGACAAAAGGTGTTTAGTAGCAGTAGTTCACGGTTCAAGGCCACAGATTTAGGCTTTGAGGTTCAAGAAGCACAAATGTCACGACAGGGTAAAAATAGAATTTGTTTATTAATGTGCAAACGTAATCTAAAACACAAGACTTTTAGCAGCGAAGGAAAATAAAAGCTCTCTGCTTCACCAGCATAACTAATACTTACAAAAGCACTTGCAAAAGTATCATTCCAAGGTTCAAGGAGATACTGTAGTCCAGGATAACATGATGTTTCAAGTATAGCCCATCCGGGTAAAATCAAGACATGATGCCAGGTTGTAGGGGTGCTCTGGGACTATTGGCCAGGCTAGGCTTCATAATCCCATAGCACAGACTGAAGCCTTATTTTATAGAAGGAAAGGGGTCTCTGACCAGTCTAGGCCTTTGACCAGTCACAGACCAGCAAAGTGATGTAATCCTCTCCTTTCTACGAAGGCAAATAATATCCCATAATACTTCTAAGTGAGAGAACCGAAACCTATCCTGCAGCTAAGGGTCCGATACTCCAACACACAGGTGTTAATCATTCTGGAATGTGCTAATTGGTCGATTGCTCTCGTAGGGTTGCCAAGTCGTGGCAGGGGATCGTGTGTCTTTGCAGAATCCGTGCCGCGGAGACAGTGAGATGTGTTGCACCCGCCGTCGCCAGGATTTGACGCTATGCGTTGCTCTGGCAACGGGGCTCCAAACAGCCCCGTTGCCAGAGCGACGCGTAGCGTCATGTCCTGGCGACGGTGGTGCAACGCGTCTCGCTGTCCCTGTGGCATGGATCCTGCAAAGACGTGTGGATCCCCTGACATGATTTGGCGAGATTTGGGAGCCCTAGCTCTCAGGCCAGCACAGAACAGTACGGCCGCTGTAAGCAATCAAGGTCACAGCTCTTCTTCACTATCTGAGTCTCTAGGGAAGGTTTTTATTACAAACTCCTTCTAGGCCTCTAAGCCTGAACCAAAGATTTCATGCAAAGCAAGGAAAAAATGGCTTTTCATGACACTACGCTCCCCACCAAGGCAGGCTCAGGGCGGCTTACATTAAGGGTTAAAATACATTAAAACACATATTATAAACATCATTTTAAAAAATCATATACAATAACGAAATAAAGTGCTAGTGGCGGTATGATATTACGTAGAGATCCCAGTAGGCCATGGTGGAAGTTAGTTACTATAAGTAAAGGTAAAGGTTCCCTTGCTCGAAAGCCTGTCGAATCCGACTCTAGGGTTGCGGTGCTCATCTCCGTTTCAAAGCCGAAGAGCCAGCGCTGTCCAAAGACGTTTCCGTGGTCATGTGGCCGGCATGACTGAACACCAAGGCGCACCGAACGCTGTGACCTTCCCACCGAAGCGGTACCTATTTATCTACTTGCAATTTCTTGCTTTCGAACTGCTAGGTTAGCAGGAGCCGGAACTAGAGACGGGAGCTCACTCCGTCATGCGGCACACTCGGGTCTCGAACTGTTGAACAACCGACCTTCCACAGCCTGCAGTTCAGCGTCTTAACCACGTGAGCCACCGCAGCTCCTTACTATAAGTAGGATCCTATTCATGAAACGTTTGCACTACTTACTATGACAAGTTAATACTTATGCTATACTACCTTTTAGATTTCTGGTTGGTCTCAGGCTTCTACAATCCTAGTGCATTGGTTATTGCATGTTTCGGATCTGTTGATGTGCAGAGTTTGAGTCCAGCGTCTCCTTTAAGACCAACAATGTTTTATTCCTGGTATAAGCTTTTGTGTGCATGCCCACGTGTCTGAAGAAGTGTGCGTGCACATGGAAGCGTATACCCAGAATAAAACTTTGTCGGTCTTCAAGGTGCCCCTGGACTCAAAACTTTACTCTGCTGCTTCAGTGACCCACCTGGATCTACCAACCTGTTGATGGTACCCACTCACTCTGTGTGCTCTGCCTTGATTAATTAAATAAAATAAATAAATAAAAAGATCCAGCCCAATGTCAACCATTAGTAATAATCATCCAGGTGGCAACGTAGCTATTTTTAACCTCTGCTTTTCTGCCTTTCTCTCAAGCAGGGCAAGGGGAAGAGCTCTGGTGTTACAGCTGTGAAAACGAACGTACCGCTATGAACTGTGAGCACATGCAGAAGTGTGCGGAATCAGACTCCTACTGCGTGACATCTGTGATTCATGGTATGTACCACTCCCATTTCTCTTGAAAGCTGCAGCTCTCGCGGCGGAGGCGGGATTTCTTCCGCTCTCTCCAATTGGTCAGTCAGTGAGCCTCAGCCCCAACTTGTGGCTTGAGCCGTCGCCGAATGTTGTTGAACATTCCGTTCAGAGCTGGGCAAATCATCTATGCCCCTCAAGTTGTTTAACAATTTGTCTGGAAAATGGGCCTGTCAGACGGCTAGGGGTCTGAGGCTTCCAAAAGCAGCTAGGTAGGAACTCTCAGTCTGGGGCAAGAGATGCTCTGTCTTCTTGGTGCTTTGGGGGGGGGGTAACAGTGGGAGGGCTCCTAGTGTCCTGGCCCCACTGCTGGACCTCCTGATGGCCCCTGGTATTTTTGGCCACTGTGTGACACAGAGTGTTGGACTGGATGGGCCATTGGACCGACCCAACATTGGCTTCTCTTATGTTCTTAGGCTGACAGAGGGGGCATATTGGAGCCAGTGTTCCCTCTGAGCTGAGTTAGTGTGAGCTAGCTCACAGTTTTTTAGCCTCCAACTCACAGATTTCTGTCTTAGCTCAGGAATGATGGCTCCAGAGCAAACTAATTTATACAGTAGCTAAAATGCTCGCTCACAACTTTAATGCCGGTAGCTCACAAAGTAGAATTTTAGCTCACAAGACTCCACAACTTAGAGGAAACATTGGAGGAGCTGAGTGCCATTTCTAGGAGTGGCAGGTCTGGCTGGAGGAAGTAGAGGTCTCCCTCCGCCACCAAAGATTGGAGTGGAAGGGGTGGAATTTGGAAGGTGGGGGTCAGTTAAGGCCGAGTTTCAGCAGGGCTTACTCCATTTGCAGCATTGGAGCTCCATGCAGGAGTGCCCCCGCGTAAGTGCAAAGCGCATTTCCTTCAGCATACTGTATTCCCACACCCCAGAGAGCAGGAAGAAGAGTTTCATACCCCGCCCTTCACTATCCAATGGAGCCTCGGAGTGTTTTATAATCTCCTTCCCTTCATCTCCCCACAACAGGCACCCTGCGGGGTAGGTGGGGCTGAGAGAGCTCCAAAGGAGCTGCTCTTGAGAGAACAGCTCCGAGAGAACTGTGACTGACCCAAGGTCACCCAGCTGGCTGCAATCTGGAGGAGTGGGGAATCAAGCCCGGTTCTCCAGATTAGAGTCCACGCTCCTAACCACTACACCGAAGTGGCTCTCTGCCTTGGTAGGCAGCCCCCCCACCGTGCCTCTGACGTCCCAACTATTTCTTTGACTTTGGGGAGGGGCCATGGCTCAGAGACAGAGCCTCTGCTTGGCTTGCAGTCCAAAGACACTTCCATGGTCATGTGGCTGGCATGACTAAACACCAGGGCACCTGGAACATTGTTACCTTCCCATTGAAGTGGTGCCTATTTATCTACTTGCAATTTCTTGCTTTTGAACTGCCCGGTTGGCAGGAGCTGGGGCCAGAGATGGGAGCTCACTCCGTCACGTGGCACACTCGGGTCTCGAACCGCCGAACTACAGACCTTCCGGTTTGCAGCTCAGCGTCTTAACCTCTGAGCCACCGCAGCCTTAACCAAAGAGGATAGACACACAAACAAAAAGAGGGTGTGTCCTCTAAAAAGAGGACATCTGGCAACCCTATCCAAAGCAGGTATTGGCTGTTCATTCTGCCCCTGGAAACAAGAAGAGACGGTCTCCAACACCACAGTCCTTAAAAGCTGGTGGAGAACCAGATGGAGCCAATTTGACCATCCATTTGGAAAGAGGAGCAAGAAGGGTCAGCCATGAAATGAGGAGCTGAGTGCCAATTCTAGGAGTGGCAGGTCTGGCTGGAGGAAGTAGAGGTCTCCCTCCGCCACCAAAGATTGGAGTGGAAGGGGTGGAATTTGGAAGGTGGGGGTCAGTTAAGGCCGAGTTTCAGCAGGGCTTACTCCATTTGCAGCATTGGAGCTCCATGCAGGAGTGCCCCCGCGTAAGTGCAAAGCGCATTTCCTTCAGCATACTGTATTCCCACACCCCAGAGAACAGGAAGAAGAGTTTCATACCCCGCCCTTCACTATCCAATGGAGCCTCGGAGTGTTTTATAATCTCCTTCCCTTCATCTCCCCACAACAGGCACCCTGCGGGGTAGGTGGGGCTGAGAGAGCTCCAAAGGAGCTGCTCTTGAGAGAACAGCTCCGAGAGAACTGTGACTGACCCAAGGTCACCCAGCTGGCTGCAATCTGGAGGAGTGGGGAATCAAGCCCGGTTCTCCAGATTAGCGTCCACGCTCCTAACCACTACACCGAAGTGGCTCTCTGCCTTGGTAGGCAGCCCCCCCACCGTGCCTCTGACGTCCCAACTATTTCTTTGACTTTGGGGAGGGGCCATGGCTCAGAGACAGAGCCTCTGCTTGGCTTGCAGAAGCTCCCAGGTTTAATCATCTGCAGCACCTCCAGTTTGGAAATGAAGAAAAGTTGGTTTTATACCCTGCCTTTCACTACCTGAAGAAATCTCGGAGTGGCTTCCCTGTGAAGTAGGTGGGGCTGAGAGAGCGCTGACTGAGAACTGCTCTTGAGAGGACAGCGCTGAAAGAACTTGTGACTGACCCAAGGTCACACCAGCAGCTGCATGTAGAGCAGTGGGGAATCAAACCCGGTTCCCCAGATCATAATCCTGCCACTCTTAACCAATGTTCCCTCTAAGCTGTGGGGTCTTGTGAGCAAAAATTCTACTTTGTGAGCTACTGGCATTACAGTCAAGCACTACTATGGTCAGTCACCCCTGGCAACTGGCGAGAGATTTTCCTTGCTGAGGGGATGCACTGCCAGTGCTGGCAACATGACGTCACTCCCCAGGCGCCCAGAAGTGATGTGTCACCATGTTGCCAGGGTTGTTCTGGCATTTGGGCATTTGGGCATAACTGCCAACCTAGCAGTTAGAAAGCAAGAAGTCAAGCTGGCTCTCGGAAGCAGGAACTTCAGGCTGCCTTGAGCTTCCTATTACACTGGAAATCAAGCACTGCTATGGTCAGTCTCCCCTGGCAACTGGCGAGAGATTTTCCTTGCTGAGGGGACGCACTGCCAGGGTTGGCAACATGGCGTTAGTCCCCAGGCACCTGGAAGTGATGTGTCTCCATGTTGCCAGGGTTGTTCTGCAATTTGGGCATAACTCTGTGGTTTGAATGGTGTTATGTATTGAGCCTAAAGCCTTTCCTCTTGCTGTACCAAGAATGGGCTGAGCTTGCTTCTCTAGAACAATAGCTTGCCTGGATCCAGGGACTAACCAATAGATAAGCAGTGTAATCTAAATAGCCTACCACTGGGAGTGAGTCTCTGTGTTGGGTGTGGTGTTTTGCATGCTTATAAGCAGGGCTCCAGCCCTGCTAGCTTCATCTGGTAGTTTGCTGAAATCACCGAATAAGCCAGAGCCGATCACAGCAATGTGTCTAGAACCCAGTATTTAACAACTGGACAGATCTCTGGCTCTGTGTCACTCTCACGGTTATCTTCCTCCTTCAGGGGAGTCAGGCGAACACCGGTTCAGTAAAGGATGTTCCCCACGCTGCTCCGAGCACCGAGTCGACGTGGCGCACCCCACGTCCATCTTCACTCAATGCTGCCGTCAATCGTTCTGCAACACTCGCAGCGGCGGGTCCACCGGCGCGAGGAGTAGCCGCACGGCCGTGGGCGTGGGGGTCCTGGCCAGTTTCCTCTACGTTTTCCAGTCTGGGTTGTGAATCGCGCTGGCAAAGGGATCCCAGTTGCCTTTACGCACGGGGAGCCGACCCTCTCCTCTTCCCAAAGCGTGACTCCCAGAGTTCAGCCGCAGGCACCAAACTCTTTCTACTCCAGCACAGAAAGGCAATTGTCTTCCCTCCCGATTCTTGCCCCAAAGCGAAAGCCTCAAGCTGCTCTGAAGAGCCCTGGCCTAAAGCCAGCACATTCACGATTTCCTCCAACCACAGACCCCGGGGGCTTCTCTTTGTAAACAGCATTCATTCAGCGTTGCCAACTCCAGGTTGGGAAATTCCTAGAGACTTGGGTGTGTGTGTGTGTCTGGGAAGGGTGGCGTTTGGGGAGGGGAGGGGGGAGACCTCAGCAGGGTCTAAGGCCATGGAGTCAACCCTTCCAAGTGGCCATTTTCTTCAGAGGGACTGATCTCTGCACCCTGGAGATCCACTGTAATCCCAAGGGATCTCCAGGCCCCGCCTGGAGATTGGAAACCGTAGATCCTCCTGCCACGCTGCAGGAGCCTCTTTGCTTTGGGTTTTTCCCTGAGGAGCCCAGCATGGTTATCGGCTTCAATAAATGTTTGGCACAATAATTTCCTTTATGTCTTTTTTTCCCTCTAAAGGACTTTCAACTGTGTGGGGTGGTGGAGGTGGTGACTTTGTGACTGACAGAAGGAACAGCCATTCAGTGCCCATGCACCGCCCAGTTCCAAGGAGAAGAGGGCAATTGGCTTCACCTTCTGAAGGGTCCAGGATGAGCAGGTATCTTTCATGCTCATCCTTTCCTCAAAAGGCCCTTGATGAGTCAAGAGGCAAGCCGGACACCTGAAGACGTCATCCTGCACTGCCACTTAGTGGCCATTTCTAATATACCTTTTGAAGCCACCCACCAACAGAACTTGTGTAAAATGCTGTCAAGTTGCAGTTAAGAACATAAGAGAAGCCATGCTGGATCAGGCCAATGGCCCATCCAGCCAAAACCCAGGAGGTCCACCAGTGGGGCCAGAACTCCAGAAGCCCTCCCACTCTTGCCTCCCTAGCGCCACGAATACAGAGCATCACTGCCCCAGACATAAGGACATAAGAGAAGCCAATGTTGGATCAGGCCAATGGCCCATCCAGTTTAACGCTCTGTGTCACACGGTGGCCAAATATTCTAGGTGCCATCCGGTGGTCCACTAGCAGGACCAGAACTCCAGAAGCCCTCCCACTGTTGCCCCCCCCCGCACCAAGAATACAGAGCATCCCTTGCCCCAGACAGAGTGTTCCCTCTAGACCTTGCAGCTAATAGCCACTGGAGGATCTCTGCTGATTTACTGTGATCCTGTAGAGTTTTCAAGGCAAGAGATGTTCAGAAGTGGGTTGCCATTGCCTGACTCAATGTAGCAACCTTGGATTTTCTTGGGGGTTTCCCATCCAAGAAGAGAATAATCTATATATCTAATAGCCAACTTGCCCCCTCCGTGCGGATACTTAAATCAGCACGGAGGGGGCAGCTGGGGGGCCGGGGGAGGTTTGTGCACACGTGGGGCAGTCCCCACGTGTGCACAAAAATAAAAAAAGTTTAAAAAAATTTCGGGGGGATGTTTAAATCCCCCCGAAAGTGCAAGAGCGTCTCCTGTGCATGCGCAGGAGACGCTCTGCACCGCCGCCGC
>NW_015169373.1:13148-13320 GCF_001447785.1 Gekko japonicus
TGGCATATTAGGCCACCCCCCTGTCAGCACATCATATTAACATATTAGGCCACACCTCCATGTTGCCAGAAGTGTGGTCATCCAGCCACACCCACCTTTTGCTTCTTATTTTGTTTACCTTGTTTGTTGTCAAAACCCAGGGCCTTTTTTTGGTAGCAGGAACCCCTTTGCA
>NW_015169373.1:14332-17210 GCF_001447785.1 Gekko japonicus
TTTTCCAAAAGAGTCTAGATGGCCATCTGACAGCCATGCTGATTGTGTGAACTTAGGCAGATCACGAGAAGGGAGGGCAGGGAGGGTTGAATCGGTGCTGAGCTCTTGTGGCCCTTTCTTACACGCCCAGGGAAATGCTGATTGCCACTTTGGGTTCAGGAAGCAATTTTTCTCCAGGCCAGTTTGGCCGGGGATCCTGGAGCTTTTTTGCCATCTTCTGGGTGTGGAACAGGGGTCACTAGGTGTGTGTGTGGGGGAGGCATTTGTGGATTTCCTGCCTTGTGCAGGGGGTTAGACTAGATGACTCTGGAGATCCCTTCCAACTCTGTGATTCTGTGATTCTATAATTTGGCTGTTTGATGGCAGAGAGAGGGGGGGGAGAGAGAAATCATTTCTGCAGGACTGAAATGCCCCGCATTGACGTTTTAAAAACTGTACGTTTTGTAAAAATTTCCGCTGTGCATTTTTCCACTGGAGATCCCTTCCAACTCTGTGATTCTGTGATTCTATAATTTGGCTGTTTGATGGCAGAGAGAGGTGGGGGGAGAGAGAGAAATCATTTCTGCAGGACTGAAATGCCCCGCATTGACGTTTTAAAAACTGTACGTTTTGTAAAAATTTCCGCTGTGCGTTTTTCCTCATCAGGCGCAAACCCATTTTTTTTTCCTTCTTGCCCCCTCGTTTTCGGAATCCTCAGTTTCGGCGAGCTCTGGAAACTCGGGGTAAGAAGGAGAAAACTTCGGGCTTGCGCCTGGGGAGGAAAAAACTACTGCGGAAAATTTCACACAATGTGTAGTGTTAAAAACGTCAATGCGGGGAATTTCACGATTGCGGCCATGCTCAGAGAGAGAAGAAAGTGCAGCTAATGAGGCAGATTAATGAAAGGCCATTTCAGTCTGGTCCATTGTCTTTTATTTGGGAGATCTGAGGTTGCAGAAACTGCCTTCGCAGCAAAAAACAGAACTGGACGCTCTGCCCACGGGGTCTTGTTCCGACGGACACCTGTCTGCGCACTTCTTGGTGATCAGCCGCGTGGTATCATTCCCTAGGCGAGGGGAGGAAAAGAGAGAGAAAAGCACAAAGTTAAAACCCTCACTTCCAATCCAGGTTGCCAAGCGGCCTGGGGAAAATAAAAAGCGCTGTCCTTTTAAACAGAGGCTTATAAGGGGGTGTTATTTATCTGGCAATGCTATTCCCCTAATTGCCAGGGAAACCTTCAGAGCCATGCATTAAGTTCCTTTTAAGGGGACAGGACGTTTCTCTCCAGGCCGGCTGGCAACCCCGTTCCCGACAGAAAGGCTTCCGAGTGGCCCTGACCTTGCTGAGAGGGGGGACTGTGTGTCTCTGTATGCAAAGTGCCCAGAATGCAGCTGGGGGAGGGAGGTCCTTGTTGC
This sequence comes from Gekko japonicus, assembly GCF_001447785.1. Classification (NCBI taxonomy): domain Eukaryota; kingdom Metazoa; phylum Chordata; class Lepidosauria; order Squamata; family Gekkonidae; genus Gekko; species Gekko japonicus. The sequence continues at coordinate 15,727 of NW_015169373.1, forward strand.
ACCCCTGCTGCCTAGTTAGTCTTTCCAGCTTTGGCTTGGAAGGCGTGGCTCTCTGCTTGGAATGCAGAAGGTCCCAGGTTCAATTCCCGGCATCTCCAGTTAAAAGGAGCAGGTAGCAGGACCATCTTGGAGGTCCCAGATTCAATCCTTGGCAGCATCTCCAGTTGAAAGGACCAGGCAGTAGGTGATGGGAAAGCCCTCAGCCAGAGACCCTGGAAAGCTACAGCCAGTCCGAGTAGACAACATAGACCCTGACGGACCAATGCTCTGACGCAGTATAAGCCACCTTTATGTGTACATATGTACAACGTTACGTGGTTAAATGTCTCCCACAATTCTTCTACCCCTTTAAGTCATTGTTACCGAAGAAGAAGAACAAGAAGAGGAGGAGGAGATCTGATTTATACCCCACCCTTCACTATCCAAAGGAGTCTCAGAGCAGCTTACAATCTCCCTCCTTTCCCTTCCCTTCCCCACATCAGACACCCTGCGAGATAGGTGGGGCTGAGAGAGCTCTTTCGAGACTGCTCCTGAGAGAACAGCTCTGGGAGAACTTGTGACTGACCCAAGGTCACACCAGCAACTGCATGTGGAGGAGGAGTAAGGAATCAAATCTAGTTCTCTCAGATTAGAGTCCACACTCCTAACCACTACACCAAACTTAGCTGTCTCCTTCTGGTCAGGGGCCAGAAATGAGAGATGTTCAATGGGATAGAGCAGGTCGAGAAAGAAGTCCTTTTCTCGTGGGCAGAGAAATTGCTGGGCAGTTGAGTTAGAACGGATAAAAGGAAGTCCTTCTTGCCCCAAAGAGTGATTAACACACGGAATTCACTGCCACGGGAGGTGGCGGCGGCCAAAAACATGGACGGCTTCAAGAGGGAACTGGATAAGCATATGGAGCAGAGGTCCATCGGTGGCTATTAGCCACAAGGTACAGATAGGGACTCTCCAGCTGGGGCAAGGGATGCTCTGTATTCTTGGTGCTTGGGGGGCGGCAAGAGTGGGAGGGCTTCTAGTGTCCTGGCCCCACTGCTGGACCTCCTGATGGCCCCTGGTATTTTTGGCCACTGTGTGACACAGAGTGGTGGACTGGATGGGCCACTGGCCTGATCCAGCATTGGCTTCTCTTATGTTTGGTGTAGAGGTGTAGTAGAGCCAGTTTGATGTCGTGGTTAAGTGCGTGGACTCTAATCTGGGAGAACCGGGTTTGATTCCCCGCGCCTCCACTTGCAGCTGCTGGATGACCTTGGGCAAGCCATAGTTCCGTCAGAGCTGTCCTTGGAAAAAAAGAGCCGTTTCTGTCAGAGCTCTCTCAGCCCCACCTACCTCACAGGGTGTCTGTTGTGGGAAGGGGAAGGGAAAGGAGTTTGTAAGCTGCTCTGAGACACCTTTGGGTCGTGAAGGGCGGGGTGTGAATTCAATCTCCTCCTCCTCCTCCTCCTCTTCTCTTATGTAATGGTGCTAGCTAAACTAATTGGATTGTC
>NW_015169373.1:17511-17682 GCF_001447785.1 Gekko japonicus
CCGAAGGAGTCACCATCGTCAGGCACCTGCTTTGGCCGTCTGGGCACCGGATCATTCTCAGGCATCGCCAGTTGGAGCTCTGATTTTCACAGGTGAAGCAAAACGTGGCGTGAGCTGCAAGCAGGGGACGGGGGATGGGGGGGGTGAGGAGAAAGCAAGCCTCATCATCGA
>NW_015169373.1:21510-23450 GCF_001447785.1 Gekko japonicus
TTTTGCAATATACTTCTTGGGAGATTTATTTACTGCACTCAGTATGACGCTCTGTGATCAGTGCTCCCTCTAAGATGAGTTCGTGTAAGCTAGCTCACAGTTTTTTAGTGTCCGGCTCACAGATTTTTGTCTTGGCTCAGGAAGGATGGGGCTCCAGAGCAGACTAATATTTTTTTTTTTTGCAATATACTTCTTGGGAGATTTATTTACTGCACTCAGTATGACGCTCTGTGATCAGTGCTCCCTCTAAGATGAGTTCGTGTAAGCTAGCTCACAGTTTTTTAGTGTCCGGCTCACAGATTTTTGTCTTGGCTCAGGAAGGATGGGGCTCCAGAGCAGACTAATTTATGCAGAAGCCAAATCGCTTGCTCACAACTTTAATGCCAGCAGCTCACAAAGTAAAATTTTTCCTCACAAGACTCCACAGATTAGAGGGAGTGTTGCCTGTGACTGGGCAAAACTCTGCTATATTAACCCAATAGCCGAATAGTAACAAGAACAGTAAGATCAGATCAGAACAATTTCTTTACTGCACTTATTTGGAAGCAAGCCAGAATGAAATCTACCTACCTACAAGTAGACATGGCTAAGCACAGGCTGTTAAAGGCAGAACGCCCTGTTTCTGGTTTTTCCACCTGCCCTTCCTTCTCCTCTTTGGTTTTCCACGCATCCTACATAATGTTACCTTACCTTGAGAGAAGTACGTCACTTACCTATATGGATGCACACCAAGACGCTCAGCAAGGAACCCAGGAGCAATGCCTTCATCGTGTCGATTGGCTGGATAGCTGTGGATAAAGAAGCAGGAGGTTATATACCATTTTAATCCTGGAATAAATGAAGTGTGGGAGTCTCGGGGTGTCAGCATGCAATACGGGGAAATGGGCGTGGACGAGTTTGAAGTCCTCGGTGTGGAGGTTCTTTCCGGGAAAGGAGTAGACTGGAGAAAGCAGATCTTATCGGCAGGGGTCATTTCGTAGAAAAAGAGGTGCAGGAGTTCGTTAGCATAACTTATTTGCATATGTCACACCCCCTGACATCACTGGAAGTGTGTCAGAAGGCAACACCCACCGCTCAGGCTCCACTGGACTGTTTTGGATTGCTAGCTATCATGGGGGGGGGACGTACAGATCTGTACTCACAGAGGAGGGAGAGCTTGTACCTGAATAAAACTTGGTCTTAAAGGTGCCACTGGACTGGTTTGGGCCAGGGGGGCTCGGCAACTTACCTGGCTGCTTCTTGCTCTGACTGAGGGCTGCTGGGAGCAGGGGGCGGGGCTTGTTGCATGTGCTCGCCCCCTGGGCTCTTTACTGCCAGAGCTCTGCTCCTGTGCGCTCCTGTAGGAAATGACCCCTGCTTATTGGCCTGATCCTGAGCCAGACCATTTCTCTCCAAATAACAGGAGAGCTCTCTGAATAACACAAAAGAGAGAGCCAGTTTGGCGTAGTGGTTAGGAGCATGGACTCTAATCTGGGAGAAACTGGGTTTGATTCCCCACTTCTCCTCCACATGCCGCTGTGGATGGGACCTTGGGTCAGGCACAACTTCTCTCAGAGCTGTTCTCTCAGGAGCAGTCCTTGAAAGAGCTCTCTCAGCCCCACCACCCTCACGGGGTGCCTCTTGTGGGGAGGGGAAGGAGATTGTAAGCCGCTCGGAGACTCCTTTGGATAGTACCAGAATTGTTTTTATTTAATATAATTCCAGAAAAATATAAAAAACTGGATGCTTATATGATTATATATGTTGTAGCTACTGCGAGAATTCAGTATGCCAAATATTGGAGAAAAGAAGAAATACCACCAAAAGAAGAAATAATTTACAAATTGTTAGAAACAGCTAAGATGGACAAATTAACTTTCTTATTACAAGGCAAAAGAGAAGCTACTTTCGAGAAAACATGGTCAAGATTCTCTAAATGGATTGAGAGCTATCTTACACAG
>NW_015169374.1:0-4756 GCF_001447785.1 Gekko japonicus
ACCACTACACTACACCACACTGGCTCTCTGAAGCAGGGCTTCTGAGGAGTATTTTAATTGATTGGCTGGGGATTATGTCAGTATTGATCGCTAATGATTACTAATTATCCATCCAGCTATTGATTTATATATATAAATACAGATATAGATACAGAGTCCATTTTCTATATTTCTCTATCTACTTCTTAACCAATAATATTATTCCTTGTTTATATAACTATCTCTGTCTCTCCCACCCCCTTCCATTGGGACAATAGCGTTTATACACAGATCCAGGACCCCCAAAACCGAGTACCTGTGTGGGACTTTTACATGTATCTACCCTGGTTCCAGGGTGATCCCACCGAATGGGTCACTGGCTTTGGCTCACTCTCTTGCCACCTCTTTGTCTTCCACAACAATTCCTTGTCTAAGCAAATCAAGTTATAAAAACCACCAGGTTTTATTAATTTCTCCGTAACGCCGGCATCCTTATCTCCAAAGCACTGCTGTACCACTTCTCTTTTTCCCCCAGTGCCCGGAATCTGCTAGACATTGTTCAGCAACAATCAATGGGTCACTAAATAGATGGCCGTCGAGTTTCCATCAATTCAAAATATTTAACGGCAGCTTGGGAAAATTGCCGGTTGAGAAGAATGCAATTAGCCACCCTTCAAAAGACAGGTATTTTCAGACGGAAAGGTCTTTCCTTGGCCTGCTCTATTATTTTCGAAGATTAGGTAGCGACACCAAAAAAAAAAAACACCCCAAAAAACAACTCCCCCAGAAGACTTCCTAATCTTTGAAGCTTTAAAAAGAACACTTGAATTTTTCCTCTGCTAATAGCAGACTTGAACAAGTGACTGTTTGGAGCGGGCAAATCAATTCTGTGCAATGTGGCCACTCGTTTTCTTCTTTAAAAACTTTTAACAAAAAGATTAATTCTAACAAATGTTTAATACGCTGCTGTTATTAAATTGGCAGGTGCTAGAGGGGTAGCAGCCTTCAGGAATGCAATATTCGCTCGGGTTCGGGGCTGTGAATATTCAGAGCGAAATGTCTGCAGAAAATTAACCCAAACTCTGGGTCAGAAAACATCAAGTTCTGAAGCTGAATATATTAGATTTTGCATAGATGGGCATGTGTTGCATGATTGATTCTTCAAACCACAGGTTCTTCTTTCCTCTCTACTCCTGGATTCCAGTTTAACCGGGCAAATTTGTTGCAGTGTACATTTCCTTGAGTTGATTGGCAACTCCCTCATCTCTATATTTTATTATTTACCTCTGTTTACTTTGTTTATGCCCTGACCTGGATGGCGCAGGTTAGCTTGATCTTATCAGATCCCAGATGCTAAGCAGTGTTTGCTGTGGTTAGTATTTGGATAGGAGAACACCAAGGAAGTCCATGGTTGCTATGCAGAGGCAAGGTCAAATCGATAACATTATGACATGGCTCCTGACATAATAATTCATCATAAACTGACCATGATAAAGTTAGGCTGCGGTCACACACACTGAATAATCCACTTTCAATCCACCTCCAATGCACTTCCCAACTGGATTTTGCCAGTTCACACAGTAAAATCCAGTTGTCAAGTGCCCTGAAAGTGCATTAAAATTGGATTATTTAGTGTGTGCATGACAGAAGACTTCTTCTGATAATTACTGTCTATAACCAAGGGAAAGAATATTGACCATTAACCTCAGGCCAGTGGGAAGGCAAAAGGCTTTGCTGCACTCAGAAACCATCTGCACCCTCACATGGATTAGTTCTTTCTCATGGATGCTTGTGCTGGCAATGCAATAATTAATCATTATTGTATAATAATAATAATAATCTTTCAATTTGTTAATCGCTCAATCCTGCAGAGCTTGCTGGCTCTGAGCGATTTACAGTTACTCATTCACGCGGGACTAACAATGATTTATGGGGGTAAGGGAGGACAACATATATCTTTTAAATCACACATGTTCGCAACCGGCGGGGATTTGTTCAGCTGCAGGGTCAGACGTGTTCCGGCGGCATATTCACTTCGTCTTGGCTAGATGACGTCAGCTTCTCCCAGTCAACGAGTTGCAGTGCCGCACTGCCACCGCCTGGCTGGAATGGCCCATTACAGGCTTCTCGGAGTTGAAGAGATTTTTCTTAGGCTTTCGATCTTGCGTGTCATGGCAGGGCCAAGACGCGTAGACTAGAAAGGCAGGTCTGAAAACAAGTCCAGGGTTCAGCCAAGAGTTCCGTCAGAAGAGTGTTTTAACCAAGTCCCGAGCAGCAGCACAGCCGAAGTCAAAACATACCAGGGGTCAGAGTCCATAAATCAAGCTGGGGTCCAAGAAGCGCAGGGCGAAAGTCATAGTCAAGGAAACGCTGAGGATCAGATAACCAGAATTCAGGAGCAAATAAATGCAAGCTGAGAGTCCACAAGCCGGGTCGAAGCCAGAGTGTCCACAGGATCTGGAGCGAGGTAGACGCAGTGTGTCTGGTCCTGTCAACAACGTTGCCAGCATGATTTGCTCAAGGCAAGCGGTCTGCTGAAATAGCGTGCTAGCTCATTAGCTCCTTGACGCGAGGTCCAGACTGCTGTTAAAACTCAGGGCTGATCGAGCATCGCCCACGCATGCGTGCAGCCTTTCGTCTGTCATTCAGTTCCTGCCGCCTCCAAGCCGGCTGACTGGTGGGGGAGAGTCTGGTGGTGATGAACTTGGATCAGGCAGTGCCTGATCAGCCTCAGGTGGACCCTGTTGAGTGCTATCCTCCTCAGGACTTACAGTTCCTTCTGTTAAAGGTGCCAAGTCCACCTGTTCATGGCTGTGAGGCCCTGAGTCTGGGGCCACGTCAGGGGCAGGCATGACATTGCGAGCTGAGCATTCCATTCGCCGGCTAACACTTCCCCCACCGGTATTGTATGGCATTGTGTGTAGAATAGCTAGAAGATCCTAAGATTGTCTGGCAGCCAGAAGTTCTAGCTCTTTTAGTGCTATGCACCACTAGGTGGTGAGGTAGACTTGTTTTTGAGGCAAGTGACGTTTCAGAGGTGGTTTGCCATTGCCTTCCTCTGTGTCACGACCCTGGTATTCCTTGCAGGTCGCCCTTCCAAATACTAGCCAAGGCCCACCCTGCTTAGCTTCCGAGGTCTGACAGAATCGAGCTAGCCTGGGCTATCCAGATCAGGGCTGTGCTGGCAAAGAACCAGCTGGGAGCAGGTGAAGGCCAACTCAGATTGTGTACCTGAACACGGGGTGTAAAAAATGTTCTGAACATGGAATTCCCAGGGCACTTTGGGACTCGCCCCATTCAAGTTGTATGCTAAGTTGGGAGCATACTTGGAATCTTGGGATAATTAGAGAGCCAGTCTGGTGTAGTGGTTAAGAGCATAGACTCTAATCTGGGAGAACCAGATTTGATTCCCCACTCCGCCACATGCAGCAGCTGGTGTGACCTTGGGTCAGTCACAAGTTCTCTCAGAGCTGTTCTCCCATGAGTAGTCCTAGAGAGAGCTCTCTCAGCCCCACCTCCCTCCCAGGGTGTCTGTTGTGGGAAGGGGAAGGGAAAGGAGATTGTAAGCCGCTCTGAGACTCCTTTGGGTAGTGAAGGGCGGGGTATAAATCCAATCTCTTCGTCTTCTTTATCGGTCCTTAGCAACAGGTGTAAGTATGCAGTGGTCAAGAGAGGCGAGCTCTAATCTGGAGAACTGTGTTTGATTCCCCACTCCTTCTCCACTTGAAGCCTCCTGGGTGACCTTGGGCCAGCTGTAGTTCTCTCAGCCCCACCTACATCACAAGGTGCCTGTTGTGGGGAAAGGAAGGGAAGGCGACTCCGAAAGCGGCATACAAAAAACGTATCCTCTTCTTTCTCCTCTTCTGTTCACTGCTTCTCACTCTGCTGGCAGCCATTGAACCAAGAAAATCCGACTGTCAAATGGTGTTTTCTGTGAAATTTGCAGCATCCCAAGGGAAGCGGCGGATTCAAATAATTGCCGAACCCTTCCAAATATCCGTGTGATCCCTTACAACAAAGTAGTCATGTAGCATCTCTAAAAAAAAATGGATATCTGTGGGCCCCCTGGCTGGAAACAGAAAGCAGTTCAGAGGGAACCTCTATGATAAAAGGGGGAATCAATAGAATTTTCCAGCTTGAAGGAAGTCAATGAGTCCGATTTCATCTTCCTTGGTTGCGTCCGCCTGATCGTTATCGTTTTTGAAATAACACTATGCTCTGTTCATATCCTCAAGGAGAGCAACATATTCTCCCAATCTGCCTCCTTAAACAAAGGTCACCGTGTTACACTATTTCACTGCTCCCCCTCTACGAACGGATTAGGGGCTCGGCTCGGATAGCTGTCACTTTGTATATTGATTCCCTTCCAGTGTGTTTGTTCGCCAAATAGGATTGGGGCGCACAGAACTGTCAAATTTCAGCTCATCACGGCTCGGCAATATTCAGAGAGGGACGTTCATAAACTACTGGAGGGGCGGGCGGGGAGAGGACAGAGTTTCTGATAGCTGGAAACATCTTTTTTTCCCAAATTAAAACTGAAGGCACACTTTTCTTTTAAACCCTGACTGGTTTTCACTTAGAGGAACACAGGAAGCTGATTGCATCAGACCCTTGGCCTCTCGAGGTCGGTCTTGTCTACTCGGATGAGCAACAGTTGTCCAGGACCTTGGGTCAAGGTCTTTCACATCATCTACTAGGCTGGACCTTTTAGCTGGAGATGCTGGGGTTGAACCTGGGACCTTCTGCATGCAAAACAGATGAGCCATGGCCCCTGTCC
>NW_015169374.1:4840-5017 GCF_001447785.1 Gekko japonicus
ACATTCTACGTGCGAAGCAGATGCTCTGCCACTGAACCATAGCCCTCAGAGGAAGACAGGCGTGCCTTCAGGGAACTTTCCTGACATTTCTGCATGAGACATCATTTGAGCTGTAAAGATATTTTCATGTGGGTAGCCATGTTGGTCTGTAGAAGAAGATCGAGTCCAGTAACACCT
>NW_015169374.1:5112-5275 GCF_001447785.1 Gekko japonicus
CTGTTAACTCCTTCCTCTCTCTAGCCGGAGGCCTCTCAAGACCTCCAAGAGGGACTCTGCAGGGTGTGTCAGCCCCACCCAATCCTGACATTTTAATAGCATAGAGTGATTAAAATGTGGAATTTGCTGCTAGATAATGTACTGATGGCCACAGGAATAAGCA
>NW_015169374.1:6921-7111 GCF_001447785.1 Gekko japonicus
ATGTGCTGTGCCGGAGGGAGCAAATACAGATGTCATTCTGCATCTTTAGATACATACAGGGTTGCCAGCCTCCAGGTGGTGGCTGGAGGTCTTCTGGAATTACAGCTGGTCTTCAGGGAACAGAATCACCTTACCTGGAGAAAACAGCCACTTTGGAAGTTGGAATCTAGAGCATTATGCCCCAACCCCT
>NW_015169374.1:7456-19496 GCF_001447785.1 Gekko japonicus
AAGCGGTGCGGTTCCCGGAGGTCTCGGCGTCGGTGCTCGGTGCAGCGCTCGTGTTGGCGTCCGGGTCTTTGTTCATGGGGTCGTGAATCCCATCCTCGTTGCCAGTGAAAAGTATGCAGACGGAGAGTGATTTCAGCTAAGCATACCTTTATTTAGTTCAGGACAAAGACAACTGACCGGCTCGCAGGCCGGTTTATATATGTTCAGAAAACCCGCCACCAAGCATACCTAAACACACACCCTGCTCCCGATAGGCTATTTACAGTAACCGGGCGACCATTGGTCTCCCGGCTGGGAAGCTAACCCTTTTGATTGGGCCGGCTAGGATCCTCCGGATCCTTTGTCTTTTGACTGAAGCTAACATAGGAATTGTGCCTGGCCAGCCCGGGCAAGTCCGGGCATGTCAGGCTGAATACATTACAAAAGGAGAGTGCAGAAAGGCCCTTTGTGTATCCGTACAATCCACAGAGTGTTGTGGTGCACGATGGCTGGGAGGAAGATTTTCCACAATCATCCATTCTGCCCGTGCATTGCTTATGTTGCTCTGCTGGAATATTAGGTTTGCACAAGTGGGGATCCACAACAAAATGTTGCGTATTGTGTTCCAGTTTATTTTCAGTTGTAGTTGGCTTTTTTTTTTGTTTGCTTGCTTGTTTTGTTCTGAAACGGCAGTGTATGATTTGAAGAAGTAAACGGAAATGGGCAAATGGGAGGGAAGAATCCTCCCCACCCTCCAGTGCTGTTTTTCTCTACAGTTTGAGTGCTTAGAAGCTCACAAGAAAGCTTTCACGGACAGCTGATCCAGCATCGACAGAGCCCGGCGAGTGGGAGAGTAGGCCCCTTCTCACCCCAGCCTCTGTAGTCACCGGGATGTTTTCCACAGTGTCAAGTTTCCCCTGACTGCTCTTCTATTCATCCGTGGCTCTCCCTCGTTTCCGCAGATGATTTCCCCCTCCCAGGAGCAAAATCACAGTTTGCCCTCTCTTGCAGCACAGCATGGGAATTCCCGGAAGCAGGGAACTCCGATGCCGTGGAGCAACAGGGGACAAACTGTGTTTTTGCACCTGGGACTGCAAAAACATCTGGGGAGACGAGGGAAAGCAGCAGGTGAATGCAAGTGCAGGCGGAGGGAAAGCTGACAGTATGGAAAACGTCCAGATCACCTGCCTTTTTAAAACTTTCCTGACTAACTGGCCAAACTGCAGTGAGAATCAGGACTGGGTGTGGGGAGGATTCCACTCAGTAGCATCATCTCCAGCTCTGCTTTCCCCCATTCTCTGTCCCTCCCCCTCTGCAGCAGTGCTGCACGGTCCCCCAAGTTCAGGTCAAAATCTCTCTTCTCCCAGTGTGGGCTCAATCAGTGGCTATAAGTATCCACAGATAGGGGGCACACTTGGGAATTAGGTATATAGATTCTTGACTGCCAACCTCAGAAATCCCTTTTCCCATCCAGGGTTAGTTTGAGTGAAGAATTCCTTCCATCCTCCATTCTACAGCATGTAAGCTTGGGTTGCACAGCTGCCAGGAAGCAGACCTTATAAAATAGGATACCATTTCTCACTGGAGCTGTGGTTTTAAGAGAAACTGGTTTGGGACGTTTAATCCTTTCCCTTTGTCTCATTCCCCTGCAAAAAAGAAAAAAATGCATCAGGCACTTCTGGGGAAAATCTGGGATTACTAAAGTTGCAAAGCTGGCAAGCCTCAAGCAAAGCTGTTAAGGATGGGACGTTTTGGAGGCCATTAATTCATGGATAAGTTGGCAGAGACTTGACGGCACATAAAACACATCAAGTTGCAAGATCTTTACAAAATGCGAATTTGACAAAGGCCCTAACAAACCTAAAAATACTTTGCAGATCTGTACAGCTTGATACGCATCCCCCTTTTACTCCTTCCCTTTGCCTTGTGGCTGAACAGATCTTTATTCAGCCCAACAAAGCTTGCCAAAAATAGTACAAACCAGGCAGATGATAACAAATCTGATCAAAATGCTGGATATTGTCAAAGCACACAATACAGTAGCTCGGAATTCATATTTCCTCTGAGTCATTAGGAAGGTGGGGGAGGAACCACACACATTTCTAAAGTTATTTGACAATTTGCCCAGATGTATTTTCATGACATTTCTTTAGAGAGAAACTTGTTTGCTCGCATGTGCTGAAGTGGAAGGACAGAGAAATCGTTCCCCTTCCTCCAAGCTCTTAGCAAAATACCACAACCCCTCCCTGTTAGCAACCCCCTCCCCAAGATGTTAAATAGCCTCCATTCACTTCCACAAAATTCTGAAGTTTGAATTCCAAGGACACCATTTACAAAGGGAAGACAGGCAATTGGGGTATAAGGGTTAGTGTTGTACTACCGTGTTTCCCCGAAAATAAGACACTGTCTTATATTTATTTTTTCTCAAGAAGACACACTAGGGCTTATACTACAAATGCATAGAAATCCTGCCATTTACAAAGGGAAGACAGGCAATTAGGGTATAAGGGTTAGTGTTGTACTACAACCAGGGAGATGCAGATTCAAATCCCCACCCAGCCATTAAACTTATTGGGTGAGCTTGAGCCAATCATCTTCTCCCAGCTCTAACCTTATCTCATAAAATTCTGAATATTAAAACAGAGATGGGGAAACTGTATATCTTGACCTGAACGTCTTGGAAGAAGGGCCTATAAAAATACAGGTAACTTGACCCTCCCCATATCTTGTTTCAGACCAGCACAAGTATTCCTTACAGGCAGCAGTGGACATATCTACTCAGAGAGTTAAAGTGGTTCAATTCTCTCTTCCCAGGAAACCCATCCCGAAAGTGTTCAGATCCATATTGGGTTGGACCCTAACTCTCACCAGCAGAAGCAGAGCTCCTTGCTGCATTTCTAGGGTTGCCAACTCTGGGAAATTCCTGGAGATTTGGGGGTTGGAGCCTGGGGAGGGCAGGATTTAGGGAGGAGAGGGACATTAGCAGCCTATAATGCCATACAGTCAACCCTCCAAAGCAGCCATTTCCTCCAGCAGAACTGTTGTATGTTGTTTGGAGATTGGTTGCCATTCCTGGAGATCTCCAGACCCCACCCGGAGGTTGGCCACTCCATGCATTCCCCTTTACACGGCTGTCCTTTCATGGGACCAATTTGGGTTAACAGTCGTGCTGGTTGGTGGTCTGCCATGTAGAGGAAGAAAGGGGACAAAATCCCCCCCTCCTGCCATCAGCAAAGATCTGTGGATAGGAGAGACAGGAAGGGCAATTTGCCCTCTCCTCGCTTCAACCTGGGAGAGGGGGAGGGGCAGAGAAACTGTAAAATGGCATTAACATCACTTCCTGTCATGTACCGAAAGTGACGGCACAGTGAGCTCACTGAGCCAGTTACTTTATCTCAGCCTAACCTATCTCAAAGCTCTGTAAGTTGAAAATCAAAGATGGGAGAACTTTATATGTTGGCTTCTTGGAGAAAGGATGAGATTTGAAAAAGTATAGCTAAGCCCGCCCCCCTCATTGATTCCCCACTCCAGAAGAAGGAGGAAGAGGAGGAGGAGATTTGATTTATACCCTGCCCTTCACTCAGAGTCTCAGAGCAACTTACAATCTCCTTTCCCTTCCCCTCCCCACAACAGACACTCTGTGAGGTAGGTGGGGCTGAAAGAGCTCTTTCGAGGACTGCCCTTGATGGAACTTGTAGCTAACCCATGATCACACCACCAGCCTCATAGGGAGGAGTGGGGGAATCAAGCTCGGTTCTCCCAGATTAGAGTCTGTGCTCTTAACCACGACACCAAACTGGCTCTACGTATTAAAATCCTAGGTTCTACCTATTAAAATATGACCCCACTCTTTCTCCAAGGAGCCCATAGAGATTTATCCCCAGAACAACCCTGAGAGGTTGGCTTGGCTGGAAGAGAGAGACTTCCCAAAACCAACCAGTGAAGGTCATCGCTTAATGTAGATTTGAACCTGGAGCTCCCCAGTTGTGGTGGCAGAGTCCCATCCAGGGACACCTGACTTACAGCGACCGCACAGAGGACTGTCAAGGCAAGAGACATACAGAGGTGGTTTGCCATTGCCTGCCTCTGTGTAGCAGCCCCAGACTTCCTTGGAGGTCTCCCATCAAAGTTGGGTATGTGGTTAGTACTTGGATGGGAGGCCACCAAGGAGATCCAGGCTCGCTACGCAGAGGCAGGCAACGGCAAAAGCACCTCTGTTTGTCTGCCCTGATCTTGGCTAGCCCAGTCTCATCAGATCTTGGAAGCTAAGCAGGATCGGCCCTGGGTGATACTTGGATGGGAGACCACCAAGGAACTCCAGGGTTGCTATGCCAAGGCATGCAAGGGCAAAACACCTCTGAACATCTCTTGCCTTGGAAACCTGATGGGGTCGCCCATAAGTGGGTTGTGACTTGCCAATACTTTCCACCACCTGTCCTGACCTGTACTGCCCAGGCCAGCCTGTTCTCGTCAGATCTCAGAAGCGAAGCAGGGTCAGCCCTGGTCAGTATTTGGATGGGAGACCACCAAGGAAGTCCAGGGCTGCTGTGCAAAGGTGGGCAATGGGAAGCCACCTTTGAAGATCTCTTGCCATGAAAAACCTATGGGGTCGCCATAAGTCAGCTGCAATTTGACGGCGCTTCCCACCACCGCCAAACTTCATGGGGTGAGGAAAGCAAAGCTGAGACAAACATGAAGGCAGACCTGTTCCTGCGCAAGGCAGGAAGCGAAATCAAAATGGACATGCCAAATGGTGGGGCTCGATAGCTCCACTAGTAAAGATGTCACTCGCTGACTTCTGCATGAAGGAAATTCGAAGCGACTGGCAGTTTCCGCTCAGGCCCAACATCACAGGGATGCTCAGGGAACTCAAGATTTGCAACAAGATTAGGGGAAAATCCTCTGCAAACCTGTCAGAAATAAGATGTTTCGGCTGGAATAATTTGACGAATCAGGGATCCCAGCCCTAGACAACTGCATTTACCACTGCACAGTCCCTTGACATTGAAGCATACATTCCCCTCCCTGCTGCACAAACCTAGGAGATGCTTTCTCCCTGCGGTGTACCGAACCCATGAATCCGCCCAGGGTCTGTGTCTCTCGAGCAAAAAAGAAAAAGAAAAAATGGCTAGAGAGATTTGTTTTGCTTTTGTCTTCCAAGTTCACCTTCTCACCTTCCCGCCTGGCTCACTTTCCATGTCCCCATGTCCTAGACAGCATCAAGATCCAAGCTGATTGAGTTTATTGATTTCCCAGTGATCTCTTGAGCCTTATTATTTGAAATTCATGTTCTGCCAGAGTGGCATCAGGAGCCGTGCATTGGGACAGCTTTGCATTATTTATTATACATAAACTCGACGGCTTTTGACAGCTTTTAGAGTTCAGCTTTCAAAGCCACGCTTCAGTTGGGGAGATGTGGACATATGGTTCCTTTACAAGTTGATTTGTAGCGCAATGTACTGCAGCCAGCAGAGTTTATCTGGCCTTCCCCACTCTGAATGCTAAGTCAAGCGGCCTCCATGCCTGACTTCAAACCGTAATACTTAGCATTTACACAGCAGTTTTCCCGAGTGCTTGAAATGCTTCATTTCCACAATTGCATGAACTGTTACAATAATCTTGTATAATAATTATCATCCCAGGCATGTCACATCCCCCACATGTCTTTGGATAGGGGTTCTGAGACAGAAAGGGGCCTCTAGAGAGGTGGGTCTGCAGAACTGTGATGACCCAATTCCAGATTCGAGTCCAGGAGCACCTTATTCCTGAGCCAGTTAGGCCAGGCTAGAATCACAGAATCACAGATTTGGAAGGGGCTGTACAGGCCATCTAGTCCAACCCCCTGCTCAGTGCAGGATCAACCTAGAGCACCCCTGGCTAGACAGAGCTCATCAGATCTCAGATGTTAAGCAGGGTCAGTCCAGGTCAATAGTTGGATGGGGGGCCACAGAGCCAGGCAATGGCAAACCACCTCTGAACATCTCTAGCTTTGAAAACCCTATGAGGTTGCCATCAGTCACCTGTGATTTGACAGAGGAGGAGGAGGAGGAGAAGAAGGAGGAGGAGGAGGAGAGATTGGATTTATACCCCGCCCTTCATTCAGAGTCTCAGAGTGGCTTACAAACTCCTTTCCCATCCCCTCGCCACAACAGACACCCTGTGAGATAGGTGGGGCTGAGAGAGCTCTGACAGAAACTGCTCTTTCAAGAGCAGCTCTGACAGAACTATGGCTTGCCCAAGGTCATCCAGCAGGTGCAAGTGGAGGAGTGGGGAATCAAACCCGGTTCTCCCAGATTAGAGACCGCATACTTAACCACTACACCAAAGAAGCACCTGAGACACCAACAAGATTTTTTGGGGGAAGTTAAGTGGTTAAGACGCTGAACTGCAGGCTGTGAAAGGTCAGTAGTGCAGCAGTTCAAGACCCGAGTGTGCCGCATGACGGAGTGAGCTCCCGTCTCTAGTTCCAGCTCCTGCCAACCTAGCAGTTCGAAAGCAAGACATTGCAAGTAGATCAATAGGTACCGCTTCGGTGGGAAGGTAACAGCGTTCTGTGCGCCTCGGTGTTTAGTCATGCCGGCCACATGACCACGGAAACGTCTTCGGACAGCGCTGGCTCTTCGGCTTTGAAACGGAGATGAGCACCGCAACCCTAGAGTCGGATTCGACCCGCTTTCGAGCAAGGGAAACCTTAACCTTTACCTTTACCGAGAGTCAAAGCTCTGACGAAGGGAGCTTTGATTCTCAAAAGCTTGTACTCCCCAAATATTCATGGTCTCTGCTGCTGGATTGGAATCCAGCTATTCTGCCATAGGCCAGCATGGCTACCCTACTGAAACCCTCTCCAGCTCCACAGTTCTCAAGCCAGTCTGAGGTTCACTCTAGGCAAAAGCACACTGTAGAACTCTCAGAGCAGCAGGGATTGATGGCTGACTGTGCCTATCGGGGAGAGCTGAAATCCACAGTCCCATCATTTTACCACCTGCCAAGGCTGCAAACCCCAATGTGAGTTCCTAGCAAAGAGGTATAACTTCTTCACTGAAAGAATAATCGGCTGGAGGAACTGGCTGCAGTGGGATGTGAGCGATGGCTTCTGGTCTGGAAAGAGAGAAGAAGAGATTGGATTTATACCCTGCCCTTCACTACCCAAAGGAGTCTCAGAGCGGCTTACAAACTCCTTTCCTTTCCCCTCCCCACAACAGACACCCTGTGATGTAGGCAGGGCTGAGGGAGCTCTTGACAGAAACTGCTCTATTTCAAGGACAGCTCTGACAGAACTAGGACTTGTCCAAGGTCATCCAGCAGGTGCGAGTGAAGGAGTGGGGAATCAAACCCGGTTCTCCCAGATTAGAGTCCACACACTTAACTATGGCACCAAAAGCATTTTAGACCTTCCTGTCACCGCAGTTCATCAATGGATACTGGCCATAGTGATGGAATGGAACCTCCACTTTCAGAGGCAGTAACCCGTGGAACACTGGCCCTTTGAGACAACAACAGAGAGAAGCTTTGGACTCTGTGCTATGTTTGTAGGCAGTCCAAGGGCATCCGATCGGCCACTAAGAACATAAGAACATAAGAGACGACAATGTTGGATCAGGCCAAAGGCCCATCCAGTCCAACACTCTGTGTCACACAGTGGCCAGAAATACCAGTGCCATCAGGAGGTCCCGCAGTGGGGCCAGGACATTAGAAGAGAGATGCTGGACTAGAGGAACCTTTGGTCTAATCCAGTGTGGCTCTTCTTATGTTAAATGAAGATCAATAATGCACCTGAAGACTATCCAGCAACACTGGAGTCACAGCTTAACTCCATGGCTGGACTCGGGTGCGACGACTGATTTCACTGGCCTTATTCCTGACCCAGAGCGATTCTGCATTGGCTTTTCCTTCTGTTGTTATACCAAACCCATGTTTGAACAGCAATTCCCCTCTGCACCGCATGCCGCTTTCACTTTCTTCGATCATCGGATTTTATGGTACCCACCACACCGCATGCCACTTTCACTTTCTTTGTTCATCGGGTTTTATGGTGCCCTCTGCATAGATTTATGGTTGTTCAGGGGGGACTTTGCAGTCAGTACGGAGTTCCCCCAAGGTGTCTGAATGTGGTGTTGAGCTGAGAAATGTTGAGAAAATGTGGAGTGAATGCTAGATGCAGAAGCCCCCCAGTATTCTGGACGCTGGCCCAGGAGTGTTTCCTGGGAGCTCTCCAAGGTGCTGAAGAATTCAGCTTCTCCCTGCTCTCTGGCTCCATTGCCCCAGGACTCCACATATGTCACATATGTCACCTGGGGGTAGTGGAAAGTGCTGCCAAATCACAGCCGACTGATGGGGACCTTGTACGTCTCCCTGCTATCTGGCTCCATTGCCCCAGGAGTCCACATATGTCACATATGTCACCTGAGAGTAATGGAAAGTGCTGTCAAATCACAGCCGACTGATGGGGACCTTGTAGGGTTTTTAAGGCAAGAGATGCTTTGTGCAGAGATCCTGAACTTCCTTGCTGGTCTCCCATCCAAGTACTAACCAAGGCCCACCCTGCTTAGCTTCCAAAATTTGACAAGATCAGGCTAGGTCAAAGCCATTTATTTACCTGCTGATAAATGTTGGATGATGCTAGTTAGAGACGATTTTAAATTTCCCATCCCTGCTGAATTGACCCCTAAATCCTAAATTTTGATTTTGCATCTCCTTTGTCAAGAACGACACTGTGGTTCTTTATTTTTGTTCCATTTTCTGTTTCCAGCTGCCCAGGTTTCCCGTAGAATGTAAGCCTTTCCAATGCTGTCTGTCAATATATATCAACATTTTATATATCTATACACATATTTGTATCTATACTGTATGTGATGCACATGGTACATCATATGAATTGCATATAAAACAACCAAATTTGCACAAAACCAGCAACAGAGAGAGAAAAAGAGAGAGAGAACTGAAAACAACTAATGAAGACAGAAACATATAACAGTTGGTAGGGAACATCTACTCATCCTTATTACAAGAACTTGTAAAGCCAGTGTGGTGTAGCGGCTAGGAAGGCATACTATGACTGAGGAGACCATAGTCCAAACCTCCCCTCAACCATGAATCTCACAGCATTAATTTGCACCTCTCTCTGTGTGTGTCTGTCTCTCTGTGTGTCTGTCTGTCTCTCTCTGTGTGTCTGTCTGTGTGTCTGTCTGTCTCTCTCTCTCTCCCTCTCTCTGTGTCTCTCTCTGTCTCTCTGTCTCTCTCTTTCTCTCTATGTCTCTCTCTGTCTCTCTGTCTCTCTCTCTCTCTGTCTCTATGTCTCTCTCTGTCTCTGTCTCTGTCTCTCTCTCTCTCTCTCTCTCTCTCTCTCTGTCTTTCTCTGTCTCTCTCTGTCTCTGTCTGTCTGTCTCTCTCTCTCTGTCTCTCTCTGTGTGTCTCTCTGTTTCTCTCTCTCATCTTACCCTATCACAAAGGGTTATTGTGAGGATTAAATTGGTGGGAGAGGGAGAACTGTTTATACATTCTTGGGGGGAGGCCAGGAATAAAATGAATGTTTATATCGATAGTGTCCTGAAGTGAATGGTGGGTGCGGCTGGAAGACTATAGTACCCAAGCTGCATAGTGAGCAGACTCAGGAAAAAGAAAAGGTATCTTGGCAGGTTTTGGTGCGGGATCTTGGACTGAAGTCCAGGCCACTTTGAAAAATGTGCGCATGACACAAAGTGTTCTCTGCACTCCGGTCCAACAATAAAAGCGTGCTGAGGAAAGCTTAAGGAGGGTTGGGTGGAGCTAGAAAAACATCCCTTTGTGTAAAAAAAAGAAGAAGAAGGAAGGAAGGAAGGAAGGAAGGAAGGAAGGAAGGAAGGAAGGAAGGAAGGAAGGAAGGAATGAGGTTCTAGAATTATTTATGAGCCTATTTGTTTCTTTATTTATAACCTGCTTTTATTTATTTTATTCATTTATACTCCACTTTTCTCCCCAGTGGGGACCCAAAGCGGCGTACCTCCTTCTCCATTCCTCCATTTTTATTCTCACAACAACCCCATGAGGTAGGTTAGGCTGAGAGGGTGTGATAGGCTCAAAGTCATCCAGCAAACATCCATGGCAGAGTGGGGATTTGAACCTGGGATATCCCAGTTCCTAGTCTGACAATCTAAGCACTACACCCCATTGACTCTCATTTCCTTCTCAATGGAGATCCAAATCAGCTTACAACTTCATTCTCCTCTGCTCCTTTTTAATCCACACAACAACCCTGGGAAGTAGGTTTGGCTGAGAGAGAGCGATTGGTCCAAGGTCACCCAGAAAGCTAAGCCATAATCAAGAGCTTTCCATAGGGATAATGATCTGAATGTCAGTGATCCAAATGGAGGGGGGATGTGTGGATCCAACTAGTTTTTCTACTGATAAAAAGAGAGCAAGGGTCCCTTCCCCCCTGACCATCCAAAAATCAGGTCTTTATCCACAGGGGACATTTGGGGTCAATGCCCCCCACAGATAAACACTGCCCCCTCAGATGGAAAATTTAAAAAAAACTTCAAAAAAATAAAAATGTAAGATGTGCATGGGGTTTCCCAAATGACCCCGGGATTTTTTTTCTCCCCTCTCCTTTGTCCCTTCCCTTTGACCATCCAAAAATCAGGTCTGTGACCACAGGGGGCATTTGGGGGCTTTGCCCCCCACAGATGAGCACCACCCCCTCAGATGGAAAACTGCAAAAACTTCCAAAAATAAAAAAATTAAAATGTAAGTTGTAAGATGTGCATGGGATTTCCAAAATGACCACAGGCACACTCAGGGAAGCTTCAGTCTCATTTTCTTTTTTCCAGGCCAAAAAATAAACAGGTTTTTAAAAATACAAAAACATGCAAAAAATAACCCAAATTGCAAAATGCAAAAGAGAGAGAGAGTTGGAGATCCCCCCCCCAGCTTACACAGAAAAGCAACCAAAAATCAAGTCTTGCCAATCAAAAAGACTAGAGGACTAGAGGAGGACTAGGGGTCACACCGGATCCAGGGCTGCTACTTCTGCTGCTGCAAAAGAAGCAGCAGGTGCGGCCGGGGTGCCCCCCCAGATTTCCCCACGCCCCTCCCCCCAAAAAAAATTCTGGCTATATCCCTGCCAAAGATGTTGTGCTGGAGATCATGGGACCTACATAGACCAACAGCCATAAGAGACAGGAACTGTTGTGATGGGGGAACTGGATGAGAATGAAGAAGAAGAGTAGATTTTTATACCCCGCTCTTCTCTACCCTAAGGAGTCCCAAAGCTTCTTACAATCACCTCCCCTTCCTCTCCCCACAACAGGCCTCTTGATAGGGAGGTGGGGCTGAGAGAGTTCAGAGAGAACTGTGACTGACCCAAGGTCACCCAGCAGGCTTCATGCACAGGCGTGGGGAATCAAACCCAGCTCTTGAGATTAGAGTCCACCACTCTTAACTACTATACCATGCTGAGTGGAAAAGAGAGTTACTTCCATTTCTGGATGTTTGAAAACTTTACGTTGATGCTTTCCTGTGACTATTGTGACCCCTGCCAGTTGGTCAATCTTTCAACAGGGAACTTGCGAAGGTCCAGAGCATCCGTAATATATGTAAGTGGCATCACTAAGGGAGAAAATGGAGAGGTTTGCTGTTGTGCATGCACAATGGCTTCCTGGAACCTATCGGGAAACTCTAAATAGCTGGCGGGGACCAGACAGAGTTCACTAATGAAGATAAGAGGTGTTTGGAAAATTATCCGAAGTCACTCACAGCTTACAAAATGAAGATCAATGAGTCCTGTGCTTCGAAAGGTTAATCGTGATGAAAGAGTCTGGAAGGTTTGGAGAGATGGAATAGTGCTGAAGAAGGTAAAGAAAGGAGGATACATTTTGAAAGCTGGGGTGTAACCCACCCACCCCCCGCTGATGTCACAGGGCCGAAAGCTGGTTTGGTGTAGTGGTTAGGAGTGTATACTGTAATCTGGGAGAACCAGGTTTGATTTCCCACTCCTTCATATAAAATAAAAATTAAATAATAAATACAATAAATAATAAATAAAATAAAAAATAAATAATATGTAGCTGCTGGTGTGATCTTGGAT
>NW_015169374.1:20845-22737 GCF_001447785.1 Gekko japonicus
GTTCTACTGATCTCTGTAATCTGGAGCTGAGCTGTAATTCCGGGATATCCCCAGGTCCCACCTGGGGGCTGGCAACCCTATCGCACTACATTTTTATGTAATGAAAAGCTCCTTGGGGTGAAGTGTCTTTCAGCCCACAAATCGTATCAAGGTTACATGAATTTGGGTCTGCATTCTTCTCAGGGCCAGAGAGAAGAAGAGTCCTTTTGCAGCTTGAAACAGAACACAGAGGAACTGCTGGTGGGGGAAGGAGTCACATTCCAGCGCAGGAGCAAGCCGGTGATACAGAAATGGAGAGGGAGCCCAACTAGCAGGACAAATTCAGCCCAGGGTCCCACTTACAACTAAAAATCACACCTAGCCAGGGCTCTTTTTGTAGAAAAAAAAAAGTCCAGCAGGAACATTAGCATAATAGGCCACACCCAACAGCAGGAAATCATTAGCATATTGGACCACACCCCTGACAGCACAGCTCATTAGCACATTAGGCCGCACCCCCATGTTACCAGAAGTGTGGTCATCCAGCCACACCCACCTTTTGCTTCTTATTCTGTTTACCTTGTTTGTTGTCAAAAAACCTAGGGCCTTTTTTTGTAGCAGGAACTCCTTTGCATGATAGGCCACACACCCCTAATGTAGCCAATCCGAATGAGGTCCTGCTGTTGGGTGTGGCCTATTATGCTAATGAGTTCCTGCTGGGTGTGGCCAAGTCGGAAGCCAGCCGGAACTCCGTTCCTGTGCGTTCCTGCCCCAAAATAGACCTGCCTAGAGCCATAAAGCTGGGAGACAGAAGTGATGGGAGGAAAATACTTCCTGTGAGTCAGGAGAGACCGGAAGGCTGTCCCAAGGTCAGGGGAGAGGAGAATGAGGCTATTTAAACTCAGGACATGAGGAGGAATTCTTCTGTTTTTGAGTGGCTCTTTGGATGTGCTCAAGGCATGATGGACTGAGCTTTCACCTGGTCTGTGAGGCAAAGAGCAATGGAGAAGAGTCCCAACTTGGAGATCTAAGGTAATGATGAACATACTGCAGCTTCAAGTAAAGCTGTGTGTTAGGTGCTGTCAAGTTTTGTTGTTGTTCAGTCGCACAGTCGAGTCCGACTCTTCATGACCCCATGGACCAGATCACGCCAGGCCTTCCTGTCTTCCGCCGTCCTCTGAAGTTTGCTCAATTTCATGTTCATTGCATCCATGACACTGTCTAACCATCTCATCCTTTGCCGTCCCTGTCTTCTTTGACCTTCAATCTTTCCCAGCATCAGGGTCTTCTCCAGGGAGTGCCCCCTTCTCATTTGGTGGCCAAAGTATTTGAGCTTCAGTTTCATTATCTGGCCTTCCTTGATTGAGTCGATCCATCTCATGTTGGGTCTTCCTCTCTTCCTACTACCTTCAACTTTTCCTAGAGGTGATTGTCACTCTGTTAACAACTACTGGCTATTTCCAGGAACCTCCCACAGGGATTTGTTGTTGTTGTTGTTAGCTGTGACCACCATTTTAATATTTATGTGCCCCTTCCACACAGCAGGGGCAAAGCCGCTAAAAGTGTGGGTTTTTAAAGCCACGGCAAAGTTGAAACGCCGTGGCGGTATCCCACGAATCCCCTGGCCGCGGCGCCTTTTCTCCCCCGCACGATCAGACGCCGGGGAGAAAACACAGTCCTGACGGGGAGCCAGCCGAACTGCACATGTCAGAGCATGCACAGTTCAGCTAGGAGCCGGGGATGCACCGGCGCAAGGACGCGCCGGCGATCCGACACCCGGCTTGCGGCACACCTTTGCGATGAACCACCTCGGTAGGTGGTTCCAACTTGATGCGGGGTTTTGCATGGAAGGGCCGGTTCGGATGTTGTGGTGTGATCGCGCCCGTTTGCTCCGCCCCCGAACTGTCCCGCTC
>NW_015169374.1:22821-23231 GCF_001447785.1 Gekko japonicus
TGAATGAATGAATGAATGAATGAATGAATGAATGTGTGAATGAATGAATGAATGAATGAATGAATGAATGAATGAATGAATGAATGAATGAATAGTTTTCCCCAATGAATCTTCTCATGAGGTGACCGTAGCATAATAAAAGCTAGCTTGTCCTTACTTAAACATAATTATGTAAGTACCTACAGAAGAGGGAAAGGACTGCATGTTTTCACCTTTTCTTTGTTCCCTTGGTAAACCCAAAAGCTTGAACGGAAGTAGTGTATTCTTTTATTTGTTTATTAAACTTCCTTGTCTTTTGAAGTCTCTTCAGTCTCACCATGACTACTCAGTGTGGCTATCTAAAGTGTGGTGATGGGGAGGTGCAACATTGATACTCACCATCCCTGCTGTTGTACATATTAGATTCCATG
>NW_015169375.1:0-8384 GCF_001447785.1 Gekko japonicus
AATTTTCCTTGTCTTTATAAAAACAATAAGATCTATTTTTAAAAAAAACAAAAAAAACAACTGTCAGCTAGCTGCCATTGTCTCTGGTGTTACCTGTATATTGCAGCATGTACCCTTTCCCCCCCTGGATCCTTTTAGTTCATTATGCTTCCTATGTTACTTTGCGGAACTGGCCAAGGTCGGCAGCTGGAGGTGGGAGTCGTGGCATCGCTTTGCTTGTTATGGGTAATTGGCCTGAGAACTGAACTGGTGTTTATGTTGTAGAACCGTTGTGTTCCCAAGGAATTAGGCGCTCGTTTTCTGTTCTATTCCTGCCAGCGGGAACTGGGCTCATTGGCTCTAACCTGGTTCAAGTTCCTTTATTATGTTGCCCCCATGTAATTGTAGTTATTCCTAACAATGCCTTTGTTCCTGATTGAACCATCGCTTTGAAATAAATTTTGCTTCAACTCTGAACGTGGATTTATTTTGAATGCCTGGGGATCTGACATTTTGTTAGGAATCTCTCTTTTCTCTATCATCCCGAATCTGACGGCTGTCATGAGCGGGCCCGAGGAGAAACTACCTTCCACGGAGGGGGATACGGGGAAGATCCCGGTCACCTCCACCCCCCTGGTCTCGACGGCAGCCACCTCGGTGCCGACTACCGGAGCCATTGGGGGGGGCGATACCGAGAACAGTATATACCCCATGGCCACCTCCGACCCCATCGAAGTGGGGGGAGGGTGAAGTCCCCCCCGGGACGATTGGACTATGTTCAACCAGCGAGGTACGAGAGAGACATTTTCTAAGAGAGGCAGTGGCCTCAGAGAAAGTTTGTTTGACCAAGGACTGTACCCGGGAAACCCGGCGAGTACCTCGGGAGGTGGGTACAGAGATGAAGACAGAGACTGGATGGTCGAGCGGATGAGACGGAGGAACGAGAGAGATTCCACTCCAAAAGACCGAGACTCCACAGATGAACGGATGGATGATCTCGAACAGACGGTGCAACAACTCATGAGAACGGTGGTTGATGTGTTCGATTCCCTGCCACGGATGATGGATCTTCGCATGGCAGAGTTAGCCCAGGGAATGCAACAACCTCCCCAAGCACCACCAGTATTGCCGCAGCCGATCCCGGGCCAACCACAGGTGCCTCAACCAGCGCCAGGTCTGCTGCCGCCACTGGTACCAGCGCAGCCGGGAGCCCCAGTAGCCCCAGCTCTTCCCTTACTGGGAGGACCAGGAGCGCCAGGGATCCCACAAATTGGAGCCAGAGCAAAACCTAAGGACCTACTAGAGGCAACATTCGATGGCAACCCGGATGAGTTGGCTTTCTTCATGGTAAGAGTACAGAAATTTGTAGCCCAACATGGACATTTGTTTAACAATGACAGTGCCCAAATTGATGTGATTGCAGCCCGGCTTTAAGGCACAGCAGCTACATGGTATGTGGGCTTGCATAACAGCCGGGGCCCGGAACTATTTAACCTGAGGGCCTTCATGTGGGCACTGGGAACTCGTTTTGAGGATGTAAATGCAGAACAACGTGCAAAAGCATTTTTGCGCACCTTCAAACAAGGTCGGCGCTCAGTAAGAGACTACACTGCAGAGTTCCAAAACCAAGCCGCAAAGTTACGAGACTGGCCGGATCAAATCCTGGTCGAGATGTATCGAGTGGGTCTGAACTCGGAAATCAGAGAGACTGTGTTACGTTCAGTTGACCCTATTTCATTGATGGCTTGGGCTCAAGAAGCCGAAAATGCAGAGAGCCGCCTGCAAACTATACGCCTTGACCTGGCAGCAAGCAGGGGGAAGGGAACCCAAACCCCAGCCCCGAGACCGAAAACGGCGCAACTGTCGGACGCGGCCAGAGAATTGCGGGTGAAGATGGGGTTGTGCCTAAAATGCGGAGAACGGGGCCATTTCGCGGCAGATTGTGGCACGAGCATAAAAAAAGACAAGCCTCCAACTCCCAAAGGGAAACCAACTCTTCAACAGAAAAAAGGAGTTGCCAAACCAAAGTTTTCCACGGCTCTGCAAGCAGCAACGGAAGAACCACTGGAGGATTCGGCTGAATCAGACCCAGAACTGTCGGGAAACGAGAACGTCCTGCTGTGAAGGGCGCGAAACAGCAGGGCTTAACTTCGGAGGCGCCTATCGTGGTGAGAGAACCCCCCTCTTTGTTTTTCGTTACTGTTTCTTTAATTAACCCAATCATGGGGACACATGTGCGTGTGAAAGCGCTCATAGACTCGGGGTGTGGGAGAGACTTGATTAACCCTAATGTGGTATCTGGATTGGAAGCGGGCATCAAACGACTGAAGTCTCCCATCATTTTTACTCAAATGGATGGGACACCCATGGACCCGTGTATACACGAGACTATGCCGCTTAGATTAGGTGCGGGGGAACATTGGGAACAGAGGACTTTTGTAGTGACTCCCAAGTCACTACACATGGAATTCACTGCCACAGGAAGTGGTGGGTGCTACAAGCATGGACGGCTTCAAAAGGGAATTAGATAAGCATATGGAGCAGAGGTCCATCAGTGGCTATTAGCCACAAGGTATAGCTAGGGGCTCTGGGGCAAGTGATGCTCTGTCTTCTTGGTGCTTGGGGGGGGGTCAACAGTGGGAGGGCTTCTAATGTCCTGGCCCCACTGCTGGACCTCCTGATGGCACTGGTATTTCTGGCCACTGTGTGACACAGAATGTTGGACTGGATGGGCCTTTGGCCTGATCCAACATTGGCGTCTCTTATGTTCTTATGTTCTTAAGTCGCAATTTGCCCTGGTACTGGGAGCCCCATGGCTTTTTTCTCACGACCCCTATGTACTCTGGGAGGAGGGCAGGATTGACTTTGTATCCCCAAAATGTTGCACGCATCGTTGGGAGGATGCTTGGGGGCCCCCGCCATCGCTCACTTTCCCTTGTGCAGCCCTGTCTCCGGAAGACCTGGCGTCCCTCCCACCAGAGTATCGGGACTTGGCTCAGGTTTTTGGAGAAGAGGAGACGGACGAGCTGCCCCCCCATCGTAATACTGATTGCAGCATTTAACTCTTGCCTGGGTGCAAATTACCTAATGGAAAAATTTACGCCATGGGCCCAGCGGAAAAAGCGGAGCTACGTAAGTTCATTGATAAAAACCTTGCCCGCAGCTTCATCCGCCCCGCCTCCTCTCCGTTTGCTGCACCTGTGTTGTTCCGGAAAAAGAAGGATGGGGGGCTCCGTTTGTGCACGGATTAGTGAGGGTTGAACGCTGTGTCTACCACAAACGCTTATCCCCTTCCCTTGATTATAGTGGCGGAGGCGACTAAAGGAAAGATCTTCTCTAAACTTGATTTGCGTGATGCCTATTTCCGGGTGCGGATCGGGGAGGGCGATGAAGGGAAGACTGCGTTCAATATCCCATTGGGACAATTTGAGTACTTAGTAATGCCCTTCGGCCTTCAAGGGGCTCCTGGGGTCTTCATGAACCTCATTAATGAAGTTCTCCATGATTTTTTGTTCAAAGGAGTGATTATTTACTTGGACGACATTTTTAAACTGTCTCAAGACCTCCCCTCTCATATCAAATTGGTCAGAAAAGTCCTAAAAACATTGCATAAGCACAAACTCTTTGCTAAACTGTCTAAATGTGAATTTCACCAAACCCACATTGACTTTTTGGGCTACCGAATCTCAGGTGGGGGTTTGGAAATGGATCCGGGCAAAGTCAAAGATGTGGTTGATTGGGAACCCCCCAAAACCCGTCGGCAACTCCAAGCATTCTTAGGATTTTCCAATTTTTACAGATCCTTTATCAAGGGTTTTGCCCAAATTGCCTTGCCCCTCACTGACTTATTGAAAACTAAGGGAAGGGGTTTTGATGCCACGAAACCCGGGGCTCCGTTGAAATGGTCTCCGGAATGTGAATCTGCTTTTAACAAACTGAAACTCATGTTCACTTCTGAACCTATCTTGGCTCACCCTGATGAGTCTAAAATGTTCGTTGTGCAAACTGATGCTTCAGATGTTGCTATGGGGGCGGCAATTCTGCAAAGGAGGGAGGATGGGCAATTACACCCCTTAGCCTATGTTTCTAAAAAGTTTTTGGACGCTGAACGCCACTGGTGTATCTGGGAGAAGGAAGCGTCAGCGATTCGCCTGGCCCTTTCCACTTGGCGCCATTGGCTTGAGGGGGCTAGAGTTCCATTTGAAGTTTGGACTGATCACAAGAACCTTGAGACCCTAAAATCTCCCCGATCTCTCAATGCCAAACAACTACGATGGGCTGATTTCTTCTCCAAATTCAAGTTCATGTTGCATCATTTCCCGGGTTCTTCCAACTCGCTGGCTGATGCGCTGTCCCACCTCCCGCAACATGAGAGCCAGCATGACCTCATCATTGACTCTGTCTTTACTCCCGCCCAGTTGGGGGGGGCTGTTGTAATGAGGGCTCAAGCACGCAAACTTCCCACGCCAGGCTCCTCCCCTGTGTCTCCTCCTCCTTCCCCTCCGGTGACTGATTGGGGGGGCCGCTACAGGGCGGAGTTCTCCTCAGAGGATGAGGAGGTCCTTTCGACTTTACATAACTATGTCCGCAGCCCTGACGGCTTTGTTTACTCTGATAATAGACTGTATGTACCTATTTCTCTCCGCAGGGAGGTCCTGCAACTCGCCCACGGATCTAAGTTGGCAGGACATTGGGGCTTTGTGAAGTCCCTTCAACTGCTGCGGCGTCAATTTTGGTGGCCACACATGCGCAAAGATCTCTTGGACTTCGTCCGCACTTGTCAAACCTGTGCCCTGTCAAAACCGGGGGGGGGGGGACCCCTGGCCTTCTGCAACCCCATCCCACCCCTAACAGGCCTTGGGAAGTTGTTTCTATGGACTTTATCACAGATTTGCCTCCTAGCAAGGGGAAAACTGTTATTTGGGTGGTGGTTGATTTGTTTTCCAAACAAAGTCATTTTGTTCCTCTCACTTCCCTCCCTACTGCTCACAAACTGGCTAAGTTGTTCCTTCACCACATCGTGCGCCTTCATCTTTTACCTGCTAAGGTGATTTCCGACAGAGGCACGCAATTTGTTTCAAAATTCTGGAGGGAATTGGTGAATGTTATGGGGGTGGAGCAGGGCCTCAGCAGCGCTTACCACCCCGAAACCGACGGACAAACAGAACAAGTTAATCAAACCCTTGAACAATACTTGCTCTGCTTTACTAACTATCAACAAACTGACTGGTGTGACCCCTTTCAAAGCTGCTTTGGGTTATACATAGAGAGGAACAACATAGAGAGGAAAGATTGGGAAAAAACATGGAAGTCAATCAAGATGTTGAGAGCAACATCATATAAAGAAAATATAATAAAAATGATATATAGATGGCACTGGACGCCAGATAGACTCCAAAAATGTTATACGGGCGTCTCAGGGAATTGCTGGAGGTGTAACAAGAATATAGGAACCTATCTCCACATATGGTGGAAATGTGAGAAAATTCAAAGCTTTTGGAAAGGTATTAAACAGATGCTGAGA
Source organism: Gekko japonicus (assembly GCF_001447785.1). Classification (NCBI taxonomy): domain Eukaryota; kingdom Metazoa; phylum Chordata; class Lepidosauria; order Squamata; family Gekkonidae; genus Gekko; species Gekko japonicus. The sequence continues at coordinate 5,504 of NW_015169375.1, forward strand.
GAAATTATAGGAAAAGAGCTAGCTAGTACACCTGAAATCTTTTTGTTAAACATAATACCTGAAGGACTTAAATATAATGAAAAATGTATTATTGTGTATGTAATCACAATGGCAAGAATACATATCGCAAGGAATTGGAAATCTGATAATATACCGAGTAAGGCAGATTTGTTTAGCAATCTATTCGAGGTAATTGAAATGGATAAGCTGAATATGTTTTTGGCAGGTAAATCAGATGAACAATTTAAACAGAAATGGCATAACGCCATAAAATGGTATGAAGAAAAGATGTCAAGTTAACCCCCTAACTGTAAGATAACGAAAGATAAATGTCTGTATACTTTGGAAAACTGTAAATAAAATAATAAAAAGAAAAGGAATTATTACTTTTGTTATAGTCAACTGTTTGGTGTAATGAGAGCCAGTTTGGTGTAGTGGTGAAGTGTGCGGACTCTAATCTGGGAGAGCCGGGTTTGATTCCCCACTCCTCCACTTGCACCTGCTGGATGACCTGGGGAAAGCCCTAGTTCTGATAAGAGCTGTTCTTGAAAAAGAGCAGTTTCTGTTAAGAGCTCTCTCAGCCCCACCTACCTCACAGGGTGTCTGTTGTGGGGAGGGGAAGGGAAAGGAGTTTGTTAGCCGCTCTGAGACACCTTCGGGTAGTGAAGGGCGGGGTATAAATCCAGTCTCCTCCTCCTCCTCCTCCTCCTCCTCTTCTTCTTCTTCTTCGAGTGAGCTTTTGAGCTATGCAGGCCTCCTCTTTCTCCTAGCGGTAGAAAAGAGCCAGAGTCCAGTAGCACATTAAAGGCTCACAAAATTTGTGGCAGGGGGAAGAGCTTTCATGAGTTGAAGTGAGCAGTGACTCACGAACGCTTACTGGAACCCTCAAAAATTTCCATGTCAAACTGTAACTGGCAAACCAGACAGAACACCCTTAGAAACCTTTTATCTTTTATTGAGGAAAGGAATTGCTCTCTTTATTAAACAAGACAGGGGGGAAAATACAAGCAAATGTGAAGATGAATGCTAAAATGATCAAAGTTCCGAGCATCGCTTAATCGTAAACATATCGAGCAATAGTCTAAAAAGTAATTCAGGTTTCGGCTCCCCTCTTTTAGGGATGATCTAAAAGCCCAAGTCCCAAACAGCCAGAAACCTCAGCGAGTCTTCTTCTACCTAAAGAAATCTGAATTGCTTGTCACAAGAGCACATATTTATAGTGGGGAAAAATCAGCCTTATCTTTTACAAAATCTGTTCTATCGTAATCATGTGATTGTTATCTAGAAAACTGATTGGTTCTTACCTAAAAAGGAGATAATCAACACAAGTGCAAATGATTTACCGGCAGGGCCCCACGACTTCCCATCCAGCCCAGGGCCCCTGAGCGGCAGCAGAGTTCATTGACACTTGAAAAGTCCTTGCTCTCTCAACTAGATTACAAACTCAGCAAGAATAGCAGAACAAAGTTTGAGGCCAGTGGCACCTTTAAGACCAACAAAGTTTTCTTCAAGGCAGTTGGCAGATCAGGCAGTTGGCCCCTTATCTCACCCCACGAATCCTAGCTACAGTGACCCATGCAATGGTCACTTCCAGACTGGACTACTATAACTCTCTCTACACGGGGCTGCCCTTGATCCTGCTCCGGAAGTCACAGCTAGTGCTTACCTTTAAAGCCCTATACGACCAGGGGCCAGCATACCTTCTGGACCGCCTCTTCCCATATGAGCCCCGGAAAACACTGAGGTCTATGAATCAACATCTTCTAGCCAGGGGTAGTTTCGTAGAAAAAGAGCTAAGGGAACTCATTAGCATAACTCATTAGCATATGCCACACCCCCTGACATCATAAGGCCCGGCGGTGGACCTGCAAGGCCGGTGGGAGTGCGAGGAAGCCCCGCCAAGGCCCTCCCTGGCCCCAGGCAGGCAGGGGTGGGGAGAGGCAGGAAGGAAGCAACTTACCCTCCCTCTTCTCCTGCCTCCTCCTGGCTGAATGAGGGCCAGAAGCGGGGTGGCCGGAAGCAGGGGGTGGGGCTTCATCATGTGCCCCGCCCCCTGCACCTCACCTTTGGTTGAGGTGGCGGACGTCCCTTTCCTCTCCTGGCTTTCTCCCCCTCATCAGCCTGGATCTTTACATCGGTACTGCTGAATTGACATCGGTGGCCTGGATCTTAATATCAGTAGTGCTGATCAGAATTAGTTGTTGCACGGTACATCAGGGTTTTACTGTTTTAATTGTTATTTTAATTATTGTTTTAATGGTATTGTATCAAGGCGGTTGTGAGCCGCCCAGAGCCCGTCCGTGAGGAGGGCGGTATATACATCGATCAAACAAACAGACAAGTTTTCATGTGTGAGCACAATTCCTCAGATACAGACTGAAACAGAATGTACTCAACCATCACATCTAGGTGATGAATACGTATAGGGGAGGTTTAATTGCCAGGAGGGGCTAGTTAGAGTCAAGATGCATAAATAACTGGGCAATTATAGCTGAGACTGGATTAAGGCGGTTGTTAAGATCTGTGAATGGCAGTGAATTAGCACACAAACACAAGAGTTAACAGATACAAGGATCAAGTTTTGACTCCAGTGGCACCTTCAAGAGCAACAAATTCAACAGAGTTCAATTCTGGGTATAAGCGAGAACGGAGAGACTTGGCATGTGTAGATGCACACTCCTTTAGATACACTGAAACAGATTTTCTCAGATATGACATATAGGTGGTGGCAGGGGTCAGTTCCTGCGGGAGCGCACAGGAGCGGAGCTCCGGCAGTAAGGAGCCCAGGGGGTGGGCACATGCCCCACCCCCTGCTCCCAGCAGCCCTCAGTCGGGCCACAAGGAACAAGAAGCAGCCAGTTGTAGAGCCCCCCCCCCCGCC
>NW_015169375.1:8463-10584 GCF_001447785.1 Gekko japonicus
TGGCACCTTTAAGACCACGTTGTATTCAGGTACAAGCTTTCCCTCCTCTGTGAGGGCAGATCTGCACGTTCCCTTCCCCCCCATAGCTAGCAATCCAAAACAGTCCAGTGGCACCTTTAAGACCAAGTTTTATTCAGGTACAAGCTCTCCCTTCTCTGCGAGGACAGATCTGCACGTCCCCATCCCCCCGGATAGTTAGCAATCCAGTGGAGCCTGAGCGGTGGGTGTTGCCTTCTGATACACTTCCGGTGATGTCAGGGGGTGTGACATATGCAAATAAGTTATGCTAATGAGCTCCTGCACCTCTTTTTCTACGAAATGACCCCTGGGTGGTGGTGGGGTTACAGAGAGCCAGAGCTAACCCTACACCAGTTCTTCCTGGCAACAAAGGCTGCGGTTACACACACTCAATAATCCACTTTTAATTCACTTTCAGTGCACTTTCCAGCTGGATTTTTACTGTGTGAACGGGCAAAACCCAGTTGGAAAGTGCACTGAAAGTGGATTGAAAGTGGATTATCTAGTGTGTGTGACCGTAGCCTAAATGTGTCATTCCAATCTTAGCTGTATTTATTGCCCAGTTACCTATGCACCTTGATTCTAACTAGCTCTTCCTGGCAACTAACTGCTCTTCAAGAGCAGTTTCTGTCAGAGCTCTCCCAGCCCCACCTCCCTCACAGGGTGTCTGTTTTGGAAAGGAGAAGGGAAAGGGAGAGGAGTTTGTAAGCCGCTCTGAGACACACTTGGGTATTAAAGGGTGGGGTATAAATCCAATCTATTCTCTTCTTCAAGCCAATGCTCCAGTTTCTATTTCACATGATGGTCTCATTTCATCCCCAGTAGTGGGTTCTGCAAAAATGTTAGGAAACGGAAACGCGGGCCCTGTGTTCAGAGAAATCCTGGGCCCCCAAGAGCGCCAGCCATGAGAAGAAATCCCCAGACCAGGAAGGGCATCCGTACGTCAGCATGCAAATGGCTCAGACCCGCATCTGTCATGACAAAAAAGAGGGTGGGGTTCAGTCTGTAGCATGCACCCCCCCCCTCCAGAGTGGCCCAGAATGCCTTCCGACATTTGCAAAGAGAGTAGGCAGGATACAGCACTGGGGCGTCAAAATGTGGACAGCTTGGAAGAGAATTATCGGCAGACAAAACAGCACCAAGAGTTATGTCAGCGAACGGGCATTTTAACAACTTCAACCTCTGAAATAGGGGTCTGATTCACATCTGAACTACAGAGTCGAATGGCTTGATCACTATTCACAGGTATTCTGGGAATGGTAGTTCTAAGTAGATCACCAAGCAGATCTCGAACAAAGAATTCTCGGGGCTTTCACCGGTCTGCAATTCCCAGGATGTTTTTAGGAAAAGCCCAGGCTATTTCGGGTGGTCTAAAACTCGAGGAAGTTTGGGATGTAGAAAGGTTCTTGTGCAGCTCTGCAAGCTTAAAGAAGGTAGCAAAATGCTGTGTCCGCTGACCGCCACCGGAGGCCAGCACACACTCCTGAGCTTCAGTCAGATACAACAATGGGGACTAGGATCCTAGTCCCTCCACTGGGGGAACCAATGGGACCGTGGCGGGAAATTCAAACCCACCAATGGGACCCAGGGGTGTGCTCCTGGATGTGTATATAGTTGGCCTGCCGGCCGGTGTGTCTTTATCTTTGTTGTGTACCAGTAAAGCTATACTGATCACTACATCAATCTCCATGCTTACTTCATGCGTCTAACCCACTACACTTCACAAAAAAACCCAACCCTTTCTGGATTCCTCTCACCTTTGTTCATGCCTTCTTTTGTATGTGAAGAGGCTTCACTGTGTGCCATTCACACAGCACTTGAAGCTCAACAAATTACCTACCTATACCTTTTGGCTAACAGCCCCTGACGGACCTCTGCTCCATATGTTTATCCAATTCCCTCTTGAAGTTTGGTGTGGTGGTGAAGTGCGTGGACTCTAATCTGGGAGAACCGGGTTTGATTCCCCACTCCTCCACTTGCACCTGCTGGATGACCTTGGGCAAGCCGTAGTTCTGGTCAGAGCTGTCCTTGAAAAAGAGCAGTTTCTGTCAGAACTCTCTCAGCCCCACCTCCCTCACTGGGTGTCTGTTGTGGGGAGGGGAA
>NW_015169375.1:11251-23122 GCF_001447785.1 Gekko japonicus
TACAAGCATGGACGGCTTCAAGAGGGAACTGGATAAACATATGGAGCAGAGGTCCATCAGTGGCTATTAGCCACAAGGTATAGATAGGGGCTCTGGGGCAAGTGATGCTCTGTCTTCTTGGTGCTTTGGGGGGGGGGGCAACAGTGGGAGGACCTCTGGTGTCCTGGCCCCACTGCTGGACCTCCTGATGGCACCTGTTACTTTTTGCCACTGTGTGACACAGAGTGCTGGACTGGATGGGCCATTGGCCTGATCCAACACTGGCTCCTCTTATGCTCTTATGTCTGGTGCAGTGATGTTCTGTCTCCTTGGTGCTTGGGGGGGCAAGAGTGGGAGGGCTTCTGGCCCTGCTGGTGGACCTCCTGATGGCCCCTGGGTTTTGGCCACTGTGTGACACAGAGTGTTGCAATAGGTCCTCATCTGCAGATCTGGACAGGGGGAGTAGGAGGTGAATGGTGCCTCAGATGGAGGTCTGACTCTAGCTGTTGTGGGACCATCAGGTCTAATCTTCTCCAGACTCGGGACTCGGGTGCCCTTGTGGTTGGTGGTGGAAAGGGCTGCTAAGTCACAGCTGACTCATGGTGCGGCTTTCAAGGCCAGAGACATTCAGAGGTGGTGTGCCACTGCCTGCCTCCATGGCACAACCCTGGTATTCCCTGGAGGTCTCCCACCCAAATACTAGCCAGGGCTTCCAAGATCTGACAAGATGGGGTTAGCCTGGGCTATCCAGGTCAAGGAGCTGTTGTGGTTACCTTTGGCGTATACACAGTTGTACTTGCTGAACTTTCCAACAGAGGTGAGACTGATGCGGATTTTACCAGATGGTGTCTTAACAAAATCTTCAACCCGGAACAATTCGTAGGGGGGGATCAGAACTTCCTCCTCGCCTGGGTAGATGGAGAACTCCTTGATGTAGGTCCCATGGCAGGTCTTAATGGTGAAGAAAGTGTCATCCCCGAATCCCGTGGCAATATATTTGTTCAGCGATGAGGAAGCAAAGCATCCAAATCGGACCTCCTTGGAGCGTTCTGTGATGAATCGGATGCCATTGACCCCACGATACGTTGTATAGCACTCGCCGTTAGAGTTGGTCCATAGGACTTGAAGGGCCCTGGTCAAGAGATAGTGGAAGGACTTTAACTTGAAGTCCTTGAGGTAATAGTCTTTACTCTTTCCTGCTTTCCGGAGAGCATCATTTAAATCCCTGAATAAGGAGCCCTTGCTTTCTGTGTAGGCCACGACTGCGATGCCGTACTCTCGCTTGAGGCCTGCGGGCTTCTGCTCGTTCCACTCGGCGGTCGCACGATCCCAGATGTTGGCATAGGTCTTGTTGGCAAACTCAGTGCGCTGGAGCTCTCCCACTTTATCCTCCATCTCGTCCACGCAGCCGTTGTACTGGTCGTCAAAAGATGATGTAGCCATATCAAGTGTCGAGTCTTGCATCCGTGTAGAGACGACGCTGAAGCCCTGGGTCAGACAGGGATACAAGGGCAAATGGAAGGGTTAAAGGAAGGCTGGGGGTGGGGTGGCACGGTTGGGACCCAGAATGACTGTATGGGTTTGGCAAGGTGGACCTGGGCTTATGTCAAGGCCTGGAAGTTTCCCACTTTGGCAGGAGACCTCCTGCCCCCCTCCGACCTTTCCCGACATTTTATTATGGTATTTGATATTTCCTCTACACCTTCTTTGTGATATGTATTTGTGTAATTTGTCTTATAGCAAAATGATGAAGAAGAGAATTTACTTCTGAAGAAGTCTAGCGAAACGAAGACTAAAGCCGGAAGCTTTGTTAATGTATTAATATATTGTAATTCTCTTAAATATATTTTGAACTGTTTATAAATATTGAGATTCTTATGTATGAACTTATGGGTGGATTTCTATGAATTAAGCACTTTTGAAAATTATTCACAATTTGTATAAAATTTCAATATACTATTTATTGTATTGTATACAAAACGTTTCCCTGGTTGTTTCTATAATTCTGACTACTTTCAACTGGGAGGTCTCTTATATATCTACTTGTACCTCTGAGGATGCCAGTCACAGCTGCTGGCGAAACGTCAGGTCCTACAATGCCAAGACCACGGCCAGACAGCCTGGAAAATCTACAACAGCTAACGAACTCCGGCCGTGAAAGCCTTCGGCAACATATTCATCATATTAGATTCCCAAAAAATCAAGTGAGTGCAGATGCATTTTTTTGGCCATCTGGAATCGATGTCGGTCTTTTCATCTTCCACTCAATACGAGGAGGCCATGGGCAGATGGGGCCTGCAGCTGTCAAACAAAAGGGATGGCAATAATTGTAAAAAAAATTCCTCCCTTTTCCCCCCCCCCCCCCGTTTTGGGGATAGTTTGTTATTTTTTAAAAAAGTAGGGAAGAGGCATACCAGAGGCATCACCTTCCCATCAGGCTTGCAATTTGCCCACTGACAGCAGGCAATCCCCAGGCCCCCTCAATGACTTGAGAAGCAGGAGAAGGGGAGGGAATAGTTTCAATGGTCACACTCTAGGAACCCGCCCCCAATTCTATCTACCCCAATTAAGGACTATCGAGATTGGAGGGCTCACTACAACGTTGGCAAGAAGGCAGGGCTATTTTGGGGGCAGGAACGCACAGGAACGGAGTTCCGGCTGGCTCCCAAGTTGGCCACGCCCAGCAGGAGCTCATTAGCATAATACGCCACACCCAACAGCAGAAACCCATTAGGATTGGCTACAATTAGGGGGTGTGTGGCCTAACATGCAAAAAGCCCTGGGTTTTGACAACAAACAAGGTAAACAGAATAAGAAGCAAAAGGTGGGTGTGGCTGGATGATCACACTTCTGGTAACATGGGGGTGTGGCCTAATATGCCAATGAGTTGTGCTATCAGAGGTGTGGCTTAATATGCTAATGGGTTTCTGCTGTTGGGTGTGGCCTATTATGCTATAAAAAAAGCCCTGAAATGATGTCACATCCTCCCAACCTCCATCCTACATGATGCTCTAAGAACTTCCCCGGTCTCTGTGGTATTGGGGAAATTTCCAAAGCATCATGGAAGATGCGCCATCATGCCCCTGGGACCTCCACCCTTCGTAGGCATCGCCCTGCAAATATCCGTCATTTGCTGGCTCAGGGCTGGCAACTCTACTTCCCCTCACAGTCACGCGCATTTCTTTTGGCCATCTGTCATGATCTGGGCTGTGCTACCAGAGGCCTACTAGGCCCAGAGAGCCTGGCTAGCAGTAGGTGAGGCTGGGCCTACAACTCCCAGAAGCCCCTGGGAGGTTTTGGAGCCAAGATGGGCCAATAGGAAAAGAGGAGGGCGAGGAGGGCTTGGAATAAAAGACCTGGAGCAGCAGGAAAAGCTGTTCTTTCTTCCAGAGCCAGAAGAGAGGCTGCTGCAGGGGAAAAACCCTCATCCTGAGGAAGGGGTGAGTAGAGTAAGGCCGCTTGAGATAGTGAGCTAGGGAAAGTCAATTTAGACGCGTTAGGGCATCTGATTTCTTTTCTTTTCACCCACTTATTGTTATTATTCTGCACCTTGTTGTTTGACCTCCTATAAAATAAACCTTTTTCTTGTTTCACTCTGCCTGGTCCTCACGCCTGTTATTCGGCCTAAAGGGAGATCTGAAGGTCTTGGGAGGATATTCTTGGCCTTCTCAAGGGAACCTAAATCCAGAGTGGTGGCAGCATCAGGTGACACCCCACCTGATCCATGACACCATCCTAACCACCACGGGGAGACCAACAACATTCTATGATGGGGGGCTGATCAGGCCAGTAAATCTGGAACTCTGCACATGCCCCCTGCCCACACAGCCACTCAAAACATGGGATGTCACCCCTGGAGGTGGCTTTTCAGGTCTGGTCCTCTGGCTGGGGATGGGCACAAACCAGAAAAATGCCGTTCATGTCGGTTCGTGGTTCGTGACGAACCATGAGCTGAACCGAGCCAGGGGGGGTTGTTCGCAAACTGAACCGGTTCACGGTCCGTGGCAGGTTGAAAAGGACTGCAGTCCCTTTCAATGGGGTTTGCAGAAAGCATGAAAAACAACTGAGTGGCGGGGAGCGGGCTGTTTCTTGCCAGTCAGCTGTTTTTTTGGGGAACCGAAAGCAAGGGTTTGAAGGGATTCAGAGTCCCTTTAACCCCCTGCTTTGTGCTCTACCCATGTACTGTCATACACTGCCATGAACTGCTTTAAACTTTTGTGGAAGTACATGACAGTAGACCGGTCATGAACTTCAGTTTGCAAACCATGGACAGGGCAAAATTAGCAAAACATTTTACTTCACAGTTTGATTCATGCCCATTCCCACCCCTGGCCACCTGCCCCAGTCTGCAGTTCCCCACAACAGCACGGATCAAACGCAGTTTCGAGCCCTGACTCCCTCACCCCCTGCTTTTCGTGCCCTTCATACCTGAAGTTCTCCTGAGAAAAATCCCATCAGATAGAGAACCAGGACCATACAGGGAGGCAGCATCTTCGTTCTTTGATCCTGCAAAACATCCCAAAATAAGATCAGACATGAGGCCTAAGACCTGGGATGATGGAGAGAGCTGCAGCCAGTCTGGCTGTGCGTCAAGACACACCAGAGCACAAACGTTTCCCTCCCAAAATCCAAACTACACAATGAATCACGCCTTTTGTTCATTTGGATGTGTAGTTCTGGCTGCAGTATTTTGAGTTCTCTCTGCTTCAAAACCGGGTTTGATTCCTCCACTTGCACCTGCTGGATGACCTTGGGCAAGCCGTAGTTCTGTCAGAGCTGTTCTTGAAAAGAGCCGTTTCTGTGAAGAGCTCTCTCAGCCCTGCCTACCTCACAGGGTGTCTGTTGTGGGGAGGGGAAGGGAAAGGGGTTTGTAAGCTGCTCTGAGACTCCCTTGGGTAGTGCAGGGTGGGGTATAAATCCAATCTCTTCTTCTTCTTCTTCTGTGGTGACACAGGGCAAGGAACCAGGGGTAGCATTCGGGTGGCCACCTCCAGGTTGGGAAATTCCTGGAGATTTGGGTAGGGGCGGAGCTTGAGAAGGCCAGGGCTTGTGGAAGGGAGGGACCTCAATGGGGAAGAATGCCATGGAGTCTGCCCCCCAAACCGGTCATTTTTCCCCAGGAGAACTGATCTGTCATCTGGAGATCAGTTGTAATAGCGGGAGATCTCGAGACCCATAGCCAGAAAATTTTTCTTTGGGGGGGGGCAAATTAGTGCAGTGGTGGTCAGCCCATCATTATTTATTTACTTTATTATTCATGTACCTATACTTTATTAATCGTTTACCACTTTTCTACTTGGGATTCAAGGTGGATTACATGGTATAGAATATTGCAATCAAACTGCACAGGAGATCAAATAAGCAATGCACCATCATGCTAGGATTACGAAAATTAGAAAAGCACGGAAAAGTACCGGACATGCTATGTCAATCAGTGCGGAAAATGGAATTACAAAAAAATGAAAACAATGCTGTTTTACATCGTTTGCCAAAGTAAAGAAGTGTGAGAGCCTTTCTTCCAGTTACTGAAACCGGTAACTGTAAATACAACCTTCTCTGTGTAAATCACTAGCTCAAGGCTTCTAATAGTGCCACCCAACAAAATGGGTGAGAGCTGTGAAGCCCACCATTTACCTCCTGGATCCGTGTCCATCTTGGCTTGTTAAAACCCATGGAGACAGAATCTGGGCTCCTCTGGGAGAAATTATCAATCTTCTCCCTGTCTTCAGGGACATTCCTGGGTTGCCTGAAGGAGGCGGTGATGTGTCCGCTCTTGAAAAAGACTTCGTTGGACCCTGTGGCCCTAGCCAACCACCGCCCAGTATTGAACCTTCCATTCCTGTGTAAGGTGGTTGAGAGAGTGGTAGCTGAGCAGCTCCAGGTGTTCTTAAATGACTCCTCTATCCTGGATCCATTTCAGTCCAGCTTCTGACCTGGCCACGGGACACAGACTGCCCTGGCACCCCTTATAGACAACTTCTGGAGACAACTGGATCGAGGCATGTTGGCACTGCTGTTGCAACTGGATATCACAGCAGTGTTCGACACGGTCAATCACATGCCCAAAGAACTTTCTAAAGAGCTTGCAGAGGGTTGGAACACTTTCCCTATGAGGAAAGGTTAAGGTGCTTAGGGCTCTTCAGCTTGGAGAAACGACGACTGAGGGGTGACAGGATCGAGGTTTATAAGATTATGCATGGGAAAGAGCAGGTAGAGAAAGAGGTACTTTTCTCCCTTTCTCACAATACAAGAACCCGTGGGCACTCCATGAAATTGCTGAGCGGTCGGGTTAGAATGGATAAAAGGAAGTCCTTCTTCACCCAAAGAGTGCTTAACACTTGGAATTCACTGCCACAGGAAGTGGTGGCGGCTACAAGCGTGGACGGCTTCAAAAGGGAATTAGATAAGCACAAGGGGTGGGACCCGCAATACTCGCGGGGGGGAGGGACCTCCACACTTCTGAGGTAGAGGAGGAAGCAGGAGGAGGAGGTAAGTTTCCCCCCCTCCCGCCGGTTCCTCCCCCGTCGCCTCCACCCGCCCTTGATCTCCCCCCCTTCCCCTCGCCCCGCTCCACAAGCCTCGCTGCTCTCCCCCCGCTCCGCAGTGAGGCCCGAGCGGCTGCGGCGGTCAGGGAGTTCACAGAGCGTTCCCTGCGCATGCACAGGGGACGCTCTGTCACTTTTGGGGGGGTTTAAGTATCCCCCCGATATTTTTTCAGGTTTTTAGATTTTTGTGCACGCCTGGGGACTGCCCCAAGTGTGCACGAAAATCTCCCTGCCCCCCAGGTGCCCCCGATGTGCGGATTTAGATATCCGCACGCAGGGGGCGCCTTTCGCTATTAGTATAAGGATATGGAGCAGAGGTCCATCAGTGGCTATTAGCCCTAAGGTATAAATAAGGGCTCTGGGACAAGTGATGCTCTGTATTCTTGGTGCTTGGGGTGGGTCAACAGTGGGAGGGCTTCTAATGTCCTGGCCCCACTGGTGGACCTCCTGATGGCACCTGGTATTTCTGGCCACTGTGTGACACAGAGTGTTGGACTGGATGGGCCTTTGGCCTGATCCAACATGGACATCTCTTATGTTCTTATGATGGGACCTGTGTGATGATTATGTATATCGGATGGGGTGAAGTGTAACTGTTCAATAGATACGGGTTCACAGGTAACCTGCATATGTGAAACCTTTTATAAAGTCCACTTATTCCATCGAGAGTTGCAGCCTATTAGAAATCAACTGTAAATAGAAGGAGCAGGAGATTTGGGATTCATCATTGTAGACTTGCAAAATTCTACATGATATTGAAGGTACAGAAAAGGGATATGAGATTTTAGCTCTAGTGTGTCCAGATCAACGCATGAATCAACAACTTTCAATTATTATGGGTAGTAATGTATTAAAACGCATAACTGATGCCAATATTAATCTAGATGGAGTTAGTTTCTCAACCAGCACAGGCTTGCCATATCAGTGGAAAAAAGCTTGCAGTCATTATTTGGAAAGTCAAAGAAAGAAGGAGGAGGAGGAGGAGGAGGAGATTGGATTTATACCCCGCCCTTCACTACCCAAAGGAGTCTCAGAGCGGCTTACAAATCTCCTTTCCCTTCCCCTCCCCACAACAGACACCCTGTGAGGTGGGTGGGGCTGAGAGAGCTCTGACAGAAACGGCTCTTTTTCAAGGATGGCTCTGATCAGAACTACAGCTTGCTCAAGGTCATCCAGCGGGTACATGTGGAGGAGTGGGGAATCAAACCCGGTTCTCCCAGATTAGAGTCCACGCACTTAATTACTACACCAAACTGGAAGAAGACAGAAATGGAAGATGGAAATGAAATATGGTTGCAGTGGGGAATGTCAATGCCCCAGCAGGCAGATCATGCACAGTGACAGATATGTTGCAAACATCACAACAGAGAGTGGGAAACACAGTTGTTTTGGAAGACCCAGAAGCTGTGGCTGGACCAGGAGGGTTAACCATTTCCCCACGCGTAGTGAAATTCATAGTATCTAACATGAGGATAGGGGTCAGCATCAAGAACTTGACCCAAAATGATATTGTATGGAATCCTCACACAGTAGTTGCTAAAACGTATGAAGTGGAGAGGGTACGAGCCCTGGTCATGCCAGGTTTGGACACTGCAAAATAAAATGATTTCCCAGTTCTAAAATTTTGAAACTTTGACTAAGTAAATCAGAGCAAAGAAGGATTTCACAACATACAGCAAGAGAAACTCCAAGAGTTTTTGCAACACATGATTTGGACCCTTGGAGAGTTTCAGGCATGACTCACAAAATTTGCTTTAAAAGTGATGTGCCTTTTAGAGAGAGAATGAGGTGAGTTTCACCTGCAGATTTTAAAGATCTCCAGCAACACTTGAGAGAACTAGCTGCTTTAGGTGTAATTGAGGAGACGAGTAGCCCATATGCATCACCAGGAGTGCTGGTAAGGAAGAAGAACGGAGCTCCTAGGATGGTAGGAAACTACAGGAAACTAGATCATTTGACAGAGAAAGATGCTTATCCTTTGCCAAGAATAGAAGAGACTTTCACATTGCTTGCAGGACCCCAGTGGCTTTTGGACATGTTGGGCACCTTGGAAGCAAACAAGAAATCTAACTGGAAAAAAGTATGTAAAACTACTGGCTCATGCTTACAGCCTGCTTTGGCGGGGAGGGCAGGCTATAAATAAAATAAATAAATGATAAAAATGATACTAAAGGAGAATCCCTCTACTTCTTCATGCTTGGAAGACAACCATTACCACCAATTGATTTTGTGCTTTGAGATAAAGCCAAAGAGGCAAACTGAAGCGACTCATCAGGAATGCATAAGAGACTTTAAAAGGCAGGCTTCATGATGTGTATGATCTGGCTACCCAAGAAAGTGAAAAGCATCACTAAGCCAGCAAGAGAAGATGGGGTGTTAAAGTCATGAAATCTACCGTTTCGACAGGTGGCAGAGTTCTAGTACGTAATTTAAGCCCCAGGACTATGCAAAATTTAGCTGATAGGTGGATTCATAGAATCATAGAATGTTAGAGTTGGAAGGGACCTTGCAGGTCATCTAGTCCAACCCCCTGCACTCTGCAGGAGCATACCTGAAAGATAGCCCTACATACCTACAACATACCCAAAAGATGGTTGTCCAGCCTCTGCTTGAAAACGTCCAGCAAAGGAGCATCCATCACCTCCCGAGGCAGACTGTTCCACTGCTCAACCACTCTTAACAGTTAGGAAGTTTCTCCTGATATTTAGCCGGTAACGACTCCCTTGTAATTTCCACCCATTAGATCTAGTCGTGCAATCCAGAGCAAGAGAGAATAGATCCTCTCCATCTTCTACATGACAGCCCTTCAAATACTTGAAGATTGCAATCGTGTCCCCTCTAAGCCTTCTCTTTCCCAGGCTAAACAGACCCAACTCTTTCAGCCTTTCCTCATAAGACTTTGATTCCAACCCTCTCACCATCCTGGTTGCCCTCTTCTGGACACGCTCGAGCTTGTCAACATCCTTCCTAAAATGTGGTGCCCAAAACTGGACACAAGACTCCAGGTGAGGCCTGAGTCCATAGCAGAATAGACTGGAACTACCACCTCCCGTGATCTGGACACAATGCTTCTGTTAATGCATCCTAAGATTGCATTCGCTTTCTTCACAGCCACATCGCACTGCAGGCTCATGTTTAGCTTGTGATCCACCAGAACACCTAGATCCCTTTCACATGTGCTGCTTGTGAGCCAGCTCACAGTTTTTTAGCCTCCGGCTCACCCATTTTTGTCTTCGCTCAGGAAGGATGGCTCCAGAGCCAACTAATTTATGCAGTAGCCAAGTCGCTCACTCACAACTTTAATGCCAGTAGCCCACAAAGTAGAATTTTTGCTCACACGACTCCACAGCTTAGAGGGAACATTGGTTCCAGACTATCTAGATCATTTCGAATCCTGACTCTGTCTTCTTCAGAATTAGCAATCCCACCTAACTCATAACACGTGATGTTTGGGAAGGGGCCAGAAAGCTGCTAACAACCTAAGCCTTATCTATTATTTATTTATTAGTTCGATTTATACCCCGCCCTCCCCACCAAGGTGACAGTAGCTGGAAACTGCAGAGCTCAGGGAATGTTATGCCTACAGTTCATGACGTCATGACGTAAGTGTTCAGGCCTTCCATCTTTAGAGGGTGGTGGCTGAGGGCGGCTTACATAAATGTTTGGAAGGCAACCATTACCACCCATTGATTTTGTGCTTTGGGATAAAGCCAAAAGGGCAAACTGAAGTGACTGAATGTTGGAGAGGAGGAGGAGATTGGATTTATACCCCCCCCCATTCGGTGTCTCGAGTGTCTTACAAACTCCTTCCCCTTCCCCTCCCCACAACAGACACCCTGTGAGGTAGGCGGGGCTGAGAGAGCTCTATCGAGGACTGGCCTTTCAACTTATAAGTTGTTATTAGAGATGAAAATGCAAGATGAGGTGGTAAAAGAAACAATGATTAAATGGGCACAAAATATAGGCTATAACATACAGCTAGAACGGGGAAATGTATGGAAAGTTAATATAAAACTCATTAAAGCTGTGTCTTATAAAGAAAAAATATATAAAATGTTTTATAGATGGTATATGACACCTGAAAATGTAGCTAAATAGTACCCAAGTATGTCAAACGTTTGTTGGAAATGTAAATGAAAAACTGGTTCTTTTTATCATATGTGGTGGACATGTGATGTTGTTAAAAAATACTGGATATGGATTAATGAAATAGTTCAAAAAGTACCATTCATACCAGAATTGTTTTATTAAATATTGTACTGCAAAATTTTAACATACAAATTGTAACTACAGCTAGAATTTTATATGCAAAATATTGGAAAAAAGAAGAGACACCTACAAAAGAAGAACTAATTTTTCGGCTGTTAGATGCAGCAGAAATGGACAAATTAACTTTACAACTACATGAAAAGCAAGAAAGGAACTTTGAAAGGAAATGGACGAGATTTTATAATTGGATGCAAAATTATCTTGGAGAACTTAAACCATGAATATCAACAATAATATCACAGCCACAGCGTAGAAGATAGTATATAACTACATTGTAACTAATATTGATGTATGAGTATAGTATCCATCTTGTTAGAACTTTCTATTCTGTTTCTTTTATCTTTCATTTTATTTTCTTTGCAGTGTTTTTTTCCTGTTTCTTTCTATGAAATTAATAAAAATGTTAATATAAAAAAGAGAGAACTGCCCTTTCAAGGTCAGCTCTTGTCAGAACTATGGCTTGCCCAAGGTCATCCAGCCAGGTGCAAGTGGAGGAGTGGGGAATCAAACCCAGTTCTCCCAGATTAGAGTCCGCGCACTTAACTATTACACCAAACTGCCTGGATAATGAGGCACAATTTGGCAGAAGATGTAGATATAACATCTTCAAGAAAAGTTTGATTATGCAGCATTAGGGCTGCCAACCTCCAGATGGGGCCTGGAGATCTCCCGCTATTACAACTGATCTCCAGGTGACAGAGATCAGTTCTCCTGGAGGAAGTGGCCGCTGTGGGAAGTGGACTGTATGGCATTACACCCCACTGAAGTCCCTGTTCTCCCAAACCCCACACTCCTCAGGCTCCACCCACCAAATCTCCAGGTATTTCCCAACCTGGAACTCCTACCGGACTATGAGATGGAGACAGTATTCGTGGCTTTAGTTAATAATCTCCATGCGAATGTAGATGGTCCATGCCTCTTCATTGCCCCTGCTAGGTTTATTAGCAACCTCAGGTACTGCAGATGACGTCGGTTTTTGGATACGCTTGGAGGCAGAAGTCAGTCTCAGGGATGTTTTCCGGACCGGTTTAAAGAACTCTTTATGGACAAGACTCAAAGGTATTGTGGCGGGGGACCG
>NW_015169376.1:0-4594 GCF_001447785.1 Gekko japonicus
AAAAATAATCTGCCCGGCGAGGTGGTGATAAGATTCCCCAGAAGATACGTGAGGGACCAGATATTAAAAGCAACAAATGGACTTTGAGGGACTTTCCCCAGTAATTTGTCATGGGTTCCTACTTGTTACATTGTGAAACGCACACTGAACTGCACAGTTGATTGGGAGTACCTACACAGTAGGGCTGGTATCTAATACTGGAGTACACACCCCTTTTACTTGGCAAAGTGCTTTTAGAAACCTTACCTCATTCACGTGCACAATTGTCCTACTGCATTGGGCCTGATCATTTTCTGTTTACAAATCATGAACTAATATGAAGGCATAATTTGTTCAGATGATCCAGTAAACACATGGTTAAGTGCAGTTTTTAAATTCAGCTATCTAATTGTCCTCCCACATTGAATCTGAATATCTGATATTTTTACATGCCTGTGTTTCACCTCATGTTAATGTTCCAAAACGGTTTATTGGTATCATGTTTGGGGCAGAGGCCATCAATTTGTTTTGCTTTGGAAACATGTAAAAGATCCTATTTGGTCTTCATTAAATCCTTCGTACATTAAGTCCTCATATACAATTTGTTACCTAGCTACTTTGAATGTATTAATGATTATCCGGTTGTTCTTCTTTCCCTTAGGATGGTTGTGGTATGAGCGGATCTAACCATACTTTTAAAATGGTGACCGAGAACGTCATCTGTGGGAATACAGGGGTAACATGTTCCAGATCTATCAAGGTTCACATAGGGGTAAGAATAACATGTAATTATTATTATGCTCAAACTCATTTTCTTTGTCTCAGTCACATGGGCGCTCAAGAAATGGTTTCCTCATTTGAACATTAACAGCATACATTTTTAAAAAGTATGTGATTCTTCCTACATTTCTACTATCTTAGTAATCAACCTAAGATACTCCGATGTTATTATCATGACATATAACTAACCTACCAAGTTTGAAATCTTTCCATCTGAAGAAGCCTGATGGATCTAAAAGCTATGGGAACTAATGAATGAGTGACAAAGACAGCAATCCTAATCAGGTCTACTCAGAATCCTACTCAGGTCTATTCAACGGGTTTATACAATAGGAAAGTATTCTATGGGTTGGACTGTTACTCTAAGCCCAATGAAATCAACAGGCTTAGACCAGAATAACCCTGCACAGATGTGTACTCTTAGATAGGATTTTTATGAGGCAGAAATGAAACTTGTCAGAGAATAAATTATCTCGCAGATTAGATTTGTGCACACTGTGACTATGTGAACAATTGAGGAATGTTCATTGAGAATTTGGGGTAGATCATTTAAACTGAATGACATTTATTTTCTCGATTAAAGGGGCAGCTGAAATGCGTACAGCAAAGTAAACGGCAAGAGATTATGATGGTCATTAAACTCTACAAATGGCCAACGTTTAAGTAAAGTCCATTATAACAAATTCGGAGTGTGACCAGAATACAAAGTGTCCAAAGTACCACATTAAAACTTTTCAAAACAGGCAAAAATGGGACGTGGTCAAAAATAGTAAATACAATTAGGGCACCCGCAAAGACTTGTGGAGGTTATTCTCTCCTACACATATTCTCTCCCATAGCCTCTCAGCTTTTCTGCTTCCTTCTTACCCAACATACAAACTACCTTTATCCCCCCCCCCGGGGTTAAGCTTTCCTTTCTTCCTCTCCCCACCCAGCAGCCTCTGTCTGGGAAAAACTATGACCTAGTTGTGTGGTGCCAGCTGCTGGGCCAGGCCCACTTCCATGGCAGAGGACCCTTGAGGACTTGTGGAGGAGACCTCCCTTTCCCCTATATCCCCTTCCCTGCACTTTTTTAAAAACTCCTTGTACCCTCTTCCCTTTCCCCTGCCTCATTCTTTCCTTCGCAAGCCATTCATCAGCCTGTCTTCTGTCTGCCTCTCATCTTCAGCTATATTTATTATTTATTTACTTCATTTATACCATCTTTCTCTACAGTGGGGGACCAAAGCAGCTTACGTCATTCTCCTCTCTTCCTCATTATCCATATCATTGCTACGGTTAGGCTGAAAGTAGGTGACTGGTCCAAGGCCACCTAGTCAGCTTCCATGGCAGACTAGCGATCTGAACCTGGGTCTTTCAAAACGAACATAAATGAAGCTTCAGAGTGCAGTAACTCTCGCTGTGAAATTAAAGAAAGCAAAAGCAAGACGTTACATTTCCTACAAAAACTAATGCTACCTAAAAGTCGCGGTGCTTTAAAGAATCCATTCTCTTCTTTTTGTCTTTATAAGACAATGGATACCTGGCATTTTGATGTATTTTGCTGCCTTAAACAGTTCAGAAGTATTTCCTGTAAAACAAAACTGATTAAGTACTCAAACCTGACAAAACAAATAACTAACAAAGCCGTGTACAATAGAAAGCCCTGTCTTCCTATAATATAAGAAAAATCATTAGTCAAAGATTCTCTTAAATTCTCCACTTACTTGCCATTTTTCTTGCAGGACATGACAATGATTTTGGCAGACAGAACTTACACTGTCTCTGGTATGAATCCGCTGATCAAGTACTTCGTCCGAGAGAACAGCCTCCACTTCATTATTGACATCGTAATCCCTGGCAAATACAATATGGTCCTTGTCTGGAACAGGCATATGAACATATTCATCAAAATCTTCAGAGAAGCACAGGTAATATGAAGTACATTCCGAAACGGTTTTTCTCCAGCTTTCCAGGAAAATATATCTCAAATGACATCAATCAAGCTGAATAGGTGGTCACAGCAGCATCATATTATGTTGTAAGCAAAGGTCTCCCGGGAAGGCTTATCTCAAGATGGCCTTTCCACAGAGAAGTAAGGCCACCATGATGAGCAGATGTTGTTTTTATTGGGATGGGTGAGCTCCCGCAAAGGTTGATGGCTGATTGAAAGGTACCAGTGTGTCATTTTCCCTAGGTCAGTTTGGTGTCGTGGTTAAGTGCGCAGACTCTAATCTGGGAGAACCAGGTTTGATTCCCCACTCCTCCACTTGCACCTTGCTGGATGACCTTGGGCAAGCCATAACTTTGGCACAGCTGTTCTTGAAAAAGAGCAGTTTCTGTCAAGAGTTCTCTCAGCCCCACCTACCTCACAGGGTGTCTGTTGTGGGGAGGGGAAGGGAAAGGAGTTTGTAAGCCGCTCTGAGACACCTTTGGGTAGTGAAGGGCGGGGTATAAATCCAATCTCTTCTCTTCTTCTAGGCAATAGCTCTTTTACTCAGAAGAGAGGGTCATCCTGGAAATTTAGTTCAGTGTGATAACATGGTGTGAGATTTTTTAAAAAATGACACAAGGAATATATTGACACTGCTGGTAGACCTCCTGATGGCACCTGGTATTTCTGGCCACTGTGTGACAGAGTGTTGGACTGGATGGGCCACTGGCCTGATGCAACATTGGCTTCTCTTATGTTCTTATGTTCTTATAAATGTCAGTGTTTAAAAAATAATGCAATGATATGATTTCAAGGACTATGTTTGTTTATTTATTTAAAATCTAGGATCTCCTCTGTGGTTTATGTGGCAATTACAATGGGAACATAAGAGATGACTTTGAAACGCGAAGTAAATATGTGGCCTCAAATGAACTGGAGTTTGTGAATTCCTGGAAAGAGAATCCTGTATGTGGGGATGTGTTCTTTGTGGTCGATCCATGTAGCAAGAATCCCTATCGCAAAGCATGGGCAGAGAAGAAATGCTCTATCATCAATAGTAAAGTATTTGCTGCTTGCCACAGCAAGGTAAAAGCATGAAAACAGAGCTGTTTTATTATATCCTTTATGTACCAACTAGGAGTAATGCCCGTTGTGAGCAAGAATCCCTATCGCAAAGCATGGGCAGAGAAGAAATGCTCTATCATCAATAGTAAAGTATTTGCTGCTTGCCACAGCAAGGTAAAAGCATGAAAACAGAGCTGTTTTATTATATCCTTTATGTACCAACTAGGAGTAATGCCCGTTGTAGGAAGAAATACAATGAGATCTACAAGGAAGCTCCAGATGAGTGTCCCGACTATGGCTGGTTGGGCGGCAGAGGGAAGCGGAAAATGGAGGGAGGCGAGCCATGTTGCTTTCCTTCTGCTTAGCTATAAGGCAGGGGTGTCTCAAGTCATTTTGCTGCCCCAAGTGGGTAGAATGGGAGGAGAGCCTCATGGTAACAGATACGGTTCTCTCCACCTCTGACTTATTTTTTGAGGGGGAGGGGGGTGTTATGCAGTGGCAGCTAAGGTAGGAAAGCACCTCCTCCTGTGCCACGTTTTCTTGGTTCCAAGGGTCTGGAAAGTAATTCCATAGCTGATTACACAGTTGCCAACTCTGGGTTGGGAAATACCTGTAGATTTGAGGGGTAGAGCCTGGGGAGGGCAGGGTTTGGGGTGGGGAGGGACCTCAGCAGGGTATAATGCCATAGAATCTACTGCCCAAAGCAGCCATTGTCTCCAAGAGAACTGATCTGGGTCATCTGGACATCAGTTTTAATAGCTGAATCCCTGACTGCTACATCACATTGGCTGTCATACAGGGGCCATCTCAGCAGGATATAAGCACCGGCGTAATCTGCGGGGGGGCTGAGGGGCTTGC
>NW_015169376.1:4694-7270 GCF_001447785.1 Gekko japonicus
GCGCTGTGGGACCTTGCACAGTTCCGCAGGGCCTGCAAGACGGAGCTCTTCCGCCAGGCGTTTGAGTAGGAGCCGCCACGACTGTTACCATCCGTCTACAACTATTACTATCTGTCCTAGCCCTTACTACCAACTCGCCGTGAGTGCAAAGATGGTGGTACTGTGTGGAGCTGTGGCCACTAAGGATACCATCCTGATGACATCATCTGTTCCCTTGTTAGTTGTTGTGGAGAGCACTTATGTTGTACTGAATGTTTTTAAAACGCAGTTTTAATGCTTTATGTATTGGGCATTGGCCCCATCTGTACGCCGCCCTGAGCCCGTTTGCGGGGAGGGCGGGTTATAAATTTAAACAAACAAATAAATAAATAAATAAATAAGAAATAGCTAGCAATCCAAAACAGTCCAGTGGAGCCTGAGCAGTGGGTGTTGCCTTCTGACACGCTTCCGGTGATGTCAGGGGGTATGGCATATGCAAATAAGTTATGCTAATGAGTTATACTAATGAGCTCCTGCCCCTCTTTTTCTACGAAATGACCCCTGCAGACGGCTACCATAAAGCCGAGAGATCAAACAAAGCGAAAGCGGCATGCAGTCTGGTCATTGCCATAAAATCCGACAATCAATCAAAAGTGAAAGTGGCATGCAATGCAGAGGGACATTTCTCTTCCAGCCTGGGTCTGGTAAGATAGCGGAGCAAATGCCAGATACAGATTGGGCCACATTCTCCAGTGCTGAGAAGGTACAGGGGGAAAGTCTTCAAAACCAGAGTTTTAAAAGAGTGGGAATCAGATCAGGAGCAGGATTTCACCGATAGATTTGGGAAAATGAACATGTTATTAAGGCAGCCTCTCCCCCCACCCACCGACACAATATTAATCATATTCTCCATATAAATGAAGTTTAAGGATTGCATTCAAGCGCTGGTTTTCTGTGACTACCAATGTTGGTCATATCTGAAATACTGTATTGGCCAATCTGGGGAGACTCATACACTATCTACAGTGTTGGAGAAAGTCTCAAATTCGGTCTCTGGTGTCTCCAGTTAAACGGATTCTTCTACCTGAGAGCGGCTGTCAGTCAGACTAGACTATACTGACCTTGATAGACTTACTAGCCCTGTCCACAACTTATACAATCCGTGTACAGCATGACTTTATACACACATTGAGTATTTCTCACGTTACATTAAATGGATGTACAGCTGAACGTGTGGTTGAAACTACGCATACTGGTCCCTGGTTTCATTTGTAAAGTAAACATGCGGTAGTTCTTCCTTAAAAACAGATGTACACATGTATATGCAGGATGTATGTGCATTCACTGTAATGTGAACAGGGCTAATACAAGGCAGCTTCAGCATTCATGTGCTCATGATCAATTTTTAACATATACACTCTTCCACATCTTCATGGATCTAAAGGTATTTTGTACACAATAACTATATCCTATTGGCATATGGAAGTTACCCTAAACATGTTCTATAAATGTTCAATGAAATAAAGATTATTTGATTTTGGTCACCTGCTTCATCCTGAGGACTCAAGAAAAATATAAATATTACAAATTCACTCTAGATGCAGTGGAAAGTGCCGTCAAGTCACAGCTAATGTATGGTGACCCCATAGGGTTTTTAAGGCAAGAGATGTTCAGAGATGGTTTGTTATTGCCTGTCTCTGTGTCATCACCCTGTTATTCCTTGGAGATCACCCACCCAAATCCTAGCCAGGGCTGACACTGCTTAGTTTCTGAGATCAGGCTCACCTGGGCTATTTAGGTCCAATGTACACAGTACCCTTTTTATGCATGTTGGTCCTGATCCAGACGGAAATCCATGTGTAAAAGCCTGACTGTGTTTTAAAATCTATGTGGTTATCTCTTATTAAAATGTAAAACTAAAAGAAAATATATATAGTTATATGTGCCTTCCAATTAAATTCTTAATTCTTCTGTCCCTTCTACAGGTATACCGTATGCCTTATTATGAAAATTGTGTCCGGGATTCATGTGGATGTGACACTGGAGGAGACTGTGAATGTATGTGTGATGCCATTGCAGTATATGCAAAAGCTTGCTTAGATGTTGGTGTCTGCGTTGATTGGAGAGCCCCAGAGTTCTGTCGTAAGTTTTTAGTACTGCTTTTTAAAAATGTGATGGATCTTATTATATTATTATATACTAGGAATAAGGCCCATTGTGGAAATAAATACAATGAGCTCTAGAAAGAGGCTCTGGGAGAGTGCCCCGGCCTTGGGCACTCTGCGTCAAATTGCTGTGGTGACCTCAGCAGGGTATAATGACACAGAGTCCACCATTTTCTCCAGAGGAACTGATCTCTGCTACTTGAAGTGCAGTTGTAATTTTGAGTGATCTCCACCCCTCACCTGGAGATTGGCATCAATGGTTCCCCAGGAGGAAATGGCTGGTTTGGAGGATGGAGTCTATGGTATTGTACGTGTCTGAGGTCCCACTTCTCCTCAAACCCCACCCTCTCTAGGCTCCACCCCTCAAGTCTCCAGGAAATTTTCAATCTGAAGTTGGCAACCCTATCTCCTTCCCAACCAAGCATCAACCTG
>NW_015169376.1:7377-7673 GCF_001447785.1 Gekko japonicus
AAGAACCTGAGTCTAGCAGACCCTGCTCTGAAGTGCTAACTGCTACGCCTAGGGTAGCCAAACTCTTGGTGGAGCCTGAAGATCGCCGGGTATCACAACTGAACTCCAGACAACAGATCACTTTCCCCCCCTGGAGAAAATAACAGCTTTGGAGGGTGGGCTCTATGGCATTCTGTTCAGCTGAGGCCTCTCCCCTCCCCAAACCCTGGCTTCCTTAGACACAGAATATCCAGGAATTTCCCAACCTGGAGCTGGCAACCCTAGTCAGGACTGGTCCCAATGAGTTCCTCACAAAG
>NW_015169376.1:7990-16795 GCF_001447785.1 Gekko japonicus
GACAGAACCAAGCTTGGTTGCCTAGCAATTTTTACGGTTTATTCTGACAGGAAAGTGGCCAAGCTGCCAGTGGGCGGGGGAGGGCGGGGGAGGGTTATGCTGAAAGTCTGTGACTGGTCCAAAATCAAAGCTTCCACAGCAAGAACCTGAGTCTGGCAGACCCTGCTCTGAAGTGCCGACTGCTACGCCTAGGGTAGCCAAACTCCAGGTGGAGCCTGAAGATCGCCGGGTATCACAACTGAACTCTAGACAACAGATCTCCCTCTGGAGAAAATAACGGCTTTGGAGGGTGGGCTCTATGGCATTCTGTTCAGCTGAGGCCTCTCCCCTCCCCAAACCCTGGCTTCCTTAGACTGGCTTCCTTAGACACAGAAAATCCAGGAATTTCCCAACCTGGAGCTGGCAACCCTAGTCAGGACTGGCCCCAATGAGTTCCTCACAAAGGCCTGGAAAGGGATTACTTCATCTTTTTACTGACAGAACCAAGCTTGGTTGCCTACCAAAAGCCACTGAGGGAAAAGTTAGTCCCACAGAGGAGCCAAGGAGAAGTGTCTTTGTCAGGAGAGAGTGCCGTTTGCCAGTTATTCTGACAAGAAACAGTGGCTGAAGTGGGAGTGGGCAGGGAAGAGGAGCAGACCCAGCACCAAGCCAATGCCATGCAAGTACTCTTGAGTGGCGGCTGACAGGCCAATGGCTGATGGAGCTCATTGCACAGCCAATGGGAGAGCTGGAAATGGCCAATACGCTAAAAGGATTATTATACAGAGATATATAACTAGAAATTAAAAAACCAAACACATTTTTAAAAGTGATTGTTAATATAACATCATGCATCATTAACTATGCAACACTAGCAACAATGTACTGATTGGCAAGTGTATAGAAAAGGGAGAAATATGTATTCTTAGAGTGGTGGCTTTTAAATTGTGGTCCTAGGATCTGTGGCATTTTTCATATACTTAACAAGGGTTCCATATTGAGAAGAGCAGTGACAGCAGGTAGTTTTCATCAAAGGCAGCTTGTCCACTATACCAATGTTCTCTTACAATGGGCAGCCACAGAAGAGTATGAAATGCAATTCAATGTGCAATTCCAGTCATGGGATAGTGGGCAGGGATAATGAGGCCCGTCAAACCTTCACCCTGGAACATATCGCAGGGTCCTCTGCCATGTTCCTTGGTAAACACAATAATGTGGAAAGGGATTCCAGGGGCAGGGGTGTTGAAAAACACTGTCTTGGAATATTGTTAAAAATACTGTCATTTCAGACAGAACCCGCTTGTGAACCGGTTCCCTACCGGAATCTATTTGCCATTTCATACACAAATGCTTCAGTCCCGTTTAGGAACCGGGACTGAAGTGTTTTACCTGTCATCCACTTCCAAGTGGTCTCCAGTGCCCTCTCCCGGTTCCGATACGCTTTTTCCCCGCCTTTTTTCGCCCACGCGGGCGATCTCCGGCTGTTTTTTTTTTACATTTGATTTATAGCGTTATGGCACTATAACGGAATAGCATTATATCAATCCCATTGGAATGCATGGAGTGTTTTGTTATACTGCTATAGCGCTATAAATCAAACGTTTTTTTAAAAAAAAATCGATCACCCGTGCGGGAGGAAAACGGTGGGAAAACAAAGCGGTATAAGTCTGAAATGCCAAATAGTTTTCTACATATTGCTAGTAAAGTGCATCGGTTCACTAGAGAAGATTTCACTTCCTTCAGCCTTTACAGAAATGATGTAAATAAGTCTGGCCACCTTGGCTTCCACAACCCTGTGGGGGCACTGGTAAACATCTGCATCAGCTGTACCCATTTACATCAGAACGTACTACACAGCAATTCAGAATGTGAACAATATATTGCCAAATACTATTTTGCATATTCTTTCTCATAACAAGAGAGAGAAAAACCCACACATTTGTATTTTCCCTTTGAGGACAGATTTAGTAACAGTCATCTTTTCCGCCTATTTTAGCTGTCTACTGTGATTATTTCAATACCCACAAGAAAAGCGACATGCAGGGCACCTATTATAATTACGTTCATGAACTGAATTGCACTTGGCATTACCGTCCCTGTAACTGTCCATTCCAGTTACAAAGCTACAAATATGTCAACATTGAAGGTAACCGTCTTTATTCCTTTAAAACAAATGTGGTAGGTTTGCTACTGTGCTGTGTCCTGTAATTATATCATACTGTCACGAACGCGGTACTAGGCCAGGCAAGAGCAAGATAGCCCAAAAGGCAGTCCAAAGTCAAAACCGGGCAAAAAGCAATACTGAGAGACCAAGTCCAAATCACCAACCCTTAGAGTAGTCGTTAAAGCCAGAATCCAAAGAAGTCAGAAGCCAGAGAGTCAGAGGTCCAAGGTACAGTTCAGGAGCGTAGTCGTACAAGCCGAGGTCAGGAGCTGAGAAGTCAAGACGAGGAGCAGGAACACGGGTGGTGAGGTGCAGAGCTTCATCCAAAGTGACTAGTTTTATACAAGAGTCCCAGTGACGATTTTGACCCCGCCGCTCGCACCTGGTTGGATGACCTTGGGCAAGCCATAGTTCTGGCACAGCTGTTCTTGAAAAAGAGCAGTTTCTGTCAAGAGCTCTCTCAGCCCCACCTACCTCCCAGGGTGTCTGTTGTGGGGAGTAGGAATGGGGTCTGTAAGCCACTCTGAGACTCCCTTTGGTAGTGAAGGGCAGGGTATAAATCCAATCCCTTCTCTTCTTCACACGATTAGTGACAAGAAGCTTGGGGAAATCTGAAAAGTTACTGAGAGAGAAAAACCTTTGTGGAAAGTAATGTCGCTGAATTCTTATCATTGGGAGCCTAGGAGGTGGGAAGAAAGGGAACCAAACGACAAGAATTCTTACTTCTAGAATCTTTTTCTGTGATAAGAATGTATCTAGAACTCTTGTTACACAAGGAACGATATATTTCTCTTTCCTTTTCTAGGCTGTTACAACTGCTCCCAAGATGAATACTATGATCATCAAACACACTCCTGCAGGCCTTGTAAGCCAAGAAACCTACTTTCCTTTCCCTTGGTTGTAAAAGTGACAGTATTAAGAGAGGTCTTTACTTTATATTCAGGTTATGTCTGGAAGACTCTTTTGGCTCCTAAAAGGAGTCATTGAAAAGTGACCCTTTACGGACCCATACAGGGCTCTTTTTGTAGAAAAAGCCCAGCAGGAACTCATTAGCATAATAGGCCACGCCCAACAGCAGGAACTCAGTAGCATATTGGGCCACACCGCCGACAGCACAGCTCATTAGCACATTAGGCCACAAGCCCATGTTAACAGAAGTGTGGTTATCCAGCCACACCAACCTTTTGCTTCTTATTCTGTTTACCTTGTTTGTTGTTAAAACCCAGGGCCTTTTTTTGTAGCAGGAACTCCTTTGCATGTTAGGCCACACACCCCTAATGTAGCCAATCCTAATGAGTTTCTGCTGTTGGGTGTGGCCTATTATGCTAATGAGTTCCTGCTGGGCGTGGCCAACTTGGGAGCCAGCCGGAACTCCGTTCCTGTGCGTTCCTGCCCAAAAATAGCCCTGCATGCACACATTGTAACCGAGACCTGGATAGCCCAGTGGTTAGCCCAATCTCGTCAGATCTTGGAAGCTAACCAGGGTTGGCCCTGGTCAGTATTTGGAGGGGAGACCTCCAAGGAATACCACGGGCATGACACAGAGGCAGACAATGACAAGGCACCCTCTGAGCGTCTCTTGCCTTGAAAACCCTACGGGGGTTGCCGTAAGTCGGCCATGACTTGACAGCGCTTTCCGCCACTCACCTTTGAAGCCCATTTAAAATGGGCATACTGTTATTCAAAAATTTGCCTGACGCAAAAACAGTCAAATAGAAGTCAGACCGTTCTTAAAGATGTTATGAGGTTATTGGTGCTAACACTGAGTAAACCAGCACTTTGAGATGATCTAAACCCTGAAATTCTAACCTGTTTCTTTATATGGTAAGTGTCACTTGCATTGTAGAAATCAAGAATGAGTGTGATTTAACAAAGCCTTATTAATAAAACATATTTATTTATAAAATGTATATGCCACCTCTTCAGCGAGCAGCTCAAGGCAGATCACAAAAAAATACAATAAAATAATGAAAGCAGCAGCATAAAATTGATCAGTAATTAGACACAAAAACCGGTAGGGGCATCAAAACAGGATAAAACAATATTCAGCAGCACAAAATGAAATGATATTCATAAAACAGTCTCCAGGCTAGATGTAACCATAAAAACATATTTAAAAGAAGGAATATTTCAGTTAAAAACTGGATGAGAAAAATGTTCTGCCCTGGAACCTAAAGTACAGCAAGATAAAATAAGTATAGCATTAATACAATCATTAAGCATTATTCTTTTGTTGTTAACATCACAATACCATCAGAAATCAGGAGTGCTATAAGTGTCTTGCATGTAGGAAGACCAAATATAATTGAGTCAACATATACAGGGCCACAATTAGACGCAATTCAAGCCAAGACCTTCTGCATGCAAATTATGTACTGTCTCATTAACCCATGCCCCCTTTTACTGTGGTCACTAAAATTTCTAACAATCAAATACTGAAACTATCCTAAGGAGGATCTTATATTTTACTGTTTAAGACATCAAGGGCATAAAATATGAACTGCCCTTTTAAACTTCAGTTCCGTAAGCAGTTTATAGTATTAAAATTTGATTGAACTTTGAAAATGAATATAAGAAAAGGAAAAGGAATAATAAAACTATTTCCTGAATTCAGATTGGAGAATCTGAATGACATAAAATCAAAGATACTAGGGATCAGTTCGCCACCAAATTCCTCTTGTCCCAAATATTTACCATGGAATTCTTAACTAAAGTTGGCACCGACCTGATGTTCATTCGATTGATTTTATGAGCCACTTCAAGGGATACTTTGCTCAAGTTCCATAACTGAATTAACAAGCTTGCTTCTCATCATTGTTGTGAAGTAGTCACTATGTATGAGAAATACTTGATCAAAGTTTGGAACCACCAGGCTTCCACCTTTAAAGTTTTGCTGCATAATTTCTGTTGATTCTAGGAGTTGTTACTAGTATGAATTTACTGAAGATTTTTCTATGGTATCTTATCTGTTATATTTATACACAAAGTATCTCTCCAAAAGTGGATGCAAAACATGCATTGACACTGTTTCAGTTGTATTTATTCATGTGATTTTTTTGGAGTTTTTTTTTTTAAAAAAAACAACACGAATGAAATCTAGCTCATTAAGAAACCAAGCTCTTTGAGTCATATGTCCTCAAAACTCTGAAGCCTTTTGATTACTTAAAACATTACTTTTATTATACATTGTGTTCATATACTGTTTTAACTTTTCAACAGGTCAACCACCCACTCCATCACCAAGCCCAACAGGTGAGTCCAAGAATTTAAATAACAGAGGTCATTGCCACAGATACCATATTTGCCACTTATGTTTTCTTTACATTGTATGTTGACTCTCTTGGGTTTTATGCATTTAATTAAGTCATTGTTATACCAACTTTCCATGAAAAATGTGCTCAAGATGACTCATATGATAAAATAAGCACATAAAATTCATGAAATCAACCATAAATGGTAGTGGGCCTCCAAGGACTTACCAACAGCTTTGTGAGTCACCTGATCAGAGCTACCTAAGGCCAGGGCTTTTTTTTTTTGTAGAAAAAGCCCAGCAGGAACTCATTAGCATAATAGGCCACACCCAAAAGCAGAAACTCATTAGCATATTAGGCCACACCCCATGGCTTGCCCGGATGCCCCAGGCTGTGGGAAGTCTGGGCAAGCTGGCCCTTGGACAGGTCGGGGAAGGCATGGGGAGGCATTTAAATGCCTCCCCAATCCTTTCAGGGCCCCCCCCGGCCCACTCACCTCAGAGTTGTGTGGGGGGGTGTCGCTCTCCAGGCCTTCCCTCTGTAGCCAGGCACACAGAGGATTTGGCTGTAGTGGGCGTGGCCAACTCTGAAGCCAGACGGAACTCCATTCCTGTGCGTTCCTGCCCAAAAATAGCCCTGCCTAAGACCAAAAAATATATATGATTTCCTGGCATCCAGGAAGAGCCACTTTCGGCTGATTCTTCCACTGTTCTTCTACTGCTGCTACTGTTGCTTAAAAACACCTCCCCTTAGCAACAGAGGAGAACACTTCAGGCAATAATTGTTCACTCAGGTTTCTAGTTGCTGCCATGGTCTCCAAGGCAGGGCTTTTTTCTGGGGGAATGCACCGGAACGGAGTTCCGGAACCTCTTCAGCAGAATTCTTTTTAAAATGTTTAATAGTTCATGAGTTTTCAGTATACAAATAAAAAACGTCATTTCACTCTTGAAAGTTCCAGCACCTTTAAAATAATTTTTAAAAGCCCTGTTCCAAAGTATTACTGGATAGGCAGGAAGTTAGCAGTTAAGAGTTGCCCAGGACTGGAAATGTTTGCCAGGCAACCGTGATATTCTACTATGGACTAATCTGCCAGCTACCTTTGAAGCTTACTCTGTTACCTTTCATAACTAGCATATCTACATCTTATGTCTTGGGCATAACTCTCTGTAGAGTTATAATTGCCCAAGATATAAGATGTAAATAATAATAACTATATCTACACAGACAGATAAATATCTCCCTCATATTCTATCCAGTTCAGTGCTACTAAAATTGCCTTTGACTTTCTGTAACTTCAGCCATAACTAGACTTATGAACTGGGGGAAGGAGTAGTACTGTGATACATAAATCCCAAGGAGCCAAATCACCTATAGATCTTCGAAGTATGGGGCCAAAACCATGCAGGACTATGTGAATTCTGTGCCAAGAAATCAATACTTAAATGAAAAGCTTTCTGCATGAATTTGCATATATTCTACTTCTCTCATTTTGGGGCAAAGATAAGAGTTCCCCTTTTCTGCCATTTTCATATTCCAAGTAATTGACAAGTTTGCCTTTCCCCCATCTTTGTCCCTTGATTCCTTGACCTTTATGAAATAAGAAACTTATGTGCTTTGTTACTATGTACCTCTAAGTACGTCTCAGGACTTTTATTTAAAAACGAAAAAGATGCTGCTGAATGAAACCTTCTCAGTAGATTCTGAGATTTCATGAATCACTGATAATAGTTTGTCAACAACCAGAAGAATCCACAGGACTAAACGACACATGGGGACAGCCAGTCATGCTTTCAAAAACTCTAAAGCCTTTGGACTGTATAAAACATTTCGCAACCCATGTTATGTTCACACACTATACATGATTTTTTGTCTTTTCACCAGTTCCCACACCAACTCCCACACCAACTCCCACAACTACTACATCACCAATAACAACAGGTGAGTACATTTTGCATGTGTGCATTGAGTCTAATTTAAAGTCTGTATGGTATAAGAAAAGAATAAATGTATTCTTCATTACTGAATAATCATAAAAGGCAGAAAATTAAATGCAGGCACCTGACCTAATTAGCAAGAGCCATGGGGGAATCTGGCTTTTCCAATGAACTCTGTTGCTGGATTAAGCAGGGGATAAGCATCAGGGATCATTTCATAGAAAAAGAGGTGCAGGAGCTCATTAGCATAACTCATTTGCCTATGCCACACCCCCTGACATCACCAGAAGTGTGTAAGAAGGCAACACCCACACCTCAGGCTCCACTGGACTGTTTTGGATTCCTAGCTATTGGGCGGGGACACATGCAGATCTGCCCTTGCAGAGGAGGGAGAGCTTGTACCTGAATAAAACTTGGTCTTAAAGGTGCCACTGGACTGTTTTGGACCGGGGGGGGGCTCTGCATCTTACCTGGCTGCTTCTTGCTCTGACTGAGGGCTGCTGGGAGCAGGGGGTGGGGCTTGTTGAATGTGCCCGCCCCCTGGGCTCTTTACTGCTGGAGCTCCGCTCCTGTGCGCTCCCCAAGAAATCAATACTTAAATGAAAAGCTTTCTGCATGAATTTGCATATATTCTACTTCTCTCATTTTTGGGCAAAAATAAGAGTTCCCCCTTTCTGCCATTTTCATATTCCAAGTGATTGACAAGTTTGCCTTTCCCCCATCTCTGTCCCTTGATTCCTTGACCTTTATGAAATAGAATGGATGGGGGAGAGGAAGGGAGTAAAGGCAAGGAGGTGGGGTGCCCTTTCCCCCCAAAAAGTTTCCTCCAGGTCACCTCTTGTTCTAGCATTGATCAAATTATTTACAGTTATTGAAAATATTGCCTATATCGATAGTATACATACGTAAAAAATGTCATTCTCTAATGCTGTAGGCTACCTAGTATAATTTTTTTCAAACTACACATTTTGAGTGAAAACTCATCTTTCACTTCACTCATTCCAAAAGAAAGAGAAAGATGAAGGGGGGCAGTTTCCAGTGTTCCCAAAGTTTCCTAATTCTTCCATCCAAAAGACTGGAAAAGTCCTCACCATTTTTCGGACCAAGTGTTTTAAAACCTTGTATTTAAGAGTGTTTCACTCATTCTAAAAGAGAAAATATTTCATGAAAGGTTTTTTCCAATGCTCCAAAAACTCATGAGTTTTTTCTTTTCTTTTTTTTCTTCCATACTATATGATTGGATTAAGATGAGACGATTTTTAAGACAAGGGTTTCCCAACTCAAAAAGAGAAACTATTTCACAGGAGCAATTTGTGCTGTGGCTCTCAGACTGAAGAGGGCGTCTTTACACGGCCCTTTTCCCATCTTCTAAGGCATTAGAAGGCTACAAGGGGAGACCCGCAAGAAACTTGCGGGGAGGGGGCATTTCCCCCACCTTTGCTTCCCTCTCCCCCCTTCTCTGTCAAAGTTCCCTCCT
>NW_015169376.1:16907-17756 GCF_001447785.1 Gekko japonicus
GGGGGGGGGTTTCTGCAACTTACCTGGCTGCTTCTTGCTCTGACTGAGGACTGCTGGGAGCAGGGGGCGGGGCTTGTTGCATGTGCCCACCCCTGGGCTCTTTATTGCCGGAGCTCCGCTCCTGTGCGCTCCTGCAGGAAATGACCCCTGATTCAGCATACATGAGAAGTAAATGACCCTTACCCCCCCAATGCAATCTCTCCTGCCCACACTTTTTTATTATTATTCCCGCCCCCTGTTGCTTTTCTCACAGTCAATCTTATTTTTGGTATCACAGCGTGGCTGGGGGGGGAAGGGGGTAGAAAGAGAGGCAGCAGACAGGGAAGGGGCTAGGGAGAAAGAGAGAGAGAGAGAAGGGGAAGAGTGGCAAAGGCGATTCTGCATGTAGCATTCACTCCACATTTTCTCAACTGGGAGGGGAAAGTGCAGCTCAAAATCACATTCAAATACCTCGGGGCAACGCTGCCGTACTGACTGCGAAGTCACCCCTGAATGGTCATAGAACGGCCATAACTCTATGCAGAACGTATCATAAAACCCAATTATCGAACAGAGTGAAAGTGGCATTAAGTGTGGAAGCTACTGTAATACAGGGGTCATTTCGTGGAAAAAGAGGTGCAGGAGCTTATTAGCATAACTCATTTGCATATGCCACACCCCCTGACATCACCGGAAGTGTGTCAGAAGGCAACACCCACCGCTCAGGCTCCACTGGACTGTTTTGGTTTGCTAGCTATGGGGAGGGGGGTAGCGCACAGATCTGCCCTAGCAGAGGAGGGAGAGCTTGTACCTGAATAAAACTTGGCCTTAAAGGTGCCACTGGACTGTTTTGGATTGCTAGCTGGGGGG
>NW_015169376.1:17931-22556 GCF_001447785.1 Gekko japonicus
AATCCATTGTGGGGTGCTATGAACAGATTAGAATGGTGGCTTTGCTAACAAACCTAAAAAGATTTCTCTTTCTTTAAAAAAAAAAAATGACACCATAATGGGAACACAATATTTATTCATTTAAATATTTATTGCTGAGGTTCCCACTGGGGACTTAAAGCAGCTTAAATGCTTCTCCATTCCTCAGCTTTATCCTTACAACAATCCTGTGAAGTAACTTAGAATGAATCAGAATGATTACTCCAAGATCACCCAGAATTATCATCCAAATCCCTGATGGTAGAACAGAAAACAACCACCATGACAAAATTCAGGATAATAGGCTCTTTTGTGATTTATGGTATTCAATAACTGAAGGCATTCGAGATAGCATGGCACAGTGGTTAGACTATAGTACTACTGGTGCTCAGATACCTCAACATGGATTTCCAACTCTATTATTAATGCTCACTCTTTTGCAGCTGAACACATTTCACAAAAGCGTTCAAAAGGATAAAATGGAAAGGAAGACTTATGCATTATACCCTGACTTTCTTAGTGTAAAGTAAACACGTATCAAACAGATACATTAATAATTTTTAGATAAAACATTAAAAAGCAAATGAAATGAAGGTAAACACATAAATACTTCACTTTGGACATTATAGTAATGATGACACCATGCCCTGTGTCATCAAATACAAAAATAGGATTAGAAAACAAATTTTTAAGAAACCCAGGGGGGGGGGAAATGTATTCAGCACACTAAGGAGAAATACAAACAGCCTTCCCTAGAAAAACTCATCACTATGGAAAATTAATTCGTTGGCATTTTCTCTACAGGAATTTCATCTCCAAGAACAACAAAATCCACGGCAATGGAAACAACACAACCGCAATCAACACGCTGGAATATCACAGAATCAACACACTCTACCGAGACAATAAAAACTACAACACCATATGAAGGAACCATCAGAACAGCCATACAAACACATTCTGCACCTAAAACAGCTTCAAAAGACCTCACTACGTCCAGAAAATTGATTCACACCACAATTCTATCGACCAAATCAACCAACATCACCACAGCGACCCTGACAACCACAACACAGCAAAAAACATCCCACAAACCTCCACTTTCCACTACAAGAACCACTGTCCTGCCCAGTACCGCATCCCCAACTGTTAGCTCCAAGGCCACCAGCGCTGCACTGAGCAAGCCCACCAGAACCACACCCACAACAACTACCCGCAGTGCAACAGAAATACCCATGACTCCTACCACTTTGACTCCTGCCACCGCAACCATCACGAGCAGGACAGGTAAATAGTACCCAAATGAAGGAATACAGTTGGGCTTCTTCCAATTCACTGGTCCTCAAAAAACTGTCTTGCTGTCACATGGCAACCAGCAACAGGCATGATGGGTCCCCACCAGCACAAAACTAATCCCTGAGATGATTGGGAGCAAATCTGAAAGTGCCCAGAGAAAGAGCCTGGGGAATTCATCCAAACGACTCCTCATCATCACAGAACTCGAGGGAAGACCATCACCTGATGGGTCCCCACCAGCACAAAACTAATCCCTGAGATGATTGGGAGCAAATCTGAAAGTGCCCAGAGAAAGAGCCTGGGGAATTCATCCAAACGACTCCTCATCATCACAGAACTCGAGGGAAGACCATCACCTTGGCTTTCCCAGCAGAGAAAAGCCTTGATTATCCTTAACGTTTTGGGCGAAAAGCAAAAGGGAAAACATGAATGGGATAAAGGTACTGAGCTAACAACAGTCAACAGTCAGCAAGTATCTGTAGGAAATATAGTTTACTTGATCAGACCAAATTCTTTTAAAGCAATTAGCCATTACCAAACCGCACTTTGCACACATATAGTAATGGAGGAAAAGGTTATTTTTGGGATATTTGAAAAGCCCCTACCAGAAACTATTTCCTTGATACCAGCTGGGTTACTAACATCAGCTATTACTGCCTCTCACAAACTACCAAATAGTCAATCCATTGTGGGGTGCTATGAACAGATTAGCTCCTGATTCCCTTTCCAGCTACCATTTCTGAACAAATTAAAGCCCCCAAGATATTCATGACGGGAGGCCGTTTCCCCTGGGCGGGGGGTGTGTGTGTCCAGTCCTGCCGATAGCTGTTCCTTCGCTCTCTGCCCAGCCCTCACAAATGTCTTTTCTTGCCTTTACCAGCCACCACTTCTCCACGCACAACAGCCCCCAGCAGCACGACAAGAACAATGCCAACCACATCTTCGGCTACGACACCCAGGACCACCGCCTCAACGGAATCATTTAAATATTTATTGCTGAGGTTCCCACTGGGGACTTAAAGCAGCTTAAATGCTTCTCCATTCCTCAGCTTTATCCTTACAACAATCCTGTGAAGTAACTTAGAATGAATCAGAATGATTACTCCAAGATCACCCAGAATTATCATCCAAATCCCTGATGGTAGAACAGAAAACAACCACCATGACAAAATTCAGGATAATAGGCTCTTTTGTGATTTATGGTATTCAATAACTGAAGGCATTCGAGATAGCATGGCACAGTGGTTAGACTATAGTACTACTGGCGCTCAGATACCTCAACATGGATTTCCAACTCTATTATTAATGCTCACTCTTTCGCAGCTGAACACATTTCACAAAAGCGTTCAAAAGGATAAAATGGAAAGGAAGACTTATGCATTATACCCTGACTTTCTTAGTGTAAAGTAAACACGTATCAAACAGATACATTAATAATTTTTAGATAAAACATTAAAAAGCAAATGAAATGAAGGTAAACACATAAATACTTCACTTTGGACATTATAGTAATGATGACACCATGCCCTGTGTCATCAAATACAAAAATAGGATTAGAAAACAAATTTTTAAGAAACCCAGGGGGGGGGGAAATGTATTCAGCACACTAAGGAGAAATACAAACAGCCTTCCGTAGAAAAACTCATCACTATGGAAAATTAATTCGTTGGCATTTTCTCTACAGGAATTTCATCTCCAAGAACAACAAAATCCACGGCAATGGAAACAACACAACCGCAATCAACACGCTGGAATATCACAGAATCAACACACTCTACCGAGACAATAAAAACTACAACACCATATGAAGGAACCATCAGAACAGCCATACAAACACATTCTGCACCTAAAACAGCTTCAAAAGACCTCACTACGTCCAGAAAATTGATTCACACCACAATTCTATCGACCAAATCAACCAACATCACCACAGCGACCCTGACAACCACAACACAGCAAAAAACATCCCACATACCTCCACTTTCCACTACAAGAACCACTGTCCTGCCCAGTACCACATCCCCAACTGTTAGCTCCAAGGCCACCAGCGCTGCACTGAGCAAGCCCACCAGAACCACACCCACAACAACTACCCGCAGTGCAACAGAAATACCCATGACTCCTACCACTTTGACTCCTGCCACCGCAACCATCACGAGCAGGACAGGTAAATAGTACCCAAATGAAGGAATACAGTTGGGCTTCTTCCAATTCACTGATCCTCAAAAAACTGCCTTGCTGTCACATGGCAACCAGCAACAGGCATCTGGGTCCCCACCAGCACAAAACTAATCCCAAAGAACTCGGGGGAAGACCATCACCTTGGCTTTCCCAGGAGAGAAAAGCCTTGATTATCCATAACGTTTCGGCGAAAAGCAAAAGGGAAAACATGAATGGCTCTTGATTCCCTTTCCAGCCACCATTTCTGAACAAATTAAAGCCCCCAAGATATTCATGATCGCCAACTACACAAACAAACCCCACCACAACCTCTTCCTATCCCACCAGGTCCACCAGCATCAGTACCCCCACCCCCACCATCACGCTACCACCAAGCTCCTCCCACACACCTCGGCGTCCCACTACAAGGACCACCGTCCCACCCAGTACCGCAACCCCAACTGCCACCTCCACTTCCACCAGCACTCTGGTGAGCACTCCCACCAGCACCACGCCTGTCTCAACTAGCTTCAGCACCACGGAAACGCCCACGACTCCCACCACTGCCACCCCTTCCACCACAACGGTCGTAAGCAGGACTGGTAAGCTGCACCAGATGGAACAAAGCCGCTAGGGTTTTCCTCACCCCACTTCTCCTCTGATATCGGCCTCCTGCCTCGCCACCCCATTGCTAGTGGTAGCAAGCGTCTGTCCCCCCACCCTGAGGTCTTGCCTCGGTGGCCTGAGAGAGGCCCGGGTATGGGTAGTTTCACTTAGGAAACTGGGGCATTCTCCCCAACTAAGGTGCTGGGGCTCGTCTTCACCCCAGAGGTGAACTGTGGCCCAGCTCTTTGGACTTCCTGGCGAGGAACAGCCTTGACCTTCCCAGTTTTCTGGGATGGCAGCCAGATGGGAAACCAGCACCAGTCTGCCCACCTCTGTGGGTATGGGCTTCTCTCTGACGGGAGGCTTCTCCCCTGGGCAAGGGGGTGGTCCAGTCCTGCCCATAGCTGCTCCTTCGCTCTCTGCTCGGCCCTCACGAATGTCTTTTCTTGCCATTACCAGTAACCACTTCTGCAAGCACCACAGCCCCCAGCAGCACGACGAGCACAACGCCGACCACATCTTCGGCCACGACACCCAGGACCACC
>NW_015169377.1:0-16145 GCF_001447785.1 Gekko japonicus
CCCATCCAAGTACCAACCCTGCTCAGCTTAGATTTATGGCAATCCCAGTCAGGGGCTTTCAAGGCAAGTGAGATGCAGTGGTGGTTTGCCATCGCCTTCCTCTGCAGAACCTTCCTTGGTGGTCTTCCATCCAAGCCTTATAGTGATCCCAGCAAGGGACTTTTGAGGCAAGTGAGAAGCACTGGTGGTCTGTCAGTGTCTTCCTCTGCAGACTCTTCCTAGGTTGTTTCCCTGTCCCTTCCAAGAACTGACCCTGCTGGTTTCCAAGATCTGGCACAATCAGGCTATACCATACCACTTTCCCTCCCTTTTCAGAATATTCCTTGGTGGTATCTCTTCCAAGTATCTTCTGAGATCAGAAATGATCAGGCAATACCATGTGTCCTTCCCTTTTGGTCAACCCTAATAATAAGGGCTCTGTTCTGTCCCTTGTGCTACATTTTGGTGTAGTGGTTAGGAGTGTGGACTGTAATCTGGGAGAACTGGGGTTGATTCCCCACTCCTCCACATGCAGCTGCTGGCATGACCTTGGGTCAATCACCAATTCTTTCAGAGCTGTTATCTTGAGAGCAGTTCTCCAAAGAGCTCTCTCAGCTTCACCTACCTCACAATGCGCCCTCTCAACTCTGGAGTGTTGTGGGCAAAAAAATTCTACTATGTGAGCTCCTGGCATTAAAGCTGTGAGTGAGCGATTTGGCTGCTGCAGAAATTAGTTTGCTCTGGAGCCCTCCTTCCTGAGCTAAGATGAAAATGTGTGAGCCAGAGGCTAAAAACCTGTGAGCTAGCTCACACTAACTCAGTTTAGAGGGAACGCTTCTCACAGGGTGTCTGTTGTGGGGAAGGGAAGGAGATTGTAAGCCGCTTTGAGACTCAGAGTGAAGGGAGGACTATATATCCAACTACTCCTCCTCCTTCCTTGTCCTCTTCTTGAAACTTCTGGGAGAGGTTCTCCAAGGATCTGGTGTGAGGTGTCTTCAATACATAAGCCGCTTTGAGACAGAGAATGAAGAGAGGACTATAAATCCAACTCCTCCTTCCTCTTCCTCTTCTTGAAACTTCTGGGAGAGATTCTCGAAGGATCTGGTGTGAGGTGTCTTCAATACACAGTGACTTTCATTGCTATCCCCCAATCCAGATAGAACGCTGGCCATCCTCATATGGGATGTGAATTCAAATCCCGACAAATCAAAACCCAAAACTGAAAATACCCTATTCTCAAATATCGTTATAACTAACTTGAATTAAAAATGATCAAGAGTTGGCAACATTCAGAAACATTTGAGAGCTGCCATTGTCTAGTGCTGAAAGTGTTGGACTAGGATTTCAGAGACTGTACAGGATTAAACCCACTCAGCCCAGTCCAGGGTTGAGAGGGAACCCTATATCTAAGCACATGAAACAAAATCCATGAGACAGTCTGTGCCCTCTCTAGGATTCACAACAGTTTGCCACCAGAATCTCTTCAAAGGGGTCCCCACCAAGCCTAAGAGCAAAGATTCCATTTCTTAGCTGGCATCTGGGACTTAACACATCAGCAACCCTAACTCAGAGGTGCCCAAAATTACGCTCACAGTGGTAGCTCTGTGGTCAGCTTAGACACAAGATTTAGCCCTGGAGTTCAATTACCGCATCAGAGACAATTACAAATATGAATGATCTTTATTCAGTGCAAAGCATAACAAGAGACTAATGGAGGATACAAAAATAATAACAACCTATGGCTATTTGCCCTTACTGCACATTAATAATAATCATAGTTACCGAGTTAAGTGTAGCATCAGATAGCCCAAGAGTGTCCATTGCATAACAGTACAGGTTAGCACCAAGGGATTTTGAAGAGAAATCCCATCTTGTGCAGGTAGATAGTCCAGGATTGCTCAGAGATACAGATCCACAATAACAGAGGATTGGCAACCGGCAATCAGTTCACAAAGAAGCTCTTTGTTTCAAAAGTCAGGATTCAAGGAGCAAGAGAGCAAGAGGGCTCTTCTCTAAAGAACCATGGAGTTATACCCCATGCCAGTCACCATCAGCTGTGGCCATCAGCCAATCAGGAGCAGCAGGGGTGTGTGCCCAATTTCTGGTTGCCATAGCTGCCAACATCAGGTGTGTGGGGATTGGCTAAGAAGTTAGAGGCCCTGCCTGCAGTCAGGTGATCCAACCTCCAGCTTTCTCCATTGTGTACGTGACATGGCCCATGTAGGCCATACAAGTGGAGCCTTCAAGTCTGGCTCTCAACAGAGAGGTGTTAAGGAATGTGGGTATCAGGCATGATTATATGGCATGGCTACTTGGTAGTCAGCCATCTGGTCAAGTGACAGAAATCACACTAGGCCATCTGGCCTGCAACAGGAAAAACACACAGAGAATGTCATCACAGGAAGAGGCATGAGGATTTAGAAACAATATTTCTATACAGAAACCCAGGTTCAAATCTTGATGGTGTCATTGACACCTGCTGGGTGACCTTGGACCAGTTGCATACTTTCCACCTTGCTGACCTTGCAAGATTGTTCTAAAGACAAGAAAAAATGGGAGCAAGGACAATGGTGTAAGCTGCTTTGGGGGGAAAGGTGGGGGTATAAATGAAGTTTCTTTTTTAAAAAAATCTGTAACTTATCGTTATGCTGGTGCCTAGCTGTCTGACTGACAGTCCAAGAAATTCCAGGGACTGAGTTCTACTCAGGAAAAAAAATCTTTAACTTATCGTTATGCTGGTGCCTAGCTGTCTGACTGACAGTCCAAGAAATTCCAGGGAGGAGGAGAGGAGGAGGAGGATATTGAATTTATACCCCACCCTTCGCTTGGAGTCTCAGAGCAGCTTACAAATTCCTTTCCCTTCCCCTCCCCACAACAGACACCCTGTGAGGTAGGTGGGGCTGAGAGAGCTCTTGACAGAAACTACTCTTTTTCAAGAACAGCTCTTATCAGAACTATGGCTTGCCCAAGGTCATCCAGCCAGGTGCAAGTGGAGGAGTGGGGAATCAAACCCGGTTCTCCCAGATTAGATTCCGCACACTTAACCACTACACCAAAGTGGCTCAGGTATCATATAGTTGAATAGGTTCAGCCCTAGCCTGGATGACCCCAGCAAGGGCTTTCAAGGTATGTGAGAAGCCTCCTTAATGCCGGACCAGTTGCATACTTTCCATCTTGCTGACCTTGCAATATTGTTCTGAAGACAAAAAGAAAAATGGGAGCAAGGACAAATGTGTAAGCTGCTTTGGGGGAAAAGGTGGGGGTATAAATGAAGTTTCTTTTTTAAAAAATCTGTAACTTGTCATTATGCTGGTGGCTAGCTGTCTGACTGACAGTCCAAGAAATTCCAGGGACTGAGTTCTACTCAGGTATCATATAGTTGAATAGGTTCAGCCCTAGCCTGGATGACCCAGCCTAGCCTAATCTTGTCAGATCTCAGAAGCTAAGCAGGGTTGACCCTGGCTTGGCTAGTACTTGGATGGGAGACCACCAAGGAAGCCCAGGCTTGTGACACAGAGGCAGGCAATGACAATCTGCCTCTGAACATCTCTTGCCTTGAAAATCCTATGGCATCATAAGCACATGAGAGCGTAAGAGAAGAACCCTGCTGGATCAGACCAGTGGTCCATCTAGTCCAGCATCCTGTCTCACACAGGGGCCAACCAGTTCCTCTGGAGGTCCAGCAACAGGGCATAGAGGTCGAGGCCTTCTCCTGATGTTGCCTCTTGGCTGGGATTCAGAGGCATAGTGCCTTGGAATATGGAGGTTCCCCTCAGTCACCATGGCAAGCAGCCAATAGTAGGCATCCTCCATTAATCTCTCTAATCCCCCTTTAAAGCTGTTTATTCCTGTGGCCATCACTACATCCTCTGGCATCAAATTCCACATTTTCATAGATTCATAGAATCACAGAGTTGGATCTAGACCAACGCCCTGCTCAGTGCAAGATCAGCCTAGAAGAGCATCACTGACAAGTGTTTGTCCAGTTGCTGCTTAAATACTGCCAGGAAGGGGGATCTCACCACCTCTCTAGGCAGCTGATTCCAATGTTGCACACCTCTTACTGTCAAAAAGTTTTTCCTTCCCATCCTTAATTTAAACCCATTATTGAGAGTCCTCTCTTCCGCTGCCAACAGGAACAGCTCCCTGCCCTCCTCTACATGACAGCCCTTCAAGTACTTCAAGAGAGCGATCCTGTCCCCCCTCAACCTCCTCCAGACTGAACATTCCCAAGTCCCTCAGCCTTTCCTCGTAGGGCTTGGTCTCCAATCACTCTCTCTGTGAAGAAGTATTTCCTTCTGTCCATCCTGAAGCTACTGCTCATGAGTTTCATCGGAGGTCCTCGAGTATTTCGAGAGAGGGAGGAAATTTCCTCTTTGTCAACTCTCTCCATCCCAAATGTAATTGTAGAAATCTCAATCATGCCCCCCCCAACTTGTCTGAAATTGAAAAGCCCCAGACTTTTCACCCTTTCCTCATAGGGAAGGTTCTCCAACCCCTCAATTGTCTCAGTCACCAGAGGTCAGCTGTGAGTTGATAGCACTTCCCATGAGCCCCATAGTGGTTCTACCGTATTTATAACTGTATTACTTCTGTTGAACACCTGGAGATACTTCATATGCTGAGAGGGCAAGACGGAAATAGTTGAACTATTGCTTTTAAATGAACGACACCCTCCCATCCCTCGCTTTTCAACTGAATTGCAAAAATGCAACCTCACATCACTGATAAGTCTTGGGTGAGCATGGAAGCAGATGGGAAATGTTTGAATTTAATTGAGAAAATTGTTTTGGGAGGGGAAAAAAGAAAGAGACATTAAATGGGTAGAGAACCCTTTCCTATATACTACATTAAAAACTTGGGTTAAATGAAAAAATGAACTGATCCCAGAGATATCCCCATTGATTTGTATTGTACTACATCCCAATTTTTCATGTCTGGATAAATCAGAAAGCTATATTAGATAGAAGGAAAAAGGGATCTATAGGATGAGAGATCTTTATGTAGACGGAACTCCCTTTACTCTGATGCAATTAAAAGGGGGGGGGGAATTGCAAGGAGAGTTAAACTGGTTTTTGCTATATCAACTGCATGACCTAATTGTAAACTCTATGGTAAAGCAAACCATGACTAAAAAGCTATTGAAATTTGAACGGATTTTAATGCAACATATGACAAGGCTAAAAGG
Source organism: Gekko japonicus (assembly GCF_001447785.1). Classification (NCBI taxonomy): domain Eukaryota; kingdom Metazoa; phylum Chordata; class Lepidosauria; order Squamata; family Gekkonidae; genus Gekko; species Gekko japonicus. The sequence goes on from NW_015169377.1 coordinate 5,168, forward strand.
AGTAACCTCTAAAATATATGCATATTTAATTGAGACAGATTCAGGCTCACTAAATGGGTAGAAAATAACATGGGAGAAAGATATCGGAATAAAGATTGAGCCAAATATTTGGAATAAGATATGGTTTACCCAAACAAGGAAAACTATATCAATAGCTCTTAGAGAGAACTCCTTGAGATTATTACGCAGGTGGTATTTCACCACAGTTTGCCTTGCAAGAATAACCAACACAAATAATAAAAAATGCTGGAGAAAGTGTAATCAGCAAGGTGACTATATTCATATGTGGTGGCTGTGCCCAGTAGTGTCACAGTTCTGGGGAAATTTTTTTTTTTTGCAGAAATTGCAAAAATTACGTGTCAAACCATCTGTGTTACACCAGCTTTGGCCCCATTAACAATATGGGAGAAACAAAATGAAAAGGCAACTTCTAAAGGACTAATGGTATTTATGTTAATGGCGGTGCGCAGGACAGTTGCTAAAAGTTGGAAAGCCGCAGAATTAGTAACATTACACTCATGGTATTCCGAGTTATGGCAGATTGCAGTAGCTGAAAAATTAACAAGTCAAATTAGAATAATCAAATCCAAAGCCAAAATTGTAGACTTTTTTGAAACGTGGCACGATTTTATTTTATACACAACTCAGAACAGTACCCAAAGTATGTTTAAGCCGTTCCTCAGATTATGAGATAAAGTTAAATAAGCCGCTCTCTATACTTTAATCATGTTGTAACTATACATTAATTATGCATATTTATAGGAAAAGAAAAAAAAAAGAAGAAGAGGAAAGAACTCCTTCTCTTTGTATTTATGCTGAATGTTGAGCTCTGTAGTAAAGGTAAAGGTTCCTTTGCTCGAAAGCCAGTCGAATCCAACTCTAGGGTTGCGGTGCTCATCTCCATTTCAAAGCCGAAGAGCCAGCACTGTCCGAAGACGTTTCTGTGGTCATGTGGCCGGCATTGGTCATGTGGCTGGCATGACTAAACACCAAGGCGCACGGAACGCTGTTACCTTCCCACCGAAGTGGTGCCTATTTATCTACTTGCAATTTCTTGCTTTCGAGCTGCTAGGTTGGCAGGAGCTGTCTACCAATGCCTTAATTTGCTTGGTTTTTTTTTTACTTTTTTTTGCTTTTCTTTGTTGTTATGTATATACTGGTTGTTTTTCTATATGGGGAGTGGGGTGTGTACTTGATGTTTCTGTCTGGTTTTTTTTAAAATATTCTGATATTCTACCATTCCAGATCGTTTGCAACAAACGGTTTCAGTACTTTAATAGTAACATAGGCTTTAGAATACCCTTTATGTTAATAGTCTGAGCTTCTCAGAAAGAATAGAGATAAGGGGAAATAGTAAGAAGCAAATCACAAAGGCATTTTAGAGGACTAATTAAGGAAGCGTGTGTGATTTGGGAAGCTGTCGTAATTCAGTGGCTGAACTTATAGTTTGTGTTCAGGCTCAGCCCCTGGCATAGGCGTAATCTTCGTGGGGGCGGCGGGGCGTCAGCCCCCGCTGAAATTTTCAGGAAGGTGCTCAGCCTGCCCCGGGAGCCACCCTTGCTCCTAGCAAAGCAATGCCTCTGGCCCAGCCCCAGCCCCCCCCCCCCCCGGGAATTTGAAAGGAGTTTCGTTTACTGGACTTATCTCTTGGGACATTGGTGTACAATGACATTTGGAGGTCTAACAAGTTGTTATATGAACCGGACTCACTTTTTTGGGACATTGTTTTCAATAATTTCAATAATTTGTTTTCAACAGCGTTCCATAAGCCTTGCCATTTAGTCATGCCGGCCACATGACCACGGAAACATCTTCGGACAGCGCTGGCTCTTCGACTTGGAAACGGAGATGAGCACTGCAACCCTAGAGTCAGATTCGACTGGCTTTCGAGCATGGGAAACCTTTACCTTTCAGTAATAGTTGGAGTTGGTGGTGTATTTTGGTTATATATTATGTCACACATTATACTGAGTATATTCAATTACGGTATTTACAGGTTCTTTGATATGCTGTCATTTTGTTACACCGTAGATTTTTGTTTTTGTCGTGACCTTGTACTCTGTTTCTTCTTATTTGTTTTTCGTTTAGAGGGTTCCACCAGGCAGGGGACAGGGATGAAAAGGCCCTGGCCCCACTCTAGGACAACCGGACTTCTCTTGGGCTGGGGACCACAAGAAGGTTCTCATTGCTGGAGTGCAATGTTCTTCCAGGGACATATTGAGAGAGGCAGTCCTGAAGATATGTGTGTCCCTAACCACTCAGGGCCTTAAAGGTCAACACGGAGACCTTGAACTGGATCCAGTGCTCCACTGGAAGCCAGTGCAGCTCGTGGAGCACAGGTTGAATATGTGCCATCTGAGGGGTCCCTGTAAGGACCCACACGGCTGCATTCTGGGTCAGTTGGAGCTTCTGGGTCAGGCACAAGGGTAGGCCCACGAAGAGCAAATTACAGTAGTCTATCCTGTAGCTGCCTTGTCCTGGATGGCACAGGCTAGCTCGATCTCATCAGATTTTGGAAGCTGAGCAGGGTTGTCCCTGGTTAGTCCATGGAAGGGAGACCACCAAGGAAATCCAGAGTCATTAAGCAGAGACAAGCAATGTTTGTCTCTTGCCTTGAAAACCATACAGGGTTGTTGTAAATTGGCTGTGACTTCACTGAACTTTTTCACCACCACCGCCACCATGTCAAGTTAAAGGAACTTGGGCAGCCCAACCAGGAAACATTTGTATCTGAGGCTTTGGAGAGTTAGTGCTCATTCGATGGGCCAGGTGATCTAACTTAGCAGAAGATGGTTTTATGTCTTCACCATCCCCCTTCAGAATTGCGCCAAAGCGTGTTCCGTCACGCTGAGTTGCTCCAGTCTGTTTGCCCCACTTCCCTTACGATTCTGAGTGATCCAGCGTTCCCTTTAAATGCCACCAGTCGGCAAGCGATTGATGCCACTTTGCTTTGTAGATGACTCTGAAAGGACGGCGTCGTGGCCAAAAGGATGAAAGGGAAATGCTATTTGATAGCGAGCCGGAGGAGCCTGTGAGATCGTTGCTAAGGCAGAAATGTTGAAAGAGTCCATTAGGTAGGACGATTGATACACAAAACCTGTTACCAAGGCGATCTGGTTCTACTAGATAGAGGAGCACAGAATGAGGACAGGATGTGAATACGCTGTTATCATCCAGTTTGACGCTTGGACCTTGCTGACTGAGTGACTCACGGGGGCGGCCACAAAGGGATATAACCAGCTTTATGAATGCGAAAAGGCACAGCTGGTCTGATAGAGATAGGGCTCCATCACCGCCGAGGTCTTTGCGATTCTCCATCTGACCTCCGGTAGCAGTGGAATCTGGAACAGGCTTCGTTTGTGCAACCGAGGAAGCAACAGGGCTCCTATGGAGCGAAGCATTCTTTGAAGTACCGTCTGCCCGTGCGACAGCTGGCGTGGCCTCTAATGCTCGACTTCCTGTTCCATTCCTAAATGATTCCAAAGACACTACTTGTCGACTGCACTGGTTCCTGGTTCAAAGGCTCTTCTGAGTACCATTCTTCTCACAGGAATGCAAAATAGTATGGTGGTCTAGATCTGCAAGAAGATCAAATCAGTCAATCCTAAAAGAAATCAACCCTGACTGTTCCCTGGAAGGCCAGATACTGAACCTGAAGCTCAAATACTTTGGCCACCAAATGAGAAGGGAGCACTCACTGGAGAAGACCCTGATGCTTGGAAAGATTGAAGGTCAAAGAAGACGGGGACTGCAAAGGATGAGATGGTTAGACAGTGTCACAGATGCAACAAACATGAAATTGAGCAAACTTCAGAGGATGGCGGAAGACAGGAAGGCCTGGTGTGATCTGGTCCATGGGGTCGCGAAGAGTTGGACTCGACTGTGCTACTGAACAACAACAACTAGACCCTGATGCTGGGGAAAACTGAAGGTCAAAGAAGAAGGGGACAACAAAGGATGAGATGGATAGACAGTAATATTTATGCAAGAAACATGAAATAAAGCAAACTCCGGAGCATGACGGAAGACAGGAGGGCCTGGCGTGATGTGGTCCACGGGGCCGCGAAGAGTCGGACTCGACTGTGCAACTGAACAACGACAACAGGATCAAGATAACTCCCTTATACTATAGCATCCCCCATTACTATGTAGAGATGTGAACACTGGATGGTGAAGAAAGCCGTTAGGACAGAAATGAAGTCTTTGAAAATGTGGTGTTGGAGGAGATTTTTGCAGATACCATGGGCTGCCGAAAGGACAAATATATGGGTCCTTGAACAAATCAAGGCTGAGTTATCCCTAGAAGCTAAACTGATTTAACTGAGGCTATCATACTTTGGTCACATCATGAGAAGACAAGACTCACCTGAAAAGACAGTACTGCTAAAAACAGTTAAAGGCAGCCGGAGGAAGAGGAAGAAGAGGAGGAGGAGACTGGATTTATACCCTGCCCTTCACTCAGAGTCTCAGAGTGGCTTACAAACTCCTTTCCCTTCCCCTCCCCACAACAGACTTTCAGGAACAGCTTTGACAGGACTATGGCTTGCCCAAGGTCACACCAGCAGCTGCAAGTGGAGGAGTGGGATATCAAACTCGGTTCTCCCAGATTAGAGTCCGTGCACTTAACCACTACACCAGCTGGGTCATGAGGCCCAACATGAGATGGATGGACTCAGTGAAGCCCTCATTTTGCAAGATCTGAGCAAGGCTATTAATGAGCGGATGCTTTGGAGGTCATTAATTCATTGGGTCACCATAGGTTGAAAATGACTTGAGGGCACTTAGCACGCACATACAACATTGTGAAGGCCACACAGGAGGCTCATAGCCAACTGGCAGCTTCTAGTGTAACCACAGAGTAACATTAGGAAGAAACCTTGAATTGAATTATCTTCCAGGAAGAAGCTGAATCTGTTGCCAGATCTCCTCACCAAATGGTCCAGAGGAGGGCAACAAAGATGGTGTGAGGGGTCTGGAGACCAAGCCCTATGAGGAAAGGTTGAAGGAGCTGGGTATGTTTAGCCTTGAGAGGAGACAAATGAGAGGAGATATGATAACCATCTTCAAGTACTTGAAGAGCTGTCATATAGAGGATGGGCTGGAGTTGTTTTCTGTTGCCCCAGAAGGTCGGACCAGAACCAAGAGATCAAAATTATATCAGAAGAGTTTTCAGCTAAACATTAGGAAGAACTTCCTGACAGTTAGAGCAGTTCCTCAGTGGAACAGACTTCCTCGGGAGGTGGTGGGCTCTCCTTCTGTGGAGGTTTCCAAGCAGAGGCTAGATGGCCATCTGATAGCAATGCGGATTCTGTGAACTTGGGCAGATCATGAGAGGGTGGGCAAGAAGGATTGCCTCAGTGCTTAGTTCTCATGGTCCTTTCTTAGATGTCCAGGGAAATGCTGATCTCTACTTTGGGGGTCAGGAAGCAATTTTTCTCCAGGTCAGTCTGGCTCGAGATCCTGGAGGTTTTTTTGTCATCTTCTGGGCATGGAACAGCAGTCACTGGGTGTGTGTGGGGGGGGGAAGTATTTGTGAATTTTCTGCCTTGTGCAGGGGGTTGAACTAGATGACCCTGGAGGTACCTTCCAACTCTATGATTCTTTGAGTCTATGATTCTATTCTATTTTTATTAGTACTATTAGTACTGGCCACAAATCTTGGAATTGCTGTTGCTGCCAGAACTGTGCAAACTGGTGGCAGCAGCAATGAGAATAGGGAGGCTGTGTGACTTCCTGAAATCTTTGTCCCCCTTCTCCCCAGTTTTGAGTCACAGAAGTTTCAAGAAATAACTTCTTGCTTCACTCCAGTATCAAGGAATGATGCTCGCACCCTCCTGAGACATCACTTCTGAATGCAGATTTCATTGTATTTGATGACCGTGCACCAATGATAGGGATTCAGCCTTCACAATCAAAGATGTGGAAGAGTTTTGCAGCAAATACCTATGTTAAGTGCCATCAAGTCACAACCAACTTATGGCAATCCCTCATGGGGATTTGCCATTGCTTCTTTCTGCAGAGCCGTGTTTGGTGGTCTCCCATCCAAGTCTCAGGCCTACTAGGATTCTGAGATCTGATGAAATCAAGCTAAGAAGGAAGAGGCCATGGCTCAGTTGAAGAGCCCCTGCTTGGCATGCAGAAGGTCCCAGGTTCTATCCACAGCATCTCCAGTTGAAAGGATCATATGGTAGGTGATGTGAAAGACCTCGGTCTGAGACCCTGGAGAGCTCATAAGAACATAAGAGAAGCCAATTTTGGATCAGAACAATGGCCCATCTAGTCCAACACTCTGTCACAAAGTGGCCAAAAATACCAAGTGTCTTGCAGCTGTCCACCCTTGCAGTCGGCACCACCTCCTGCCAGCCTAAGTAGACAATACTGACTTCGATGGACCAAGGGTCTGATTCTGTATAAGGCAGCTTCCTGTGTTCACCATGCCACCTTAAGAGCTTAGGAACATAAGATAAGCCAATGCTGGATCAGGCCTATGGCCCATCCAGTCCAATACTCTGTCACACAGTGGCCAAAAAATTCCAGGTGTCACCAGGAGGTCCAGCAGTGGAGCCAGGACACTAGGAGCCCTCCCACTGTTGACCCCTCCAAGCACCAAGAATACAGAGCATCACTTGCCCCAGACTGAGAGTTCCTGTCTATACCTTATGGCTGATAGCCACTGATGAACCTCTGCTCCATATGCTTATCCAATTCCTTCTTGAAGCCATCCATTCTTGTAGCCACCGCCACTTCTTGTGGTAGTGAATTCCATGTGTTAATCACTCTTTGGGTGAAGAAGCACTTCCTTTGATCCATTCTAACCCGACTGCTCAGCAATTTCATTGAGTGCACACGAGTTCTTGTATTGTGAGAAAGGGACTTCTTTCTCTTCCTGCTCTATCCCATGCATAATCTTATAAACCTTACTCATGTCACCCCTCAGCCATCGTTTCTCCAAGCACTTAAACCTTTCTTCATAGGGAAAGTGTTCCAACCCTTTTATCATTCTGGTTGCCCTTTTTCTGCACTTTCCCCAATGCTTTAATATCCTCTTTGAGGTGTGGTGATCAGAACTGTACACATTATTCCAGGTCCTTCTCAGTGGTGGCTCCTACCTGATGGAATGAGCTTCCGGAGGAGATCAGGGCCCTGCGGGACCTAGTACAGTTCCTTCAAGACGGAGCTCTTCTGCCACCACCACCACTACCACTACCACTACCACCACTACCAATGGTGTTGGCAACAAATGGAGTAAGGAGACAGCTCTATGGAAGATTTGGCCACAATACAGCACTGGACAGTTTAACATCTACTGGATACTACCTACCTCCATGAAAAACCACCTACCTCTAATGAATGACCATCTTGTTTAAATTTGAGCACTTTATTTGTCATATTTGTTGGTTTTTACTGTTTTTATCCTGTTTTTATGTATGGGCATACCTTGCCCTCTTGTAAGCCGCCCTGAGCCCGTTCGCGGGAAGGGTGGGGTATAAATACAAAAATGAATACAAATAAATAAATAAAATGAGGTTGCACGATCGATTTATACAGGGGCCACCCTTTGCAGTGAATAAATCCTGCAGATAGCCCAATCTCCAGTTCAGCCCTTTTGTTCGACCTCTCAGGACTCTCCACATTTTAAACAGGACGCCGTCCCCCTGCCTCCTTGGACTGCCCACCTTTTAGAGAAGACAGAAAGGCCAGCCAGCCTCCATTACAAAATGACAATCGATGAGTTCTGGGGAACTAATTGAGATATGCAGTCTTTTGTCAACGGGGTCAGCCCTGGTTCAAGAGAACAGGTGGTCGCCGCGCACTTTCCTAACTGCCACTTTAGTATCTGGCTCCGAAACGTCCCTGAAGTTCTAGCAGGGAGGGCCAAGATCATTATCCAAAGATTGCTTTGAGAGGTGGAATGGAGACTAATGGGGGAGACAGCTAATTACCACCTCATCTTCCAATTTTGGGAAGCAATAAAATCTAAATAAGATTGGCAAATGATCGACCGTTTGATGAAGAAACCGTCCCCTCTGCCTCCTACGGTCAGCTGTTCTCCTCCGGGCTTGGAACCTTCTCACCACCGAAGAAATATGTACTTTCTGTCGCATAGATCAATCATTTAGAGGGGGCAGGCTGGGGCTGTCTCCACCCCCCGGTTCCCTCATTTCTTCTCTGCCCTGCTCAGGGGCATCCTGCCAGGCTGGCAGCACTTTTGGCCGTGGCTTTTCACAGGAGCAGTTCTTGACGGAGATTTGGAGCCCAGGAAAACCACGGTCCTCAGTTTGCGAGACCTAATCAGAGCCAGTTTGGTGTCGTGGTCAGGAGCGCAGACTCTAATCTGGGAGAACCGGGTCGGATTCCCCACTCCTCCACGTGCAGCTGCTGGTGTGACCTTGGGTCAGTTAGTAGTTCTTTCAGATCTGTTCTCTCAGGAGCAGTTCTCAAATGAGCTCTCTCAGACCCACCTGCCTCACAAGGTGTCTGTTGTGGGGAGGGGGAAGGAAAGGAGGTTGTAAGCTGCTCCGAGTCTCCGAGGTCCTTTCCGCACTTGGATCGCATCCCTAGTTTTATCAGAGTTCAACTCGGGATGCAATCCCTTGCATTTATCACTGGTTATAACAACATCCATTTATCCTGGGACAAGTGTAGGGCGAAACCAGGGTGAACTCAATGTAATGTGGAAACAAAAAAATACCCCGAGATAATTACAGGGGTGAACTCAAATGCAGTGTAGAATATAAGTCTGGGGATAGGGCTGAACCAGGATTTAAGGTCTAGTGTGGAAAGGACCCAAGTGAAGGGTGGGGTATATATCCAACTTCTTCTTCTTCTTCTTCTTCTTCTTCTTCTTCTTCTTCTTCTTCTTCTTCTTCTCCTTCTTCTCCTCCTCCTCCTCCTCCTCCTCCTCCTCCTCCTCCTTCTTCCTAGACCTGAGCAAGTGTGTTAATAGGATGTTTTGGAGGTCATTAAGTGGTTAAGACGCTGAACTGCAGGCTGTGGAAGGTCAGTAGTTCAGCAGTTCGAGACCCGAGTTGCCGCATGACGGAGTGAGTTCTCGTCTCCAGTTCCAGCTCCTGCCAACCTAGCAGTTCAAAAGCAAGAAATTGCAAGTAGATAAATAGGTACCACTTTGGTGGGAAGGTAACAGCGTTCCGTGCGCCTCGGTGTTTAGTCATGCCAGCCACATGACCACGGAAACGTCTTTGGACAGTGCTGGCTCTTCGGCTTTGAAACGGAGATGAGCACCGCAACCCTAGAGTCGGACTCGACTGGCTTTCGAGCAAGGGAACCTTTACCTTTACCTAATTCATTGGGTCGCCATAATTTAGAAGCAGTTTGATGATACTGAAATCACACACAGACACATCCAGAAAAGCTGCCATAAAGTTTATTCACAAGTTAATTCCAAGGTATTTGTGTTACGGTGTACTTGCAAGGAATGCTCGTACGTGAAAAAGAAATGTGCAAAACATCCATGGGGATTTGCCAATCCCACTTAATTTAATATCTGATGCTTCCCCTCCCCTTAAAGGACAGATCTCTGCGTTCCAATGTAACTTACATTGTGACAACCATATTTATCCCGAGTTTCAGCCCAAAAAGAAGGAAGAAGATGGAGGGGAAGAAGAAAAAAATCACATTTGGAAGTGCCTACTTCCATACAAAGCAAGAATCATCACGTAGAGTTATTAAATGCCAAAAAACACATCATCTCTCGAAAAACACCCGGCTCTGAAGACTTGAATAACTTTACATTTTAATGTAAAGATGTGTTCCCTATGTATCCTCCTTCCCACACACACACAGTTGCTGAAAGTCGCAAATCATTTGGCATTTTGTCTGCGACATAAATGCATTGGGAAGATGCCGCGTAATTTATTAAAATGTATTAAAGGGAACAAAGAATGGGATTAATTTTCTTCTTCTCTTTTAATTCCGGGGCACCGCTGGGGCATTTAATATGGGTTAAACCACATTCAAAGCACTTTTCATTAGGCGTTTAACATCAATGACTAAGGGCTTAATCAGTACATACCGTTTAAGGGCCCTGAATGGAGGAATTGGACTGTACATTGCATTATAATTTATGGGGTTTTTGTTTTGTTTTTTGATTACATAAGGGAAATGCATTTTTTATGCCTTGAAAGTGTTCTTTTGTGATGCTCGAAGGAGTGGGGGGGGGACGTATGATATTGTTCAGGAAATGGTGTTTCAATTTGGTGGTAAAGCTGGAAGTCACTGGAGTGGAAAAGATAACTAGGAAATCCCTTCCAAGTCTTGCTGTTTGTATTTCTTTTTTAAAGAGAAGTTTCTTTAAAAGTCCCTTTCTTCTTCTAGGCCCAATAGTCAAGGCGGTGCTTTCTGTCTTCCACTCTGCAATGCTCTGGATCCTTTTATGATGGTCCCCCTCTGCCGTGCATGCATACAACCATCTCTAAAGTCCAAGACTTCTTTTGGAATACACTTTAATCTCAGGATTATTTTGGATTTCTTGTACGTGCTGATTCATTTTATTTATTTCATTAAACGGATTAATTGCCCACCCTGCGGCGCAGGCTCTGGGTGATTTATAACACTTGAAACAGTTTAAAATACAGTTGATATAGAACTGAAATCACAGATAATAAACATGAAATTAGAACCCATCGGGATGGTGATAAATAGTCCTCCATTACTGGCCACACCACAATCCGGCACGGCAGGGCAGGGCAGGGTGGGGACCATAGAGGGGGGAAAAGAGAGAAAGTGTGCCAGTCTCAGGGGTTGTTTCGGAAAAAAAAGCTAGGGGAACTCATTAGCATAACTCATTAGCATACACCACACCCCCTGACATCACCAGAAGTGTGTCATAAGGCCACACACCCTGACATCACCGGAAGTGTGTCATAAGGCCACACACCCCGCCCCCAACGGTCCCGGCCGCCGCCGCCGGCCTTGCAGCTCCACTGCCGAACCCCATGAGGGGCCTGGCGGTGGACCT
>NW_015169377.1:17369-17499 GCF_001447785.1 Gekko japonicus
TTCTCCTGCCTCCTCCTGGCTGAATGAGGGCTGGAAGTGGGGCGGCCGAAAGCAGGGGGCGGGGCTTCATCATGTGCCCCACCCCCGTACCTCACCCGGGGGAACTGCGATCCCCCACAACCCCCACCAA
>NW_015169377.1:17999-21716 GCF_001447785.1 Gekko japonicus
TCTTGTGTTTATCTAGTTCCCACTTGAAGCTATCCATGCTTGTAGCCGCCCCCACCTCCTGTGGCAGTGAATTCCATGTGTTAATCACTCTTTGGGTGAAGAAGGACTTCCTTTGATCTGTTCTAACCTGGCTGCTCAGCCATTTCATTGAGTGCCATCCGGCGTGATGTACATTGTACACACAAATACTGCATACGTTTTAATTTTTTTTTAAAGCATATATGCCTACACAATGTAAATGAATCTTCGAAACCAGTCTCACAAAAGTGAAGACTGTAGCTGAGACTAGAAACAAACAGGGCCTTCGCTCATCCCGATGAAACCCAGACGAGAAAAGGGATATTATTTTCTGGCAGGGCTCCGAGCAGAAACACCAAAGTGCCTCAAAAATGGTCTATTTCTGTATCGTTCAGCTGTCGTCAAAGAGCAATTCTGTCACCACTTAAACAGTACCTGGGGTAACTGCGCTCCCATCAGCTGTTCAATCCGAGGTGATTACAGCAAATTAAATGGCTGTTGAGGCAAATGTGGATTCCGTTTTGAGGATCTTTATCAAAATGTTAAGGAACGATGATATTCCAAAGAGCTACGATGCTCGTTTCTGTTTGCCTTCAGCGACGCTGTGGATTGCTAGCCGCGGTTGAAATGAAGATCGCGTTCCTTTCTCCTTTCATCCAAACGCATATTTTTTTAACCTTTTGCTCCGCTGATATCTTTAGCACAAAGCGGTATCTTTCCCCCTTATCCTCAAACACTCTTATCAGTAGAAAAGTAAGACAAGGAAGTATCTCAGCCACAGTGTTTGTTTGGTAGTGGGGTGGGGGGAACATCTAGGTCAAACTCTCAGAACCTTGTTCCTCATTGTTCGGGAAGACGTTTGGAAGATAGAGCGAGGGTGTTTGGAAAGCAACTTCGCGGTCTGCATTGACGCATTTTTTGGGTCGAGCTGTGCGTTTGCAACCATAGATCTGTGTATCGCAGAGGGCCGCCTTGCCTCTGCACAGTTCCTTCAGCACATACCTGCCTTTTTGATAATGGCACCACGGTGGCAGAGCTGGATGCTTTCTGCAATGTTGCCATTATCGACCAATTTCAGCAGTGTTTTCAGTATAGGTTTTTGGGTTCTCATTTGCCCATCAGGTATGGGGAATTACCTGCACCCAGCCCCAATTTTAGAAGAAGAGGAGGAGGAGGAGATTGGGTTTATACCCCACCCTTCACTTGGCGTCTCAGAGTGGCTTACAAACTCCTTTCCCTTCCCCTCCCCACAATAGACTCCCTGTGAGGTAGGCGGGGCTGAGAGAGCTCTTTCCAAAACTGACCTTGAGAGAACAGCTCTGACAGAACTGTGGCTTGCCCAAGGTCATCCAGCAGCTGCAAGGCGAGGCATGGGGAATCAAACCCGGTTCTCCCAGATTAGAGTCTGCACACTTAACCACTACACCAAACTGCCTGCCCCCAAGGAATTGAGGAGTGGGTGGAGAGAAAAAACAACAGCCTCCACATAGTGATGCTCTAGGAATGTTCTTTAGTCTCTATGGTAAGGATGACAAAGACTTAATGGGAGCAGGCTAGAGCATCGCCCAGAAGTGACATCACATCCTCTCCAAACTCCAGCAGCTCCAGGCACCACCTCCAAAATCTCCTACCATTGGCAGAGGTGGTACTGAGAAGCAAAGGGGTTAAGAAAACTAGCCTCAGAAATATACAGATTTTCTAAGAAGCCCTAAAAGTGAATTTTAATCATACCAATAATAATACTAATAATAAAATATATTAGGCGGTAGGCAGCATAAGGGGCTGTGGTGGATCAAGTGGTTAAGACGCTGAACTGCAGACTGGAAGGTCGGTAGTTCAGCAGTTCAAGACCCAAGTGCCGCATGACGGAGTGAGCTCCTGTCTCTAGTTCCAGCTCCTGCCAGCCTAGCCGTTCAAAGGCATGAAATTGCAAGTAGATAAATAGGTACTAGAGCTGCGGTGGCTCAAGTGGTTAAGACGCTGAACTGCAGGCTGTGGAAGGTCAGTAGTTCAGCAGTTCAAGACCCAGGTGCCGCAAGACAGGGTGAGCTCCTGTCTCTAGTTCCAGCTCCTGCCAACCTAGCAGTTCGAAAGCAAGAAATTGCAAGTAGATAAATAGGGACCACTTCGGTGGGAAGGTAACAGCGTTCCGTGCGCCTTGGTGTTTAGTCATGCCGGCCACATGACCACGGAAACGTCTTCGGACAGCGCTGGCTCTTCGGCTTTGAAACGGAGATGAGCACCGCAACCCTAGAGTCGGACTCGACTGGCTTTCGAGCAAGGGAACCTTTACCTTTACCTTAAATAGGTACCACTTTGGTGAGAAGGTAACAGCGTTCCGTGCACCTTGGCATCTAGTCATGCCGGCCACATGACCACGGAGAAGTCTCCGGACAGCGCTGGCTCTTCGGCATAGAAACAGAGATGAGCACCGCATCCCTAGAGTTGGATTCGACTGGCTTTCGAGCAAGGGAAACCTTTACCTTTACCTTTACCTAGGCAGCGTAAACCATTAAAATAATTGCTCCACTCTAAATATGTGGATTTCCCAGGGCTACCCTATAAAATAGTTTAAAAAAAATATTTATTCATTTATTGATTGATTGATTTTTTTTTACCCCACCCTCCCAGCCAGGGCTGGCTCAGGGCGGCCTACACCAAATCAGCACATAATTACAATAAAACATAAAACATAAATTAGATTAAAACAATTCTGAAACCCTTTAAACCACGCAGTGTAGTAAAGTGCTAGTGGCATCAATGTCATAATGGCTGCTGTTATTCAGTTCTCTCGTCTCGCAGTCGGTTCTTCGATCTTCTTTCGTTCTCCTTCCGGCGGCTGGCTCAGGCTGTTGTTGGAGTTCCAAGAGGCAACAGGGCTCTCTGACCTCAGCTGTCAGTTCTTGACGGTAGTGACGGAAGAGCTCCGTTTTACAGTAGCATCTTTAAGACGAACACACTTTACAGGGCTCTTTTTGTAGCAGGAACTCCTTTGCATATTAGGCGACACACCCCTATTGTAGCCAATCCTCCAAGAGCTTACAGTAGCCCCAGTAAGAAGAGCTCTGTAAGCTCTTGGAGGATTGGCTACATTAGGGGTGTGTCTGCCTAATATGCAAATGAGTACCTGCTACAAAAAGAGCCCTTCATGGCTACCCTATCTCACTTTTGGGTTCTCCCCGGACATGATGTAGTGACACAGGCAACATCTCCCCAACCCCTGTTCCCCCCTGCCACCTCTTCAAGCAGCGGTGGGTTACTAATGTTCCCAGCATAGACTTGCCAACCTCCAGGTGGTGGCTGGAGATCTCCTGCCATTACAACTGATCTCCAGGTGGCAGAAATCAGATCCCCTGGAGAAAAGGGCTGTTTTGGAAGGTGGACTCTGTGGCAGTAGACCCCATCTGAAGTCCCTCCCCTCCCCGGACCCCGCCCTCCTCAGTCTCCACCTCCGAATTATCCAAGTATTTCCCAACCTCGAGCTGCCAACCCTATGTCAAGGGGAGGCCTCCATAGGTACCCCACAGAATTCCTGCCATCCCTAGTTGTAGTGTTATCAGTCCCAAGATCAGGCCTGTCCCTACCAACTCCTAACAGCAATGTCCAGCAGGTTTGCTGGGCAAAATTATGCCCAAGTTACAGCTGTATTTGTGTTCTGAGTTCTGGTCTCGATGACATAAATCATCTTGAATGCAGGAC